>NC_080788.1:149287092-149587092 GCF_028018385.1 Neofelis nebulosa
AAAGCATCTAGAGATAAACATGCTTTAACATATAAAGGGAGACCAAAAGACTAGTGACGGATCTCTCTACTGAAACGTGGCAGGCCAGAAAGGAATGGCAAGAAATCTTCAGTGTAATGAACAGAAAAATAATGCAGCTGAGAATCTTTTATCCAGCAAGTCTGTCATGTAGAATAGAAGAAGAGAAAGAGGTCTTCCCAAACAAAGAAAAACTGAAGGAATTCATCACCACTAAACCAGCTCTAAAGAGATCCTAGGGGGGATCATGTGAGACAAAGTACCAGAGACATCACTACAAGTATGAAACCTACATATATCACAATGACTCTAAACCTATATCTTTCTATAATATCACTGAATGTAAATGGACTAAATGCTCCAACTAAAAGACATAGGGTATCAGAATGGATAATAAAACAAGACCCATCTATTTGCTGTTACAGTAGACTCATTTTATACCTGAGAATACCTTCAGATTGAAAGTGAGGGGATAGAAAACCAACTATCATGCTCTTGGTAGTGAAAAGAAAGCTGGAGTAGCCATACTTACAACAGACAAACTAGACTTTAAAGGCTGTAACAAGAGATGAAGAAGGGCATTATATAATAATTACAGGGTCTATCCATCAGGAAGAGCTAACAATTATAAATGTCTATGAACCAAATACGGGAGCCCCCAAATATATAAAACAATCACAACCATAAGCAACCTTATTGATAAGAATGTGGTAATTGCAGGGGACTTTAATACTCCACTTACAACAGAGCATAGATCATCTAGACACAGGATCAATAAAGAAACAAGGGCCCTGAACGAGACACTGGATCAGATGGACTTGACAGATATATGTAGAACTCTGCACCCCAAAGCAACGGAATATACCTTCTTCTTGAGTGCACATGGAACCTTCTCCAAGATAGATCATGTACTGGGTCATAAAAGAACCCTGCATAAGTATACAAGAATTGAGATCATACCATGCATACTTTCAGACCACAATGTGATGAAACTTGAAATCAACCACAAGAAAAAGTCTGGAAAGCCTCCAAAAGCATGGAGGTTAAAGAACACCCTACTAAAGAATGAATGGATCAACCAGGCAATTAGAGAAGAAATTTAAAAATATATGGAAAGAAATGAAAATGAAAATTCAACAAACCAAACGCTTTGGGATGCAACAAGGGCAGTCCTGAGAGGAAAATACATTGCAATCCAGGCCTATCTCAAGAAACAAGAAAAATCCCAAATACAAAATCTAACAGCACATCTAAAGGAAAAGAAGCAGAACAGCAAAGACACCCCAAACCCAGCAGAAGGAGAGAAATAATAAAGATCAGCACAGAAATAAACAATACAGAATCTAAAAAAACTGTAGACCTAATCAATGAAACCAAGAGTCGTTTTTTTTTTTTTGAAAAAATAAACAATATTGATACACCTGGAGCCAGTCTTCTCTAAAAGAAAGGGAGATGACCCAAATAGATAAAATCATGAATGAAAATGGAATTATTACAACCACTCCCTCAGAAACACAAGCAATTATCAGGGAATACTATGAAAAATTATATGCCAACAAACTGGACAACCTGGAAGAAATGGACAAATTCCTAAGCAGCCACACGCTTCCAAAACTCAAACAGGAAAAAATAGAAAGCTTGAACAGACCCAAAACCAGCAAAGAAACTGAATCAGTTATCAAAAATCTCCCAACAAATAAGAGTTCAGGACCAGATGGCTTTCCAGGGGAATTCTACCAGACATTAAAGCAGAGATAATACTTCTCAATCTATTTCAAAAAATAGAAAGGGAAGGAAAACTTCCAGACTCATTCTATGAAATCAGCATTACTTTGATTCCTAAACCAGACAGAGACCCAGGAAAAAAAGAGTACAGGCCAATATCCCTGATGAATATGGATGCAAAAGTTCTCAATAAGATACTAGCAAATCGAATTCAACAGCATATAAAAATAATTATTTACCATGATCAATTGGGATTCATCACTGGGCTGCAGCGCTGGTTCAACATTCGCAAATCAATCAATGTGATACATCACATTAATAAAAGAAAAGATAAGAACCATATGATCCTGTCAATCGATGTAGAAAGAGCATTTGACAAAATTCAACATCGTTTCTTAAAAAAAACCCTCAAGACACTTGGGATAGAAGGAACCTACTAAGCATCATAAAAGGTATTTATGAAAATCCCACAGCTGATATCATCCTCATTGGGGAAAAACAGAGCTTTCTCCCTGAGATCAGCAACACGACAGGGATGTCCACTCTCACCGCTGTTGTTTAACATAGTGTTGGAAGTTCTAGCATCAGCAACCAGACAAGAAAAGAAAATCAAGGCATCAAAATTGGCAAAGATGGAGTTAAGGTTTCACATTTTGCAGATGACATGATATTATCTATGGAAAACCTGATGACTCCACCAAAAGTCTGCTAGAACTGATACATGAGTTCAGTAAAATCTCAGGATACAAAATCAGTGTACAGAAATCAGTTGCATTCTTATACACTAATAATGAAGCAACAGAAAGACAAATAAAGAAAGTGACTCCATTCACAATTGCACCAAGAATCATAAAATACCTTGGAATAAACCTAACCAAAGATGTAAAAGATCTGTATGCTGAAAACTATAGAAAGTTTATGAAGGAAATTGAAGACGATATAAAGAAATGGAAAAACATTCCATGCTCATGGATTGGAAGAATGAATATTGTTAAAATGTCAATACTAACCAGAGCTATCTACACATTCAATGCAATCCCAATCAAAACCGCACCAGCATTCTTCTCGAAGGTAGAACCAGCAATCCTAAAATTTGTATGGAACCACGAAAGGCCCCAAATAGCCAAAGTAATTTTGAAGAAGAATTCCAAAGCGGGTATCACAATCCCAGACTTTACCCTCTACCACAAAGCTATAATCATCAAGACAGCATGGTATTGGCACAAAAAGAGACACATAGACCAATGGAATAGAATAGAAACCCCAAAGATAGACCCACAAAACTAATCTAGACCTGCGAACTAATCTTTGACAAAGCAGGATACAATATCCAATGGAAAAAACAAGAGTCTCTTTAGCAAATGATGCTGGGAGAACTGAGCAGCAACATGCATAAGGATGAAACTAGACCACTTTCTTACACCATTCACAGAAACAAACTAACAATGGATAAAGAACCTGAGTCTGAGACAGGAGACTCAGACTTTCTCCTAGAGGAGAAAGCAGGGAAAAAGTCTGACCTCAGCTGCAGCAATTTCTTACTTGACCCAACCCCAAAGGCAAAGGAATTAAAAGCAAAAATGAACTATTGGGACCTCATGAAGATAAAAAGCTTCTGCACCACAAAGCAAACAATCAACAAAACTAAAAGGAAACCAATGGAATGGGAAAAGATATTTGCAAGAGACATATTGGACAAAGGGCTAGTATCCAAAGTGTATAAAGAGCTCACCAAACTCCCCACCTGAAAAACAAATAATCCAGTGAAGAAATGGGCAGAAAACATGAATAGACACTTCTCTAAAGAAGACATCCAGATGGGCATCAGGCACATGAAAAGATGCTCAAAGTCGCTCCTCATCAGGGAAATACAAATCAAAACCACACTGAGATATCACCTCATGCCAGTCAAAGTGGTCAAAATGAACAAAACAGGAGACTATAGATGCTGGAGAGGATGTGAAGAAACGGGAACCCTCTTGCACTGTTGGTGGGAATGGAAACTGGTGCAGCCGCTCTGGAAAACAGTGTGGAGGTTCCTCAAAAACTTAAAAATAGACCTACCCTATGACCCAACAGTAGCACTGCTAGGAATTTACCGAAGGGTTACAGGAGTGCTGATGCATAAGGGCACTTGTACCCCAACGTTTATAGCAGCACTCTCAACAATAGCTAAATTATGCAAAGAGCCTAAATGTCCATCAACTGACAAATGGATAAAGAAATTGTGGTTTATATACACAATGGAATACTACGTGGCAATGAGAAAGAATGAAATATGGCCTTTTGTAGCAACATGGATGGAACTGGACAGTGTTATGCTAAGTGAAATAAGTCATACAGATAAGGACATATGTTTTCACTTCTATGTGGATCCTGAGAAACTTAACAGACGACCATGGGGGTGGAGAAGGCAAATAATGGTTGGAGAGGGAGGGAGCCAAAACAGAAGAGACTCCTCAAAACTGAGAACAAACTGAGGGTATATGGGGAGTGGGTCGAGGGGAGGGTGGGTGATGGCCACTGAGGAGGGCACCTTTTGGGATGAGCACTGGGTGTTGTATGGAAACAAATTTGAAAATAAATTTCATACTAAAAAAAAATTTACTTAGTCCTTTCTCTTTTGTTTTTGCTAAGTATGGCCTCGGTTTATCATTTTTAGTTATGCTTCCAAAACCCAGCTTATAGTTTCATTGATCTGTTCTACTGTTTTTGTTTGTTTCTTTATCATTTATTTCTGGTCTAGTGTTCTTTATTTACCTTCTCCTGCTGGCTTCAGCGTCCATTTTCTGTTCATTTCCTAGCTTGTTTAGGTGTAACATGGTTGTGTGTTTGAGATTTTTCTTCTTTCTTGAGTTTGGCCTGTATTGCTATATATTTCCCTCTTCCAACCAGTTTTGCTGCATCCGTATCATTTGGCACTGGCATGTTTTCGTTTTCATTTGCTTCCACGTATTTTTTACTGTTTCCTTAATTTCCTGAAAATCTCATACAATCTTTACTACAGTGTCTTTAACTTCATGTATTATTGGTGTTGCCAAAGGTTTCTTGTGGTTGACTTCAAGTTTCATAGTGTCCTGGTCTGAAAATATGCTTGGTATTATGTCAATCTTTTTGTACTTGTAGAGGGCTGATTTGTGACATAGTATGTGATCTGTTCTGGGGAATGTTGTATGTGCACTCAAAAGGAATGTGTATTCTGCTGTTTAGAATGGAATGTTCTGAATATATCTGTTAAGTCCATCTGGTCCAGTGTGTCTTCCTTAGCCATTGGTTCCTTATTGATTTTCAGCTTAGATGATGTGTCCATTGTTGTAAGTGGAGCGTTAAAGTTCTCTATTATTATTATTGTATTATTATCAATTAGTTTCTTTATGTTTCTTATTAACTGATTTATATATATAAGTGGTTACAATTTTAGCATATAAAGATTTAAAGCTTTGTATCTTCTCATTGTATAGACCAGTTTATGATGATATACTGCCTTCCTCATCTCTTGAACAGATTTTGGTTAAAATCTAGTTAGTGTCATACGTGTATGGTACTACAACCTTCTTTCGACGTCCGTTAGCATGATAAATTGCTATCCCTCCCCTCACTTTCAATCTACAGGTGTTTGGGTTGAAGATGAGCCTATTGTATGCAGTGTATAGAAGGTCTTGTATTTTTTTATCCATTCTGTTTTCCTATGCCTTTTGATTGGAGCATGTTGCCCTTTTACATTCCCAGTGGTTATTGATAGATATAAACTTAGTGCCATTGTGTTACCTCTCAAGTCACTATTTATGGAGATTTTCTCTGCTTATTTCTAGTCTTTGTTTCTTTTAGTCTTCCTTACCCACTCAAAGAGTCCCATTTAATATTTCTCAAAGGGTTGGTTTAGATGCCACGAACTCCTTTGGTTTTTGTTTGGGAAATTCTCTCTCTCCTTGTATCTGAATGACAGCCTTGATGGGTAGGGATTCTTGGCTGCATATTTTTGAATTGGGCATGTTGAGGATATCATGCCACTCCTTTCTTGCCTGCAGGTTTCTGTGGAGACATCTGCCATAATCTTTTATGTCTTCCCTTTTTAGTTAGCGACTTCTTTTGACTTGCTGCTTTTAGTGTTTTTCTTTCTATGTGTATTTTGCTAATTTTACTGTTATATGTCTCTCTGTTGCCTGCTTTTTTTTATTTTACTGGGAGTTCTCTGTGACTCATAGATGTGGACGACTGTTTCTTTCCCCAGTTTGTGGACATTTTCCACTATAATGCACTGAGATAAAACTTTTCCTTTTTTTCCTCCCACTCGTTTTGCTCAGGGACTCCTTTTTTTTCACTATATGAAGTTTATTGTCAGATTGGTTTCTATACAACACCCAGTGCTCATCCCAAAAGGTGCCCTCCTCAATACCCATCACCCACCCTCCATTCCCTCCCACCCCCCATCAACCCTCAGTGTGTTCTGTTTTTAAGAGTCTCTTACACTTTGGCTCTCTCCCACTCTCACCTCCTTTTTTTTCCTTCCCCTCCCCCATGGGCTTCTGTTAAGTTTTTCAGGATCCACATAAGAGGGAAACATATGGTATCTGTCTTTTTCTGTATGGCTTATTTCACTTAGCATAACACTCTCCAGTTCCATCCATGTTGCTACAAAAGGCCATATTTCATTCTTTCTCATTGCCACGTAGTACTCCTTTGTGTATATAAACCACAATGTCTCAGGGACTCCTTTGAAAAGAATTTTATTTCACTTTTTGGAGTTGCTGAGTTCCCGAAGTATACGTTTGAGATGCAATATTTAGTTTTCCTCTTCTTTCCTGCTTCATTTCCCCCATAATTTTATCTTCTCTGTCACTTACTCACTCATCTGCTTCTTTCCACCTGAGGTCATTATATACAATCAGTTTCACATCCCGTTTATAGCATTTGTAACGTTTCAGACTGACAAGTTTTTAGGTCTTTTCTATATGTAGACAGGGTATCCTCCTGTCTTGTTTGCTTTCTTTTTTTTTTTTTTGTGGTAGTACTATTTTTTTAATTAATTAATTAATTTATTTATTTATTTTTTAATATATGAAATTTACTGTCAAATTGGTTTCCATACAACACCCAGTGCTCATCCCAAAAGGTGCCCTCCTCAATACCCATCACCCACCCTGCCCTCCCTCCCACCCCCCATCAATCCTCAGTTTGTTCTCAGTTTTTAACAGTCTCTTATGCTTTGGTTCTCTCCCACTCTAACCTCTTTTTTTTTTTCCCTTCCCCTCCCCCATGGGTTTCTGTTACGTTTCTCAGGATCCACATAAGAGTGAAACCATATGGTATCTGTCTTTCTCTATATGGCTTATTTCACTTAGCATCACACTCTCCAGTTCCATCCACGTTGCTACAAAAGGCCATATTTAATTTTTTCTCATTGCCACGTAGTATTCCATTGTGTATATAAACCACAATTTCTTTATCCATTCATCAGTTGATGGACATTTAGCCAAATTATGGAAAGAGTCTTGTTTGCTTTCTTGAAGCACAGCTAGTGTCCGTATGATAGTTTTTAAAAATTCTTTTTACTTATTATAGTTTTTAAAAATTCTGTTTGAGGCATATTTGTTATATGTGTTTTAATTATATCCCTTACAATGACCTTTTATCGTTTATTCTTTTGGAATGCATTCCTCCATCAGTCTGTATGTCTGTCTCTGCTTTCTTAAGTTTTTCGGAAAATCCTGTTATGTTTTCTGCTTCTAGAGTAGTGTCTTCATGACAAGTGTTTACATACTGTTGAGGACCTGATATTCTGGAAGCATTTCTTGCATGTGCTGTGTGCACTGTGCTGTCATGTATTGGCTGCTGTGTCCCTCAAGTCAGTCCTCTGCAGGTTTCTCCTTGCCTCCAGTAGGGAGTTTTTCAACTTTGTCCAGTGTTGTGTTTTAACTAAGTGAGTTTGTTCTGACTGTTAAAAGAGGCTAATTCCTATCTCCCCTAGAAGTGAAGCTTTGCCTCACTATATGGTCAGTAGACTTGGTGCCTGTGGGGGTATATGGTGGTCTTTGGAGGGAGGGGCGTGGTGCTGGTCTGGGTTCCAGGCAGTCTTTTCCTAGTAAGGAAGCATCTGAGTAAGACAATGGGGGGGTGGATCTTGGTGTCACTGGCTCAGCTTCTACTGGGGGGTGCTGTGCTGCTCACTGAACTCTGTCCATGCTGGTTGGCGGGGGGAAATATTGGCATCAGCAACCCCTCTAGTCCCTGCAGTTGGAGTTCCCAGCCGCCCCTGTTCAGGAAGCCCTCCCACAGAGAGAAAAATCTGTACTTGTTGGTCCCAGTCAGAACCCTGCCTTCACCCTGTCTGTGTCCAAGCCATTGGCCCACCTGGTGGCACAGAGCTCTTATATTTTATATCAGGAGCTCTAGCTGGGTTTCAAAAGTCCAAACTGTATGAACTCAGTATTATAGGGACCCCACCGATCCTCTGGGAGAGGGTTTTTCTGTGCTGTGCCTGGAGCTGGTTATCCCAGAAGGGCAGTTGCATGAACATTAGGGGCTTGGAGTTCATGGTAAAGAACATCAAGAAGGCAGCGTCCAGTTAGGTGCTCTTAGCAGAGGCTCCAATGCTAATGACCAGGGCAGTGCAATGGTGCCTGTCAGCTCTCGTGTCCCATGAGAGGCAATGCCCCCTCTCCAAAATGCACTCCAAGAAGGGACTGTCTCTCCCTATGCCAGCCAGGGGACCCTCAGATCGCAGTGCCCCCCCCATTGGTCTCTGCTCTCCTTCTTCACAGGAGCACTGCCATGCCCACCAGGCTCCACCCCCGTGACAGCATGGACTTCTAAATCTTTAGCCTTTGAACTCCACATTTACAGGAGGTTGACTTCTTGATTACCTTATTTTAATCTTGACTGCGTCATGGGTGCCCAGATTAACCACTCCTTCTGAGTATGTCTGATATGTGTTTGCAGAAGAGATTGGCATTTCCATCCATGTTTTCTTTCTGCCTAGGCATCACCCATTCCATTATAGTTCTGAGTAGAACCCGATGCAGAGGGAGGAAGAATTCCCTCATTTTTACTTCCCATGTGCTTGTTTGAACTGGACATTGGTCTCCTCTTGCCCTTGTTCTGAGAGCTACATCATCAGCTCTGCAGGTTCTGAGACTAGAGTATTTCATAATCAGGCGAGAATTACACCATTGGTTTTCCTGGGTCCCCAAATTGTGGCAGTAGATCATGGGACTTCTCAACATATTTTGTCATGGAAACCAATGTGCTTTGGATTCTGTTGCTCAAGGGAATCCTGACTAATACATGGTGATGATTCATCTCTTGTTTAGAGGAATTGAATAAAGCTGTAGCTCATTGAATGTCCTGAGTAGCAAATGCCAGGAGGGAAGAGTCACGTTGTTTGATTGGGACAAGCGATAGGTGAAGATAATGGGGAGCTGTGGGATCCTGTGGTCCTGGCTGCACAGGGAGTGCATCTGGGACTGCTTTAAGGTTCAGCTGTTGTGCCTCAGGAAATCTGTAATTCACTCATGTTGAGGGACAGGAGTAAGCAATGCAAACAACTGTGTCTTTGTGCATGTTAGTGCAGTTTTCCTATGACAACACAGTTGCTAATTCAGAAAGTTAATAGGTAAGCACAGAATCCTGTGTCCAGGAACTGCTGTGTTGAGAGGAAACCCCAGACCCTGACAGGAAACCTGCCTGTATCCTCCAAATGCACCTGCTCCTGGGAACACAAAGCAGAATTGTGCATAGTGTGCGCCCCCTGGTGGTGCTGATCCCCTCCTGCAGGGAGGTTTGTGTCTGGGCTCCCAGTGAGGTCCCCTCACTGTGTCTCTTGCACAGTAATATGTGGCTGTGTCCTCGGTCTTGAGGCTGTTCATCTGCAGATACAGCGTGTTCTTGGCGATGTCTATGGAGATGGTGAATCGGCCCTTCACGGAGTCTGCGTAGCTTGTGCTACCTCCACTAGCACTAATTCCTGCGACCCACTGCAGCCCCTTCCCTGGAGCCTGGCGGACCCAGTGCATGCAATAGGTACTGAAGGTGAATTCAGAAGCCACACAGGTGAGTCTCAGGGACTCCCCCGGCTTCACCAGGTATCCTTCAGACTCCTCCAGCTGCTCGTCACACAGGACACCTGCAGACACAAGATATGTTGGTCAGGAACTGTCACACATCCACTGTCTCACTCATATCCACTCACAGACTCAGTGTCCCTCGTTCACCATGAATTACCTTTTAAAAGAGCAACAAGGAAAACCCAGCCCAGCACAAACTCCATGGTGAGGTGTGTGTGTTCTGTGCTGATCACAGAATGGGAACACCTGCGACTCCCGGGGCTGGGACTCCTCTCCCAGCTGCAGGGTTGGAGCTGGACTGGTTTAATCAGCACAGGGAGGGCCCTATTTGCATATCCTCTGACCATATATATCAGGCTCCAGCCTTAGATTTGTTTCAAATTTCAAACCAGTGTTTGAGAGGCACTTCTAGATCACTTCTTGCAGAAGGGACTGTGACAGTATAAATAATTCTAATCTGTGAACACAGTGATCTTTTCATCTGTGTTTGCCATTTTACATGTCTTTCTCCCAGCACGTCATGTTTGGTATACTATTTTACTTTCCTAAATACTTTATTTTGTGCCATATATTTTAATGTGTGTTTATTTTTGTGTGACAGATAGAGGGAAGGAGAGAGAGATCAGAGAGAGAGAAGGGGACAGAGAATCCCAAGCAGGCTCTGCACAATCATTGCAGACCCTGCCTTAGAATTAAACTCAGGAACCATGAGATCATGACCTGAGCCAAAATCAACAGTAGGCCCTTAACGGATTGAGCCACACAGATGCTCCATTTTGTGCCATTTTCAATTGTGTGATTTTGTTAGTTTTTTCATATACTATGTTTTAGGTGTGTGGAAATACAACATATTTTTGTATGTAGATTTGTACCCTGAACTTTTCCTGAGTTTATTAGTTCTAATACTTTTTTATGGAGTTTCTAAGATTTCACTATAAGTTCATGTGATTCTCAAACAAATAATTTTCTTCTTACTGATTTGCATGTCTTTATTTCATTTTCTTACCTAATTTTTATGGGTACATCTTCAACTTGTAGGACCAGAAAAGTTTTTCCTTTTTTGCTTCTGTGTTCTTTGTCTGGTCTAAGGATTCAACTGACATAAGACAGATCTACAGAAGAGAATAAATTTCATTTTGCATGTGCACAAGCTTCCTAATAATATGACACCCAGAGAATGAAGAAAGTACGTGGCACTTGTGCCTTTTAGAATAAAAAACAATGGATTTGTGAAGAGTTAACAAGACAGAGATTTGGATTTGGGCAAGTCAATTAGTGAGGAATTAACAAGGCTTCTTTGCACAGCCTTCTTGGTGCTAAAGTTCCCATTTCTGGTGTAAGGATGGTTCTTCCATTCTGGTAGAGGGAAAGGAAGTTTCCCAGGAGAGATTTATTTCCTGCTCTCAAGGGGACAAAGGAAGGTCACAGTTTCCTTAGACTAGCTGTTACTCAAGTGACTTTCCTCCAGATAAGCCATGTGACAAGATGACATACATTGGGTGCCATATTTTACTGGTCTTCATGTTACCATGCGGAATACCTATGTAGGGAATGAGAATCCTTGCCTGGCTCCTAATATGACAGGAAAAGCATCAGTTTTTCACTGTTAAATATGCTGTCAGGTGTGGGCTTTTCATCTACGGCCACAATTTTGGGGAGGTAATTTCTTTCTTTCCCTCAGTTGCTGAGATTTTTTAATAATGACAATTTGTTGAATTTTGTCTAGTTTTATATATATCAATAGATGATGATATAGGTGATCAATAGATGTGACTGCATTGTCACATATGACCCTTTCATTGTGCTGTTGCATTCACTATGCTAGGAGTTTTGCATGTATGTCCATCTGAGATATTGGCCTTTAGTTTCTCTTAAGGTGTCTTTTGATTTCACATCATAGTAAGGTTGGTCTTGTAGATGAGTTGGGGCATATTCCTTTCTTTTCAGTTTTTGGTAAGAGTCTGAGAAGTATTGGCATTAAATATCCTTTATATTTTGATACAGTTCATAGATAAAGTCCTCTGTTACCAAGCTGAATTTTTTTCTTTAGGGGCGGGATATGATTAGATTATAGATTCAATCTTACTTGCTTTAATTCTGTTAATTTTCTATTTCTTCATGTACAGTCTTGTGGATTGTATAACTCTAGAAACTGCCTAGTTGCCCCTTAGTTATCTAATAATGGGTCTATAATTAACTAGGCATTTTCTGTTATTGTTCTTCACTTCTTTGGTGTCAGTTATGTCCCCTCCTTAATTCTGATTGTATCTGTTTGAGTTTTACTTATTTCCTAGTAGAGATGCTTTTTCAATTGCATTTAGCTTTCCAGATATCAATTTCGATTTGTTAATTTTTTGTATTATTACACTCCTTATTCCTTTTATCTGTTCTAATAATTTCTAATGTTAGTTAATAAAAATGCCAATGAATGTATCTGAGAAATTCTTATTTATATGGTACCACAAAGCACATGGAAGTGAGAAAACAATCCTGAGAAAGAAGAACAAACCTGGAGACAGCACACGTCCTTCTTTCTAAGTATATTGCATAGGTACATTGTCTATAACACTGTGCTGCTGGCATACAGTCAGACACACAGACTAGTGGAGCAGGTTACAGAGACCAGAATGAAATGTGTCTGGATGCAGTCAGCATATCCTCCATGAGATTTCATAGAATTAAAATTAGGGAAAAAATGGCCTCTTTCACAAATGGTTTTGAATTCCAGTGAGTAAAATAATGACATTTGGTCCTTATCTTATACCATACAGATATGTAGACTCCCATTCAGCTTTGATTGCCCCCTTGTGGTCCCCATACTCCTGTTGTTTCACAGATTCCCTGCAGAGATACAGTGACTCCTTTATTCCCCTCCCCATTTATGCAACATGCAAGGGTGATACCCTTCCATCATGAGCACTGGAGACCCTTCTGTTCACAGGATGACTCCTCCTACATATTTTCCATCTTTGAACCCTTCACACTGCTTTTTGCCTATAAATATACAGTTATATTTCCTTTAATCATTGGTGAGCAACGATCTTGAATAGTTATCCTTATCAGCTGGCAAGAGTCAGAAGAACTTTTCATTTGATAATCGAGAGAACAAAAAGAAAGATTTTTGGGCTCATAAATTCTACTTTCATCAAACTGGGATAAATGTGCTCAGTTTCAAACATGCACCACCTTTAAGAAAAAAGGAAGTGTCAATCCCAGAGACAAGTTGGAGTCTGAGATTCAGAGCATTCTGTCTGTGAACCTAATGGGTTTCCCCAGATTGATAATCAAATTGTTTCTTGTTGGTGATGCACTTCTAAATTACACTGTATTTCTTCTGGGATACGAATGTCAGTACCTGTTATGTTATGGTTACCATGCAGAAGCATTCAGAAAACAAAAATGGTTTTCTAGAAATGCAGGTCGGCTGATGGAGAGAGTTTCACCCCAGGATGGAAGGTACCACGGTCTCACCTTACCCAAGCTACATGGTTAGATTTGGGGTTTTAGAGGTAGTGAAATTTAGGTACGTTTTGGACCTGACTTAATATTTAATGATTTGACATGTTGGAGGATTTGGGGGTGTGGTAATGTGAGTGTCATGTGGGATGGAGGTGAACTTTCCCTGACATCAGTGTGGACTGTGGTCATCTATGTCATTCTTGAACCTGTGTAGAATAACTTATGTGGCCAAAGGGACTTGTCACATGAGATTAATTTTGACACATTGATATTACTGCCATGTGTATGAGTCTGGGGATGGAGTTCAGGACACAGATGGGCAGTCACCAAATGTCCGTCTTGGAACTGAAGATGAATAGGTCCTGAAGACAGCACATCTGTGAGAGGGAATACCTTGAGAATTGTGGGATGAAACCCCTCATCACCAGGCACAGACACTTTCTTGCATGAAATTCAAGTCTCCCTCTGGATCTGAGTGTCTAACTGAACCCAGGTGGATATGCATGGATGTCCCCCAAATGCTCTGAGGTGAAGAGAAACGGTAAGGAAAGAAACATGAAGAAAGACAGATAACAACAAGGAAAGACACATAAAGGTGTCATTGCCATTGAGAGAGGACTTCTGGGGCTGACATGCATCCTGTTTTCTGCAGCCTTGATTGGACGATGTTGGACACTAGCCAGTGGAGATCGGGGGCAGCCCTACAAACTGGGCTCTGGGATGTAAGACCAGAACCATAGCCACCCTAAGCTGACTGTATTGTGGACAAGTGACATGACTCGGGAGGTCCCTCACCTGAGGGTAAAGAGATGTTCTGGCCACCCTGTGGCCCCCCCCACCCTCTGAGGTCACTCCCTCCAGATGTTATACATTCACAGCTTCTATTGTATTTGAAATGTACCCTCTCTCAGTAAGGCGATGGTCCACTGCTGGTTGTGGGAGGATCCATCCTTGTGACCTTGTCTCTGGTATAAACCTCTTCTCTGTCTTCTAAGATGAAAGCACAGTTCCCCTTAACATGCAGCTAAAATCCAATACTGTGCCCTCACTTGGATCCAATTATTTTTTGGTGTAAATCACTAGTGAAATTGTCATCTGTTTGGAAATTCCCTTCAGAAGCAAGTACTGGAATACATGCGTGGTGTCAGGTGGTGTAGACCAGTGGAACAGCACATGGTAACCATGCATCCTCAAGGCTGAGCTTGTTCCCTAGTGAGGAATGGGAAGTACAAGGAATGCCGGGTGACACTAGTCTGTGCTTTCTGAGTACCCAGCAGACCTGGGTGAATGAGCCTGGTCCAGGAGCAAGGACGTCTACACACAGGCAATACATAGATGTCAGCTGTCTAGACAGACTGCCCATGAGATGTGGTCACAGAGAAGCAGGGAAGGGCAGCTGGGGTTTGAATTCCCACTCACGTGGCACCAACATTGGGAATCCTGAGTATGTTTGTTCATTAATATCCACTACCAGTTAGGGATAAAATAGGTAAATGCAAGTTGTTAGACTCACTGCCCTAGATCCCATTGGTTATGACCATTTGTAACAACATTTGTCCCCTTCCTTTTTTCCCCCTGTTTTTTAATATATGAAGATTTTATTTATTTACATCTTTGTGAGTTAACATGTAGTGTAGTTTTAGTTTTGGGAATAAAATTTAGTGATTCATCACATACATTAACACCCAGTGCGCATCACAAGTGACCTACATAATCTCCATCACCCGTTTAGCTATTTGAATCAGAATTTTTGTGTCCTTTGTGTAAATACCTTGCAGAGAAATTGGTGGGACATAAGGTAATTCTATTTTAACTTTTTAAACTCTTCTCCAGTGTGGTCACACCACTTTGCATTTCCACCAAGAGTATAGGAAGGTTCCTCTGTCTCCACATCCTTGCCCATATGTGTTGTTTCCTGAATTGTTCATTTTAGCCATTCTGACAGGTGTGAGGTGGTATCTTATCATGATTTTGAATTGATTTTCCCCAATGATGAGTGATGTTGAGCATCTTTTCATGTGTCTCTTAACCATCCAGATGTTTTCTTTGGAAAAGTGTCTGCTCATGTCTTTTGACCATTCACTGGATATTTATTTGTTCTTCTGTGTTTGTTAAGTTCTTATTAATTTTGGATACTAACTCTTACCATGTATGTCATTTTCAAATATCTTCACTCCTCTGTCAGTTGCCACTTAGTGTTGTTGACTGTTCCCTCCACTGTGCAGAAGCTTTTTATCTTGATGAGGTCCCAATAGCTCATTTTTTGCTTTTGTTTTCCTTGCCTCTACAGGCATGTCTATTAAGAAGTTGCTGAGGTCGAGGTCAAAGAGGTTTCTGCCTGTTTTCTCTTATAGATGTTCATGCTTTTTGGTCTTATATTTAGGTTTTTCATCCATTTTGAATATATTTTTGTGTTTGCTGTAGGAAAGTGTGCCAGATTCATTCTTCTGCATGTTACTATCCAGTTTTCCCAGCACCATTTGCTGAAGAGACTGTTAAGGAAATCTGGTTCTCTATTCTGTCCCATTCATGTATGTGTCTATTTTTGTGCCAGTACCATACTTTCTTGATGATTACAGCTTAGTAATACAGCTTGAAGTCTCTTGTTCATGTAAGTATAGTGTTCCTGGTAAAACAAACTTTGTAAACCAGACCCGAGTAGGTAAGCACAGAATCATGTGTCCAGAGAGGCTTCCTGGGGGAAACTGCTGTATGGAGAGGAAGCCCCAGGCCACAAAACCTACCAACAACCCCTACCTGCACCTGCTCCTGGGAACACAAACAGAATGGTGCATAGTGTGCACCCCCTGGCGGTCCTGATCTTCTTCTACAGGGTGGTTTGTGTCTGGGCTCACACTGACAACCCCTCACTGTGTCCTTGCACAGTAATACATGGCCGTGTCTGCAGACCTCTGACTGCTTAGCTCCATGTAGTCTGTGTTTGTGGATGTGTCTGCTGTCAGAGTGAGTCCGCTCTGGAACTTCTGTGCATAGCTTGTAGAACCATCTTCAGGGTCAATGCTTCCCATCCACTCAAGCCCTTGTGCAGGAACGTGTCGCACCCAGTGCATATAGTAATCAGTGAAGCTATATCCAGATACTTTGCAGAAGATCTTCACTGATGCCCCAGGCGTCCTCACTTCAGCCCCAGACTGCACCAGCAAAACCTGGGAGTGCACACCTGTAGAGAGGGGACAAGAGTGGATGAAATCAATGTTGACTGGTCCTGGTCCTCTCCTGTGTCCAGGGACTTGGCTGACCCTTACCTGTCGCCACTGCCACCAGGTAGAGGATTCTCCAGCTCCAGTCCATTGTGAGGGGATGTGTCTCAGGGTCTCCGGTAGAGGATGGCATTGTACGGTGATGCTCTCAGGGCACAGACACACCCATACTTAACCTAGTGCTCTGAGGACTATTTGCATAGCCATGAGACAGAGTATTTCATACACAGGACCAGAACCATCTGGAGACGGTCCCAGAGACCGTGTACATTGGGACTCAGAGAGCACCAGTCTAATCCTTGTTTGAGGACATGGGTCCTTGGCCAGGTTCCTGAACTGTGTGCAGACTGAGCTCCTGCCACTGAGTGATAAGACCTTACAGAAAATTCTCCCCATTGTGGACCAGTATTGAATGAGGCAGAGACCACCTGAACCTGTTGTTGGCTTTGATATCTGTACGTCTTATTCCTGGATAAGCATGACTCCAAACTGTTGCACAAAATGGGGTAATATATGCATCCTGGCTTCCGTCTCTTAGATGAAGATATCTAAAAGCCCTGGACTAGCAGCGTCTTCAAGTGTCTTCTCACTGCCTGAGTTCATTAAATGCTCTGATGGAAGAGGATATTTAAACACCCTTTAGCATCCCTCATCCTACTCATATTTTAGATTCCTTTCTGGAAAAGGAAACACTGGCTTCCGACAGGAAAGCCTTCCTCACCCCTTGTGCACCTACTCACCTGGGGTAGCAGCCTGGTCCTGGGTAGTACTGAAAGCTCCCTGCAGTCTAGGCCCGGCCCTGCAGGGAGGTTCCTGTCAAGACTCACAGGACATTTATTTCAGTGTCTCTACTCCAGCATTACATGTTGGAGGGGAGCAGAATGTGCCACCCCAAATATGCCACT
This sequence comes from Neofelis nebulosa, assembly GCF_028018385.1. Taxonomy (NCBI): domain Eukaryota; kingdom Metazoa; phylum Chordata; class Mammalia; order Carnivora; family Felidae; genus Neofelis; species Neofelis nebulosa. Next base: position 149,304,484 of record NC_080788.1, read on the forward strand.
GTAATGAAACATGCTTGAGAAACAGCCAGTGCAGAGACGCACTGACCATCCTTTGTTCCCTAAGAGAATATAAATCTCCTATGTGAAATACACCCTTTTTGTACCAGGAGGGGAGAAATGTCCTTAGCACCAGAAAAAGGAATTTAGGCCCCAGTATGCTGTGCAGAGAAACCTTAGTTCTTCACCATTGTAGTAACACTAAGCACATTGAAGCTCTCAGTTTTTCCCCATTGAGGATGATATTAGTGTTGGGTCATTCATATATGGCTTTTATGGTCTCGAGGTGTGCTCCTTCTATTCCTACTTTCTTGAGGGTTTTTATCAAGAAAGGATGCCGTATTTTGTCGAATGCTTTCTCTGCATCTATGGAGAGGATCATGTGGTTCTTGTCCTTTCTTTTATTGATGTGATGAATCACGTTAATTGCTTTGCAGATATTGAACCAGCCCTGCATCCCAGGTATAAATCCCACTTGGTCGTGGTGAATAATTTTTTTAATGTATTGTAGTATGTGGTAGGCTAATATTTTGTTGAGGATTTTTGCATCCATGTTCATCAGGGAAATTGGTCTATAGTTCTCCTTTTTAGTGTGGTCTCTGTCTGCTTTTGGAATCAAGGTAATTCTGGCTTCAGAAAGAGTCTGGAAGTTTTCCATACATTTCTATATTTTGGAACAGCTTCAAGACAATAGGTATTAACTCTTCCTTAAATGTTTGGTAGAATCCCCTGGAAAGCCATCTGGCCCTGGAGTCTTGTTTTTGACAGATTTTTGTTTACTAATACTATTTCCTTACTGGTTATGGGTCTGTTCAAATTTTTATATTTCTTCTTGTTTCCGTTTGGTAGTGTATATGTTTCTATAATTTGCCCATTTCTTCCAGATTGCCCATTTTATTGGCATATAATTGCTCATAATATTCTCTTATTGTTTTTATTTCTGTTGTGTTGGTTGTGATCTTTCCTCTGTCATTCTTGATTTTACTTATTTGCATCCTTTCCTTTTTCTTTTGGATCAAACTGGCTAGTGGTTTATCAATTTTGTTCATGCTTTCAAAGAACATGCTTCCGGTTTCATTGATTTGGTCTACTGTTTTTTTGGTTTCGATACCATTAATTTCTTTTGTAATCTTTATTATTTCCTGTCTTCTGCTGGTTTTGGGTTCCATTTGCTGTTCTTTTTCCAGCTCCTTAAGGTGTAAGGTTAGGTTGTGTATCTGAGATCTTTCTTCCTTCTTTAGGAAGCCCTGGAATGCTATATACTTTCATCTTATGACCACCTTTGCTGCGTCCCACAGGTTTTGGGTTGTGGTGTTATCATTTTAATTGACTTCCATATATTTTTTAACTTCCTCTTAACTGCTTGGTTAGCCCATTCATTCTTTAGTAGGATGTTCTTTAGTCTCCAAGTATTTTTTACCTTTCGAAATTTCTTCTTGTGGTTGATTTTGAGTTTCACATCATTGTGGTCTGAAAATATGCACAGTATGATCTCAATCTTTTTGTACTTACTTAGGGCTGATTTGTGTCCCAGTATATGGTCTATTCTGGAGAATGTTCCATGTGCGCTGGAGAAGAATGCATATTCTGCTGCTTTAGGATGAAATATTCTGAATATATCTGTTAAGTCCATCTGGTCCAGTGTGTCATTGAAAGCCATTCTTTCCTTGTCAATTTTTTGTTGAGATGATCTGTCCATTGCTGTGAGTGGGGTGTTGAAGTCTCCTAATATTATGGTATTTCTATCGGTGAGTTTCTTTATGTTTGTGATTAATTGATTTATATATTTGTGTGCTCTCCCATTTGGCACATAAATGTTTACAGCTATTGGGTCTTCTTCATCTATAGACCCCTTGATCATGATATAATGCCCTTCTGCATCTCTTGATACAGTATTTTTAAGTCTAGATTGTCTGATATAAGTATGGCTACTCGGGCTCTCTTTTGTTGACCATTAGCATGATAGATGGTTCTCCATCCCCTTATGTTCAATCAGAAGGTGTCTTTAGGTCTAAAGTGGGTCTCTTGTGAACGGCATATAGATGGATCTTGTTTTCTTATCCATTCCGTTACCCTATGTCTTTTGATTGGGGCATTGAGTCCACTGAGGTTTAGAGTGAGTACTGAAAGATGTGAGTTTATTGCCATGATGATGCTTGTAGATCTGGAGTTTCTGATGGTGTGCTCTGGTCGTTTCTAATCTTTCATGCTTTTGAGATATATATATATATATATATATATATATATATATATATATATATATATATATATATATTTTTTTTTTTTTTCATATTTTGTCCCCTCAGAGAGTCCCCCTTAAATTTTTTTGCAGGGCTGGTTTAGTGGTCAAAAACTCTTTTAATTTTTGTTTGTCTGGGAAACTTTTATCTCACCTTATATTCTGAATGACAGCCTTCCTGGATAAAGAATTCTTGTCTGCATACTTTTCTGATTCAGCACACGGAATAGACTCCGCCACTCCTTTCTGGCCTGCTGAGATTCTATGGATAGGTCTCCTGCAAACCTGATCTGTCTTCCCTTTTATGTTAGGGACTTTTTTTTCCTTTCTGCTTTCATGATTCTCTCCTTGCCTGAATATTTTGTGCATTTGACTATGATATGCCTTGTTGCTGGCCAGTTTTTGTTGAATCTAATGGGGGTCCTCTGTGCTTCCTGGATTTTGATGTCTGTGTCTTTGCCCAGGTTAGGAAAGTTTTCCGCTATGATCGGCTCACATAACCCTTCTACCCCTATTTCTCTTTCTTCCTCTTCTGGGACTCCTATGATTCTGATGTTCCTTTTTAATGAGTCACTGGTTTCTTTAATTCTTAAATCATACCCTTTTGCCTTAATCTCCCTCTTTTTTTTTCTGCTTCATTATTTCCTATTAGTTTCTCCTCTGTATTGCTGATTATCTGTTCTGCCTCATCCATCCTTACCACAGCTGCATACATCCATGATTGCAGTTCAGGTATACCATTTTTAATTTCATTCTGGCTATTTGTTCTCTTACTTCTATTAACTCTTCAGAAAGGGATTCTAATCTATTTTTGACTCCATATAGTGTTCTTATTATCGTGATTCTAAATTCTGGTTCAGACATCTTGCTTGTACCTGTGTTGGTTAAGTTCCTGGCTGTCGTTTCTTCATGGTCTTTCTTTTGGGGTGAATTCCTTTGTTTTGTCATTTTGAAGAGAGAAAAGGAATTAATGAAGTAGAAATATTGAGATAAAACAAATAAAATTACAAAAATATTAAAATTAAAAATTAAACACACACACACACAAATCTAATAGTTAATGCTTGATCCTAGGTGTGTTTTGTTTCGGTGTTGAAAGTGGTTTGACAGATTAGGGGAAAAAAAGGGGCAAAGTAAATCATTTTGGAATTTGAAAAAATGAATACACTGATGTAGATTAAAATGGGTAGATGGGAGTAAAATAGAATTTGAAAATAATATAGACAAAAGTAAAGTATACAGTAGAAAAAATTAAATAAAAATATTTTTAATAAAAATGAATTTTTTGTTCTGTAATTAAGAAAAAAGTAAAGAAATGAAAAAGAGAATAAAGATAAAGAAAAGAAAAAAACGAAATACTTTGATAATTTGAAAAAGTGAATATACTGTAGTAGACTAAAGTAAAATGATGGAAATAAAATGGAATTTGAAAAAATTTACATAAAACTAAAAAAACATACTAATGACAATTAAATAAGATTATTTTGTAAATATGAAATTTATTGTCAAATAGGTTTCTATACAACACCCAATGATCATCCCAACAGGTGCCCTCCTCAATACCCATCACCCACCCTCCCCACCCTCCCACCCCCATCAACCCTCAGTTTATTCAGTTATTAAGAGTCTGTTATGGTTTGACTCCCTCCCTATAACTTTTTTTTCCCCTTCCCATGGTCTTCTGTCAAGTTTCTCAGGATCCAAATAACAGTCTGGAGGGATGAAGGGGTAGTCCATCTGCAAGGCTCCCTTATCATCCTGAGTCATCATCAGCAACTGTCTGGACCAAAAGAGTTTCTTGTGCCTATGTGGATAACATGGCTCTTGCCCCCAAAATGCAGGCTATAGGACAGCCAGCCAGGCATCTGAACGCCCTTGCCATGGTGCAACTCCTTCTTGGGAATTACCACCTCAGAAGAGATGTAGCGCCATGAGGGACGACCTTGAGAACCTTGGACAGAAGCCAGCAATGGCCAGAGCGCAAACAGCAAGAGGGGTGCCCTCAGGGTGACCTGGTCCTCTGCCAGCCTCATGCTCCTGCTCAGGGACATCTGCCAGTGAGAATGGATAAATGGAGGATCCTCAGCAAAACCAGGTCTAGACCATCAGAAAGAGCAGAGGGCTGTACCAGGTGGCCAGCACCCTACACCTCGGGGCCACCTGTGGGGTTAGGTAACAGTCACAGGGTGTGGCATTGGGTGACCCTGCTCATCAGTTCACCTGGGGTGGATGTGGGAGAGTCAGGTGGGCCATGGTAAAGAGTGGTCACATGGACATGGGTAGGGACTTGGACCCAGAAACACGGCTCTATTCAGCACATTCCATCTTTTCTCCTTCTACTTGGATACGGGATATGCAATTATAACACACTGAACTTCTCTACCAATTCCATGTCCTGTGTTACTGCTGGGTCACTTTCTCTGGATGACTGCTTTTCCTCATTATGGAGACCAATGCTTCCTACTTCCATGGGATATGGAGGTAGACTGTCAATTTTACCTTTGTACGTATTGAAAAACATTGCTTTGTAATTTTACATGTCTTATTCTGTTTGGCTATTAGTTTGCAAGCCATTTGATCCTTTTGGTTCTTGGTTTGAAGATTCCTCTGTGTTTACTGAGGAAACATTTCCCAGTATTCTGTGTCATTATTGGTGAAGTACAAAGTTGTATTTTAGTATTTTCTTATGCCATCTGGTGAGAACAGAAAGTACTGCTGAACATGTGTGAGCCCCAGGGGATTTCCCCTCTAATCCCTTATTGTGGTTCTTTCTTGGCCTCTGGCAGTCTTCTCCCATGCCTGTGAGTTTCTCTCCTCAGGTGGAGATAGATGCAGGGGAGTTGAGGTTACTTTGGCAGCTTGCACCATGGAGGCCGCACATGATTGAAAATGGTATCCACCATGGAACTCCCTTGTTTAAGTACAGTCCAGTCCTTTAAAATCCCCTGGGTTGGGCAGAAACCCTCAGAGTTGGCTTTTGGAGAAGAGTCTGCCTTAGCTCCGGGTGGGTGGTCTCCTAAATAAAGCTCAACTTCTTTTCCCACCAAAACTAAAACTTTGAACATTGACCTTTCCAGAAATACTCAGCTGAATTTGGGATTTGATAACAATAAAATGGAGAGTGGAATGGCAGTTGTCAGGGGCTGGCAGGATGGGGCAATGAGGAGTAGATCTCAAGGACTATGATTTTCTGTTATGCAAGATGATTAGGTTCTAGAGGGGTCTCCACAACATTACCCCTGTCATTAACAGTACTGTACTATACAGTTCAAATTTTTTGAAGAGTGTTGGTCTCATGTTCAGTGAGATCCTAACACAAAACAAAAGTGGAAGACACGAATTTTACTTCTCACATGACAGTATGCTGAACTGCATGGACACACTCTCTACTGATAATGTGAAAATAATTTAAAAGCATTTACATAGTTTGAATCCTAACCCTGAGGATATGTCATTTACAAATATCTTCTTCCATTCCATAGGTTGCCTTTTAGTTTTGTTGATTGTTTCCCTCACTGTGCAGAAGTGTGCTATTTTGAGGTAGTCCCAATAGTTCATATATGTATGTATTTAATTTTCTTGTTTTATTTTTAATTTAAATTCAAGTCTTCAGTCTTTGAGCTCCACGTTTACAGGAAGTTGACTTGTCATGATTAACTTTATGGGTTATCTTGACTGAGTCATGGGTGCCCAGATTCACCACTGTTTCTGTGGATGTCTGTGATGTGTTTCCAGAAGAGACTGGCATTTCCTTCCATGGTTTCTGTCTGGGCATCACCCATTCCATTAAGGTTGTGAATAGAATCTGATGCAGAGGGAGGAAGAATTCCCTCCTTTTTACTTCCCATGTGCTTGTTTGAACTGGAACAGTGGTCCCCTCTGGCCCTTGTCATGAGAGTTATATCATCAGATCTCTACGTTCTGAGACTAGACCCTAGTTCAGTATCAGACATATTACACCACTGGTTTTCCTGGGTCTCCAGCTTGTGACAGTAGATCATGGGACTTCCCAACCTCTTTAGTCATGGAAACCAATGTGCTTTGGGTTCTGTTCCTCAGGAGAATCCAGACTAATACATGGAGATGATTTATCTCTTATTTAGAGGAATTGAATAAAGTTGTAGCTAATTTAACGTCCTGAGTAGCAAGTGCCAAGAGGGAGTGTCACGTTGTTTGATTGGACAAGGGCTGGGTGAGGATAAAGGGGAGCTGTGGGATCCTGTGGTCCTGGATGCACAGGGAGTGCATCTGGGACTCCTCTAATGGTTCAGCTGTTGTGCCTCAGGAAATCTGTAATTCACTCATGTTGAGGGACAGGAGTAAGCAATGGAAACGTCTGTGTCTTTTGTGCATGTTAGTGCAGTTTTCCTATGACAACAGGTATCTAATTCAGAGAGTTAATAGGTAAGCACAGAATCCTGTGTCCAGAGAGGCTCCCTGGGTAAATTGCTGTGTGGACAGGAAGCCCCAGACCCTGACAGGAAACCTGCCTGTAACCTCCATCTGCACCTGCTCCTGGCAACACAAAGCAGAATTGTGCATAGTGTGCGCCCCCTGGTGGTGCTGATCCCCTCCTGCAGGGAGGTTTGTGTGTGGGCTCCCAGCGAGGTCCCCTCACCCAGTCTCTTGCACCGTAATATGTGGCCATGTCTTCGGCCCTCAGGTTCATCTGCAGATACAGCGTATTCTTGGCGTTGTCTCTGGAGATGGTGAATCGGCCCTTCACGGAGTCTGCATAGCTTGTGCTCCTTCCGTCATATCTAATATATGCGACCCACTGCAGCCCCTTTCCTGGAGCCTGGAGGACCCAGTTCATGTCGCAGCCACTGAAAGTGAATCCAGAGGCCACACAGGTGAGTCTCAGGGACCCCCCAGGCTTCACCAGGTCTCCCCCAGTCTCCACCAGCTTCACGTCACACTGGACACCTGTAGACGCAAGACATCTTGGTCAGGAAACTGTCACACATCCACTGGTTCTCACTCATATCCACTCATATACTCAGTGTCTCTCGTTCACCATGAATTACCTTTTAAAAAAGCAACAAGGAAAACCAAGCCAAGCACATACTCCATGGTGAGGTGTCTGTCTTCTGTCCTGATCACAGAATGGGAACACCTGGGACCCCTGGAGCTGGGGCTCGTCTCCCGGCTGCACGGTCGGGCTGGGCTGGTTTCATCAGCACAGAGAGGGCCCTATTTGCATGTCCTCTTACATATATATCACACTGCAGACTTAGATTTGATTCTTTAAAAGTGAATGGCAGGTTTAGGGATGCACTTCTAATCATCAGAGATGATGCAGAGATGCACTAATCATCAGACAATTCCACCCCCGATCCACTGAGATATCACCTCACAACTGATAGTAAAGCTATTATAAAATAAGGCAAACACAACCAGAACATCTCAAGTGTTGCTGAGGATGTGGAGAACAGGCAATCCTAGAATTCACTTGATGGGAGTGCAACATAGTGTAGCTACTATGGAAAACTGCGGTGAAATAACCCACTAAACTGAGTTCCTAATCTGCTCCCATACAGTTGACTTCATTTCCAGCTGAGTGTGAGGAAGGTCTGGGCCTCATGTTCTGTGGAGAGGCAGGTGCAGAGACAGGTGGATCCAGTGGATGATTCCTTAACTACTTCAGTAGAATGGACCCCTGGCTGACCGTTTTGTAAGACTTGACTCAGTGTGCCTCCCCACTGGTTGTCTCTGGCTTCCTGAACTGGATGGAGAAAAAAAGCAGTGAAGAGTAGAAACTACTCTTTTCTCTCACAGGAACGTGTATATACTGATAATCCTTGAGAGAAAGTCGTGGAGTTGATGAAGATGCTGTAGGGTTTCGAAAACCACAAGGGTCTTTACTTATGGTCTCTCTTCATGGGCATCAAAGGAAAACCTTAAGGAAAATAAAAGGAGAGAGGAGCTGCTCAAGTATATTAAATTTAGATCACTTGAATGAGTCAGTCTCCTCTGTTTGAAAATCACTTACATCTATTTTAAATGGTGGCCCGTGTACTTGTGAGGCACAGGTCTGTATATGAATCGATTTATCCCCGAGCTTGGTCTCTGTCAATGTCGGCACTACTATATGACTGTTCACTCTAAATGTTAGAAGACATCTGTGTTTGTAAATGGTTTAGGAAACAGTGTGTACTGTTTACTGGTCAGGATGAAGTTTGCAGGGCATTATGAGAAAGATGCTTCACAGGAAACCTGACCCTGTAACACTGGTTCTGGATATGAATTCTGAGATCTTGGGTGCCCCCTGGAGACCTGTGAACCTCTAGGTTCCCTACGTGGCTCCTGGTGTCCTGTGTGTTCCTGATGACCTGAGTGCCCCCAGATGAATTGAGTGGCAGCTAGTGACCTCAATGCCCTATGGAGACCTGAACATCCCCCTGGAGGTCTGAGTGCTCCATGCAGAACTTAGCGACCATGGTGTCCTCAGCTCCCCCTGGTAACCTGAGCACCCCAGCAGATCTCAGTTACTCCTGTTGTCCTGAATGCCCCCACGTGACTTTTAGGTAACCTCAGGGCAAATCGCAATTTTTGGGCCGATGCTCAGCTCTCAGAAGTCCTTTGTGGTGTTTGAGCCAGCTCTGTGGCTAGGCCTATCCTGTCCTGTTCACCCTTAGAGGGGGTTCTGATTGTGTTGCTGTTAATCCTGAGGGAACCTCCAAGGGTGTGGTCAGCACCTGCTTCATCCCTCTTCCTCTTGCCTAACAAAGTGCCTAACTCTTGGACATGTGGCTCTTGTGGTCTGGACCCTAGTATGTGATATAGAATATATGATAGTATGTGAACCATCCACTGCATCCACTCTGCTCGGGTCGGTGGATCCAATTCCACCAGAAATTACTGGTTGAGATGGAGAACCCCAAGATGCTGCTAGTGACGTGCAGAGTGTGCAAGGCACTCACCAGTTGGGCACAACCCCTGCAGCTGCACCTAGGACAGGACCCCTGGGGACAAGGAGACTCAGCCTGGGCCAGTCACCAGCAGTCACAACCATTCCCATCATCCCACATCTGACATCTGAAACCCTCAGCTTTGGGACCTCTCACCAGGCACAAGGAAGGCCCTGCAGTCTCTTCTGTTTCTCGAATACAGTTCTGCCTTCCTTAGGGACTTCAGCCCTGTCTGAGGAGAGAGCTGTGGGCTCCCACTCCGCGAGACTGGAGTTTACTCTAGATCTTGAGAAGTTTGCCTGTGTGGGAGGGAGCATGTCCTGATAAGTGGACAAAAATTGAGTCAGGCTCCCCTTGTCCTTCCAGGTCCACCTGTGGGCATCTCTTTGTGGATCCGCAGGCTTGTTGGTCCACGGTCAAGGCAACACTTGGTCTATGAATAGTGTTGGAGGCAGGTCAAGTGATGGCCTCACCTTTCTGATCAGATAGTGAACAAATGAGTGGACCACAATTCACTATACTCTATCTGTCCGAAAGATATTTGAAGGGATCCATATTTTCTCCAGAAAACTTTCCAAATCAAGTCTTTAAGTACATTCAATTTTAACAGTCATTCCTCACATAACTGCATAGGAAAAATCTATATTGATGTCCAGTCTGGTGTAAATATAACAAGCAAAGGACACTTGTTCCCAGGATCATATTTCTTTTAGTTTCCACACTGATGTATTAACCTCACCTGACAACTACCTGCAGAGCTTGAGCACACCTGGAGACTTCTGATCTTGATGGTTCTCTGCTGATGGGGTTTGCTTCCTCAGTCATCTGCAAAAATTGGAAGCAGTGCCGACATCTTTAAGTGCACAGACACCAAGACATGGACACCTTTCTGTCACCTGCAGATATGATTCCCATGCATGGCTGGTGTCTCCATCTCCTGAGAATTCCCCATCCAACACAAGGGGCTGTTAACTCAGGGAGGAGGCACAGATGTCACAGAAAAGTGGGGGACTCTTCACTGATATGGACATAGACCATCAGTATCTGAGGTAAGAAGTTAATGGCACTAAAACAACCACATTAATGAAAATGGATTGGCTGACCTGGACATCATTGGAATCTAAATATCCGGAGCCTAAAGAAATTGCAGAAAATGTGTTCATAGTCCTGAAGGCATGTGCCAAGAGGATAAATGCTGGGTTAGCTGAATAGACTTCAAATAGAGATCAGAATGCTAGATAGTAAATAGATAAGAGGATAGGTGATGGATGATAGAGGGTAGATAGATGATAGATAGATAATTTTATGTTATATTAAAGTCATTATAGAGGATTCACATCATTATGAATGTATTATAATGAAATTATCCACTATTGGCAATATTTTTTAAAAGACCATAATTTCATACGGAAAAGAATATTTGACACCAACTTGAGATATACAAAAGAAATAATTATGACTTCAATTTTTTCTGAATACAGCTTCCACATGGGGTAGCACATGCCTGCTTGTAGATTCCTCCTCCCTCTGGGGCTTTGGCTTCCATTCCCATTTGTTCCCAGCGTCTCCCTTCCCAGGATGTCCTGAGCTCTGGGATGTGCAGGGACAAGAGCTCTGTCCTGGATCTGGACCATCGTCCCTCTGGCCTAACATTTACAGCTCCTTCCAGGCCCTTGCTCAACCACCAGGCTTCTGCCCACCAGGCTCCCTCCCTGCCTCCACCACCTGCCAGCCTCCTTCTGGACTCTTCCATTCATTTCCTGTGGATTTAACAACAGTTTATTAGGTTGGCAGGTCTCCTAATAATAATTCGCATTGAGGAAAGAACTGTATAGGTAAAACATGACAGACTCTCTCCACAATAGCCTTGAGTTCATTCCCATATTATTTTGCACCCCATCTCAGCCCCTTGACCCCACAGTCTTGCCTTAGAAACTGTCACTTTCATGAACTGAACTAAATCTGTCCCCCCTACACAACTGGTCCATCCTATCTATCTACTCTATATGGTCATCAGACAACCACCAAGCTAAGAAGGAACACAATACAGAGTGTGAAGACATAAGTATTTATAGAAATAATTTTATAAAATTTTATCTAATAATGAAAGTAATGATATATTTACAGGAGTAACTTAAATATGGTAAATGACCATGTTTATTATAAGATTCTATGAGTTTAGATGAACATAATGAAGTTACAGGACAACCGAGTAACCACAGGTCAAAGAAATGTATCCTTCTCAGGTCTATCCAAACCCTTTCCTTTGCACACCAATCAGTTTCCTATCTCTCCCTTTCTCTCTGGGCCTTGCATGTTCTCTGTCTCAAAAATAAATAAACATTACAAAATAAAGATACGTACAGGTCAGTGATATTTAATGGAGAACCCAGAAATAATCCCCTTCATCTTTAGTCAACTGAATTTTGACAAGAGCAGACGACATGACATTGGGGAGCAAATGGTCTTTTTAATAAATGGTGCTAGACAGCTGGCTATCCATGTGCAGAGGAATGAAATTGCGTCCATATCTCACACCATATACAAACATCAAATCAAAATGGATCAACAGTTTAAATGTAAAATTATGACCCCTGGAAGCAATATATCGAGATAAATCTTCATGACCATTGGGTTTAGCAATGCTGTTAGAGATGACACCAAAGCACAAGCAAGGAAAGAAAAGTAGATAAATTTAGTTTTCTCAACATTAGAAACCTTTGTACACCGGAAGATGCTATCCCCAAAGTGAAAAGACAAAGCCTAATGGAATACATTATTTGCACAGTATTTGTCTGGTAAGAGCCTGTTATGCAGAATGTATAAAGAGTTTTTACAACTCATCAACAAAAAGACACCCCAATTTTTAATATGGACAAAGGATTTGGATATATCTTTCCCCAGTGCAATCATACAAATGGTGAATACCACTTGAAAAGATATTAAACATCAATAGTCCTTATGGAAATGGAGATTTAAACCACAGTGAGATACCCTTTTACACGCACTAAAAATGCTCTAATCAATACAACTATAAAATAACAAATGTTGGTAAAGATGTTGAGAAATTGGAACCCTTCAACCTTGCTTGTGGAAATGTAAAATGGTGGAGACTATGTGTAAAAGAGTTTGACAATTCCCCCCCCCCCAAAAAAAAAAAGATAAAAACATAGAATTACCATATGGCCCAACAATACTACTCCAAGATGTATATCTCGAAGAATTGAAAACAGTTGTTTAAACAAAGTGCATGTGCGAGGAAGTCCGGAAGATGGCGGCGTAGGAGGACGCTGGGCTCACCGCGCGTCCTGCTGATCACTTAGATTCCACCTACACCTGCCTAAAGAACCCAGAAAACCACCAGAGGATTAGCAGAACGGAGTCTCCGGAGCCAAGCGCAGACGAGAGGCCCACGGAAGAGGGTAGGAAGGGCGGCGAGGCGGTGCGCGCTCCACGGACTGGCGGGAGGGAGCCGGGGCGGAGGGGCGGCTCGCCGGCCAAGCAGAGCCCCCGAGTCGGGCTGGCAAAAGCGGAGGGGCCGGACGGACTGTGTTCCGACAGCAAGCGCGACTTAGCGTCTGGGAGGTCAGAAGTTAACAGCTCTGCTCAGAAAGCGGGAAGGCTGGAGGACAAAGGGAGGGAGAGCTGCTGAGCCCCCGGACAGCAGAGCTCAGCTTGTCGGGGAACAAAGGCACTCGCCAGCGCCATCTCCCCCGCCCATCCCCCAGCCAAAATCCCAAAGAGAACCAGTTCCTGCCAGGGAACTTGCTTGCTCTGCGCAAACACCCAACTCTGTGCTTCTGCGGAGCCAAACCTCCTGCAGCGGATCTGACTCCCTCCCGCTGCCACAGGGCCCCTCCTGAAGTGGATCACCTAAGGAGAAGCGAGCTAAGCCTGCCCCTCCTGCCCCCGTGCACCTTGCCTACCCACCGCAGCTAATACGCCAGCTCCCCAGCACCACAAGCCTGGCAGTGTGCAAGTAGACCAGACGGGCCACACCACCCCACAGTGAATCCCACCCCTAGGAGAGGGGAAGAGAAGGCACACACCAGTCTGACTGTGGCCCCAGCGGTGGGCTGGGGGCAGACATCAGGTCGGACTGCGGCCCCGCCCACCAACTCCAGTTATACACCACAGCACGGGGAAAGTGCCCTGCGGGTCCTCACCACTCCAGGGACTGTCCAAAATGACCAAACGGAAGAATTCCCCTCAGAAGAATCTCCAGGAAATAACAACAGCTAATGAACTGATCAAAAAGGATTTAAATAATATAACAGAAAGTGAATTTAGAATAATAGTCATAAAATTAATCGCTGGGCTTGAAAACAGTATACAGGACAGCAGAGAATCTCTTGCTACAGAGATCAAGGGACTAAGGAACAGTCACGAGGAGCTGAAAAACGCTTTAAACGAAATGCAAAACAAAATGGAAACCACGACGGCTCGGATTGAAGAGGCAGAGGAGAGAATAGGTGAACTAGAAGATAAAGTTATGGAGAAAGAGGAAGCTGAAAGAAAGAGAGATAAAAAAATCCAGGAGTATGAGGAGAAAATTAGAGAACTAAGTGATACACTAAAAAGAAATAATATACGCATAATTGGTATCCCAGAGGAGGAAGAGAGAGGGAAAGGTGCTGAAGGGGTACTTGAAGAAATTATAGCTGAGAACTTCCCTGAACTGGGGAAGGAAAAAGGCATTGAAATCCAAGAGGCACAGAGAACTCCCTTCAGACGTAACTTGAATCGATCTTCTGCACGACATATCATAGTGAAACTGGCAAAATACAAGGATAAAGAGAAAATTCTGAAAGCAGCAAGGGATAAACGTGCCCTCACATATAAAGGGAGACCTATAAGACTCGTGACTGATCTCTCCTTTGAAACTTGGCAGGCCAGAAAGACTTGGCACGATATCTTCAGTGTGCTAAACAGAAACAATATGCAGCCGAGAATCCTTTATCCAGCAAGTCTGTCATTTAGAATAGAAGGAGAGATAAAGGTCTTCCCAAACAAACAAAAACTGAAGGAATTTGTCACCACGAAACCAGCCCTACAAGAGATCCTAAGGGGGATCCTGTGAGACAAAGTACCAGAGACATCGCTACAAGCATAAAACATACAGACATCACAATGACTCTAAACCCGTATCTTTCTATAATAACACTGAATGTAAATGGATTAAATGCGCCAACCAAAAGACATAGGGTATCAGAATGGATAAAAAAACAAGACCCATCTATTTGCTGTCTACAAGAGACTCATTTGAGATCTGAGGACACCTTTAGATTGAGAGTGAGGGGATGGAGAACTATTTATCATGCTACTGGAAGCCAAAAGAAAGCTGGAGTAGCCATACTTATATCAGACAAACTAGACTTTAAATTAAAGGCTGTAACAAGAGATGAAGAAGGGCATTATATAATAATTACAGGGTCTATCCATCAGGAAGAGCTAACAATTATAAATGTCTATGCGCCAAATACCGGAGCCCCCAGATATATAAAACAGTTACTCATAAACATAAGCAACCTTATTGATAAGAATGTGGTCATTGCAGGGGACTTTAACACCCCACTTACAGAAATGGATAGATCATCTAGACACACAGTCAATAAAGAAACAAGGGCCCTGAATGATACATTGGATCAGATGGACTTGACAGATATATTTAGAACTCTGCATCCCAAAGCAACAGAATATACTTTCTTCTCGAGTGCACATGGAACATTCTCCAAGATAGATCATATACTGGGTCACAAAACAGCCCTTCATAAGTTTACAAGAATTGAAATTATACCATGCATACTTTCAGACCACAATGCTATGAAGCTTGAAATCAACCACAGGAAAAAGTCTGGAAAACCTCCAAAAGCATGGAGGTTAAAGAACACCCTACTAACGAATGAGTGGGTCAACCAGGCAATTAGAGAAGAAATTAAAAAATATATGGAAACAAATGAAAATGAAAATACAACAATCCAAACGCTTTGGGACGCAGCGAAGGCAGTCCTGAGAGGAAAATACATTGCAATCCAGGCCTATCTCAAGAAACAAGAAAAATCCCAAATACAAAATCTAACAGCACACCTAAAGGAAATAGAAGCAGAACAGCAAAGGCAGCCTAAACCCAGCAGAAGAAGAGAAATCATAAAGATCAGAGCAGAAATAAACAATATAGAATCTAAAAAAACTGTAGAGCAGATCAACGAAACCAAGAGTTGGTTTTTTGAAAAAATAAACAAAATTGACAAACCTCTAGCCAGGCTTCTCAAAAAGAAAAGGGAGATGACCCAAATAGATAAAATCATGAATGAAAATGGAATTATTACAACCAATCCCTCAGAGATACAAACAATTACCAGGGAATACTATGAAAAATTATATGCCAACAAATTGGACAACCTGGAAGAAATGGACAAATTCCTAAACACCCACACTCTTCCAAAACTCAATCAGGAGGAAATAGAAAGCTTGAACAGACCCATAACCAGCGAAGAAATTGACTCGGTTATCAAAAATCTCCCAACAAATAAGAGTCCAGGACCAGATGGCTTCCCAGGGGAGTTCTACCAGACGTTTAAAGCAGAGATAATACCTATCCTTCTCAAGCTATTCCAAGAAATAGAAAGGGAAGGAAAACTTCCAGACTCATTCTATGAAGCCAGTATTACTTTGATTCCTAAACCAGACAGAGACCCAGGAAAAAAAGAGAACTACAGGCCAATATCCCTGATGAATATGGATGCAAAAATTCTCAATAAGATACTAGCAAATCGAATTCAACAGCATATAAAAAGAATTATCCACCATGATCAAGTGGGATTCATTCCCGGGATGCAGGGCTGGTTCAACATTCGCAAATCGATCAACGTGATACATCACATTAACAAAAAAAAAAGAGAAGAACCATATGATCCTGTCAATCGATGCAGAAAAGGCCTTTGACAAAATCCAGCACCCTTTCTTAATAAAAACCCTTGAGAAAGTCGGGATAGAAGGAACATACTTAAAGATCATAAAAGCCATTTATGAAAAGCCCACAGCTAACATCATCCTCAATGGGGAAAAACTGAGAGCTTTTTCCCTGAGATCAGGAACACGACAGGGATGCCCACTCTCACCGCTGCTGTTTAATATAGTGCTGGAAGTTCTAGCATCAGCAATCAGACAACAAAAGGAAATCAAAGGCATCCAAATTGGCAAAGATGAAGTCAAGCTTTCGCTTTTTGCAGATGACATGATATTATACATGGAAAATCCGATAGACTCCACCAAAAGTCTGCTAGAACTGATACATGAATTCAGCAAAGTTGCCGGATACAAAATCAATGTACAGAAATCAGTTGCATTCTTATACACTAACAATGAAGCAACAGAAAGACAAATAAAGAAACTGATCCCATTCACAATTGCACCAAGAAGCATAAAATACCTAGGAATAAATCTAACCAAAGATGTAAAAGATCTGTATGCTGAAAACTATAGAAAGCTTATGCAGGTAATTGAAGAAGATATAAAGAAATGGAAAGACATTCCCTGCTCATGGATTGGAAGAATAAATATTGTCAAACTGTCAATACTACCCAAAGCTATCTACACATTCAATGCAATCCCAATCAAAATTGCACCAGCATTCTTCTCGAAACTAGAACAAGCAATCCTAAAATTCATATGGAACCACAAAAGGCCCCGAATAGCCAAAGCAATTTTGAAGAAGAAGACCAAAGCAGGAGGCATCACAATCCCAGACTTTAGACTCTACTACAAAGCTGTCATCATCAAGACAGCATGGTATTGGCATAAAAACAGACACATAGACCAATGGAATCGAATAGAAACCCCAGAACTAGACCCACAAACGTATGGCCAACTCATTTTTGACAAAGCAGGAAAGAACATCCAATGGAAAAAAGACAGTCTCTTTAACAAATGGTGCTGGGAGAACTGGACAGCAACATGCAGAAGGTTGAAACTAGACCACTTTCTCACACCATTCACAAAAATAAACTCAAAATGGATAAAGGACCTGAATGTGAGACAGGAAACCATCAAAACCTTAGAGGAGAAAGCAGGAAAAGACCTCTCTGACCTCAGCCGTAGCAATCTCTTACTCGGCACATCCCCAAAGGCAAGGGAATTAAAAGCAAAAGTGAATTACTGGGACCTTATGAAGATAAAAAGCTTCTGCACAGCAAAGGAAACAACCAACAAAACTAAAAGGCAACCAACGGAATGGGAAAAGATATTTGCAAATGACACATCGGACAAAGGGCTAGTATCCAAAATCTATAAAGAGCTCATCAAACTCCACACCCGAAAAACAAATAACCCAGTGAAGAAATGGGCAGAAAACATGAATAGACACTTCTCTAAAGAAGACATCCGGATGGCCAACAGGCACATGAAAAGACGTTCAACGTCGCTCCTCATCAGGGAAATACAAATCAAAACCACACTCAGATACCACCTCACGCCAGTCAGAGTGGCCAAAATGAAGAAATCAGGAGACTATAGATGCTGGAGAGGATGTGGAGAGACGGGAACCCTCTTGCACTGTTGGTGGGAATGCAAATTGGTGCAGCCGCTCTGGAAAGCAGTGTGGAGGTTCCTCAGAAAATTAAAAATAGACCTACCCTATGACCCAGCAATAGCACTGCTAGGAATTTATCCAAGGGATACAGGAGTACTGATGCATAGGGGCACTTGTACCCCAATGTTTATAGCAGCACTCTCAACAATCGCCAAATTATGGAAAGAGCCTAAATGTCCATCAACTGATGAATGGATAAAGAAATTGTGGTTTATATACACAATGGAATACTACGTGGCAATGAGAAAGAATGAAATATGGCCTTTTGTAGCAACGTGGATGGAACTGGAGAGTTTGATGCTAAGTGAAATAAGCCATACAGAGAAAGACAGATACCATATGGTTTCACTCTTATGTGGATCCTGAGAAACGTAACAGAAACCCATGGGGGAGGGGAAGGGAAAAAAAAAAAAGAGGTTAGAGTGGGAGAGAGCCAAAGCATAAGAGACTGTTAAAAACTGAGAACAAACTGAGGGTTGATGGGGGGTGGGAGGGAGGGCAGGGTGGGTGATGGGTATTGAGGAGGGCACCTTTTGGGATGAGCACTGGGTGTTGTATGGGAACCAATTTGACAGTAAATTTCATATATTAAAAAAAAAAAAAAGAAATTGTGGTTTATATACACAATGGAATACTACGTGGCAATGAGAAAGAATGAAATATGGCCTTTTGTAGCAACGTGGATGGAACTGGAGAGTGTGATGCTAAGTGAAATAAGCCATACAGAGAAAGACAGATACCATATGGTTTCACTCTTATGTGGATCCTGAGAAACGTAACAGAAACCCATGGGGGAGGGGAAGGGAAAAAAAAAAGAGGTTAGAGTGGGAGAGAGCCAAAGCATAAGAGACTGTTAAAAACTGAAAACAAACTGAGGGTTGATGGGGGGTGGGAGGGAGGGCAGGGTGGGTGATGGGTATTGAGGAGGGCACCTTTTGGGATGAGCACTGGGTGTTGTATGGAAACCAATTTGACAGTAAATTTCATATATTAAAAAATAAATAAATAAATAAATAAATAAATATAAAAAAATAAATTTCTGTTCCAAAAAAAAACAAACAAAAAAAAAAACAAAGTGCATGTGCACATACATAGCAGTACTGTTCACAATAGCCACATTGTAGAAACTATGCGAATACCTATCGGTGTGTGAATGGATAAACAACCTGGGGCAGACCCTTAAACAGGAATATTATTCTGTCATACAAAGAAATAAAGTAAAATGTTGTGGCTGTAGAGAATACTGGTTTCTCAGAAAGCTATCACACAACTCCACATCTGCACTTACATCTGGAAATTTAAAGCAAAGCCTTGAGCAGGTATTCATGTTCCCGTATTCATAGCAGCTTCTTCACAACAGCCAAAAGATGGAAGCAACCCAAGTAACCATTCACAGGTGAGTAAATAAACAAAATGTAGTATATACACAATGGAATATAATTCAGCCTTCAAAAGGAAGAGTGTTCTGACACACACCTGCACACCGACTGAACTTGGCAGTCATTATGCTGAGTGAAATGAGCCAGTGACAGAAGGAAAATACACTATGGTTCCACTTAAGTGAGGTGTCCAGAAAAGTCATACTCAGAGAGAGACACCAAGTAGAATGTGGCTGTAGGGGCTGAGGGTAAAGGGGAATTGGGTTTTAGGGTTTAATAGATACAGACTTTCCCTAGGGGAACATGACAACGTTCTGGAGATGGATGTACAACAGTGTGAATGCAGTTAATGCCAGACAACTGTATGCTTAAAGTGACTTACGTGGTAAGTGTTATGTTACATACATTTAATCAGAATTTAAAAAGGAAGGACTGATACACGTCACAACATGGGTGAATGCAGAAAACATCCTCAGTGACAGAAGCCATCCAGAAAAGGCCAATCAGGAACCATCTTGCTATTTTTTTTTAACATGTATTATTTATTGTTGAAAAAGAGAGACAGAGACAGGTCATGATAGGGGGAGGGGTTAGCAAGAGGGAGACACAGAATCTCAAGCAATCTGTAGGCTCTGAGCTGTTAGCACACAGCCAGAAGCAGGTGCTCGAACCCATCAACTTGGAGATCATGACAAGTGAACTCGGCCTTTAGCAGACTGAGACCCCAGGTGCCCCAGGAACCACCTTGCTCTTTAAATCCCCCCAGGTTACACAGATAGGGGAAAGTCTCAGGTGCACTTCCCCAAAAGAAACCAGATCAGAATGGGAAAAGACATTTCACAGTGGGGCAGGTGGGGACACTTGAAGTAGGCCTGTGGTCTGGGTTCTAATGTGGAATTGCAGGGATTTCCTCATTTGGGGTTCTGTGGTGGTTTCTCGGGAGGGTGTCCCTGTTTGGGGTAAAACGCACCAAAGTATCTCGTGTGAAGTGGCAAACGCGGCAAAGAAATGAGCCTCCAGGTAAAGTGTATTTGCGCTGCCGTGACACGTTCACTGCACGTCTGAAATCACAGAGTAAGGTACTCCTCCAAACAACAGTGTCAGCCCCACACGACAGAAGCAAGAGAGGGGTCAAACGCTGTGACGTAGGCCCATGCGCAGACCCAGCTCACCCAGGCGGAGAGGACACGGGCCCTGCGGGAGGCAGCACGTGAGCCAGAGGCACGTGGGAGGGTTCTATTGGTGGCCACGTGTCTTGGGTGCAGTGGAAGCTGTGGGATTTGGAATTCCGGTTGTCCGCAAGACGCCACTAAGAAGCTGTTAGAACTGGGAAAACCAATGAAGGGACATCTCACGGAAGTGGACTCGGGAGGCGGGGAGGGGAGACTGGAAGGCGGAGCCCACCACCCAGGGTCAGGCTCAGGAACAACCCAGGGCTACAGACCCAAGATTACAACCCTCCGCGGAGAGAAGCCCCAGGCTCAGGCCCCACCAGGGGATGCTGTGCCCTGCGGCCCCTACAGGAAACCCACCGCC
The DNA here is from genome assembly GCF_028018385.1 of Neofelis nebulosa. Lineage (NCBI taxonomy): Eukaryota > Metazoa > Chordata > Mammalia > Carnivora > Felidae > Neofelis > Neofelis nebulosa. The sequence goes on from NC_080788.1 coordinate 149,325,136, forward strand.
CCTGCAGCTGGGCCCGGAAGGCGCCTGCTCGCCCTGAAGCCCTGCTTTCCTCCTGCGGACTTCGCTTCAAAACCACGCTCCCAACTTCCTCTTCTCCGCGAAACAGCGTTCCTCTCCGTGTGCTCCCCGCTCGGCCACGGTTTTGCCACAGCTTGCTGGGCCCGGATGGCAATTCTCCGCTACTCCTGAAGAAACCCACTTTGGCTGGTAACATAACTGGCGGCATTTCCAAGGGCAACGGAAGGAGAAACGAGGACACTCGCAGGATAGGAGAGCAGCACACACACACCACGTGCACGTCTGCACGCTCCTGACGACCCGACGGAAAGAGAAAGGAAGAGACGGTGCCATTTGCCACCGCGGCAGAAGGAACGACGTGCCCCAGAGGAAATCTCAGCAAGGAGGTTGCAGGCCTGCTGTCCCAGGACAGGGCACTGGGGACAGAAACGGAGGATGAAGCACGCGGGCAGAGAGCTGCTCTGTGCTCCTGGCCGCGGAGGAACCGCCCCTGTGAGCACGTCTGTCCTGCCCGGAGCCATCTGCAGCTCCGGGGTGTCGCACAGAAGTCCCCACGGCGCCGTGGCAGACTCGGGAGGGACACCCCGCCCCGCGCGGAGGCCGAAGGGACCCGCGAGGCCAGAGCGGCGGGAGTGCGAGCTCCGCCAGGGGAGCCCGCTCCTGGACCGAGAACCGCATGAGGCAGCGGCGGGAACCGAGTGGGCGCGGAGCAGGAAGAAGGCCGCGCGGCCCCGCCGCCCGGCGCCGGTGAGGTAAGCCCCGCGGGGGACACAGTGTCACCGCGCACGAAGCCGCGCAGGGTCCTTTCCCCCCAGGGTCTGGCGAACACCGCCCCCCTCAGCCTCCAGGTTCCGGAAGCTCCTCTTCCCGGGGCCTGGCTTTCTCCTCGCCTGCTCCTCCCTTGGCGGGAGCTGAGGGGACCGGGTTCTTGTCAGTGTGGACGTGGGCACTCATCCACCCGAAGTCTCCACAGCGGGTCCTGACCACACCGGGTTCTTGTCGGGGTGGGCACAGGCCCTCGTCTCCCCGAAGTATCCACAGCGGCTCCTGAGGAGACCGGGTTCTTTTCAGTGTGGACGCAGGGCCACGTCCCCCTGAATCCTCCACAGCGGGTCCTGACGAAACCGGGTTCCTGTCGGTGTGGACACGGGCCCTCATCCCCCCGAAGTCTCCACAGAAGGTCCTGTGGAGACCGGGTTCTTGTCCGTGTGGATGCGGGGCCACGTCCCCCTGAATCCTCCACAGTGGGTCCTGAGGAGACCGGGTTCTTGTCCGTGTGGACGCAAGCCAAGGTCCTCCCGAATCCTCCACAGCCGGTCCTGACGAAACCAGGTCTTGTTGGTGTGGAACGGGCCCTCGTCTCCCCGAAGTGTCCCCAGCGGGTCCTGAGAGGAGACCAGGTTCTTGTCCGTGTGGACGCAGGGCAGGTCCTCCCGAATCCTCCACAGCGGGTCCTGAAATGCTGGGTTCTTGTTGGTGTGGACACGGGACCTTGTCTGCCCGAAGTCTCCACAACGGACCCTGAGGAGACCGGGTTTTTGTCAGTGTGGACGTGGGCCCTGGTCCACACAGAGTCTCCACAGCGGGTCCTGATGAAACTGGTTCTTGTCAGCGTGGACACGGGCCCTCATACTCCCGAATCCTCTGCCGCCGGTCCTGAGGGGACGGGGTTCTTGTAGGTTTGGATGTTGGCCCTCGTCTTCTCGAATCCTCCACAGTGGGTCCTGAGGAGACTGGGTTCTTGTCAGTGTGGACGTGGGCACTCGTCCACCCGAAGTCTCCACAGCGGGTCGTGAGGACACCGGGTTCTTGTCTGTGTGGACGCAGGGCCACGTCCCCATGAATCCTCCACAGTGGGTCCTCACGACACCGGATTCTTGTCGGGGTGGGCACGGGCCCTCGTCTCACCGAAGTATCCACAGCGGGTCCTGAGGAGACCGGGTTCTTGTCAGTGTGGACGCAGGGCCACGTCCCCCTGAATCCTCCACAGCGGTTCCTGAGGAGACCGGGTTCTTGTCGGCGTGGGCACGGGCCCTCATCTCCCTGAAGTATCTACAGCGGGTCCTGAGGAGACCGGGTTCTTGTCTGTGTGGACACCGGCCCAGGTCCTCCCGAATCCTCCACAGCGGTTCCTGATGAAACCGGGTTCTTGTCGGTTTGGACGCGGGCCCTCGTCTTCCCGAATCCTCCTCAACGGGTCCTGTGGAGACTGAGTTCTTGTCAGTGTGGATGCAGGGCCACGTCCCTCTGAATCCTCTACAGTGGGTCCTGAGGAGACTGGGTCCTTGTCTGTGTGGACGCCGGCCCGGGTCCTCCCGAATCCTCCACAGTGGGTCCTGACGAAACCGGGTTCTTGTCGGTGTGGACCTGGGCCCTCGTCCTCTGGAATCCTGCACAGGGGGTCCTGATGAAACCGGTTCTTATCAGCATGGATGCATGCCCTCCTCCCTGGGAAGTCTCCACAGTGGGTCCTGAGGAGATCAGGTTCTTGTCACGTGGACAGGAACCTATGTCGTCCTGTTCCCCCACTGTGCATGTAATGGCACAGACTTAAGTTCAGAGTGGTCCTTCATGAAGAACTCCTTAGATGGTGTTGTCAAGGGCCTCTCCTCCAGGTTGGAAATGGTCAAGGGTCTTGGGCGCATGACACAAGGCAAAAACAAAAAACAAAAACCCCACACTCTTTGAATTGTCCCCATTCTATCTTAGAGTTGGATGGCGTCACCTGGGCTTGACCTCTCCCAGTGGGCTTGTGCTGCCATGCCATAAAAATCCAAGTGCCAGGAATCAGAGCTTCTTTCTTCCTACCACTGTGGATCTGGGGGCTTGGGGAGCGTCTTCCTCAGAGCCTTCCCCCCCCTTTTTTTTGTCTGTGTCTAGTGACCTGTGCCTTGGTGTGCTTGTCATGGTCTTTTGATAGAGTGAAAAGTCTGGAGGCTCCTCTAGGGTGTCTCTGTAAACAGGCTGTGGATACTTTGAGTTTTTCAGTGAATGATGACTTTGGCAGTCTTGGACCAATCCAGTCAGCTGCAGCATGTCAAGTGCTGTAAGCAACAGCTCAGAGCCAATGACGAAGACCCACAAAAGCCAATCAATGTCCTTGTCTCCCTCCCTTTGGACAAATGATTCCAGGAAGCCTTGCATTTCCATGATGGTATAGTGCCTGTTACCATTTCTGTCTCTCACGCTGGTCCTTGGACATGTAGATGTAGTGGATCGTGACAGGGAAAATCTGGGATAGAAGTTATTTCTTCCCAGAGTCGTGTTCTGTGGCCTCCCACACTGAGGTGTCCCACTCAACACCTGACAAGTGGGGAGCCATTGATGACAGCAGTGAGGATTGCAGCCACTAGGGGGAGCTTGCCTTGGCCAAGTCCTCCACCCTGGGTGCCATGATGCTCCTTGTAGATTTGCCTCCATCACTAGCTAGGGCTGGCTAATCAAGCACAACACCATGGTGCTGGCCGCAACACAGTGGACCAAGCAGCTGGCGTCTTCTTCGACACTAATCTAGGAACACTGTCCTCGGTGTCCACCTCCTTTGGAGGTGAATAGGAAATACACACCCCTGCACCCAGACTGGTGCCTGCTTGTTGGTCTCTGCAGGGAGTCGGACCTTTTATGGCACTGATAATTTAGGGTGAGGGTTTCTGGCAACACCTGGCATAAGCCCAAATCAAAGCTACAGACCAGCAGCAAGCACCAGCTCCTTCCCACAGCAGCTGAGACGTGAGGGTGAGGAATGAGTGAGCCATTCTTAGGTCTAAGGCATTGTAGGGGGGCATCAGCTAGGCTCCCAATCCCATCCTTGGGGACAAATGTATTGTGGGACCTCAGCTTCTGGACTGAATTAAGAACATGTAGACTATAACCTGCTGAAGGAAGTGGCAACAGCAAGTCACAGTGGGTGACAGGCAGCTCCCTTAGCATCTGAGCTCTCGCTTGGGGTACATGAGATGTGCGGGCCCCTTGTGACTGAAGGTGGGGTTTCAGTACACCCCTAACAAAGGAAATGGAAGCACAGGATTTATGACTTACAGAGCCCAGAACAAGAGGGCACAAGGACCCAGGGAAGGGCAGGCCTCCATCCCACATTCGCAATGATCAGGACTTAGACAACAGGGTAGCAAGTACAGGATTTCTTGGGAGTGGATGGGGCTGAATTCGCTAACTTTCACAGGCTCACCTCTGTGTTATTCTAGAAGGTGCTTGGGAAACCAAAGTGGGAACCCTAGGCAGATTCTTATCTAAGGTTACACTCACTGAAAAGTAAGCAAGAGAAAGAGAGCAGGGATTCACCTTTCCCAGTCTCCCTCTGGATGCCAGAGTCATCCATAGACACTTGTGCCTACCTTGCTGATTGATGTATGGGGTGCTCCTTTCAGCCTCATGGTCTCAGTCTCCCACATTTGGAAATTTGCTCTCCAGAGAGGCACAGCTTGTGCTAGTGGAACCTAATGCCAGTCCCCTTCCCTCACAGCCCGCAGAAACCCCCGTGTGGACAGGCAGTATGGGTGGGTGGTAGCCCTCCATTATCCTGAGCCCACATGGGACTCGGGTCATAATGATAGTGGGTCAGGCTTTTATTTCAATGCACCATTTCAGTGTTGAACATGCACTTGCCTGTTCCACAATTCATTATGTGCTGCATATGAATGAAGGAACAGTTACTGAAAGCTTCCATTATACCAGTAAATTGGGTCCTAATGCAGTTGGACCTTTTTTGGCAAGCACATTCATCAGTGTCAATGCACAAGCCACAGTTTCTTGCAATCTGATGTGTTGCTATGACAGAAAAGAGTAAATAATGTCTGCCTAAATAACCCAGAATGATGGCATATAAGCCATTGGTGGATGGCATATAGAATATACAACTGGACTGCCATGAACCTCATGGGGCCCATCTCAAATCACATTAAGGGTGAATGTGTTTTAAGAAATCGAAAATACTTTCACTCATACTATTGAAGAGAAAAAAGGACTCTGATGCAACACATAATTGCCTGTGTGAGCTTGACGTCTCTCAGGATAAATGACCATGAAACCAATAACTTACATCAATACCATGAAATATTGACTCAATTAAGCTAACTAGCCTTACTAGGAATTGGGCACTTTTTTCCACGTGGTTAACACACTATACATTGTTTTGAAAATGAGAGCAAGTCCTTTGAAAATTCTGTGATGGGATGAACAGAACTTACTAGAGATCCTTGGGGCTGCACTGGCATTTCCTTGAGGAACAGGGGGTCCCCTCTCCTCCTTATATCCTAGGTTATATGTAGGTCCCATTGCACAGATGTCTGCGACTATCTCAGAAACAAAGTGTTCAGACCATTGGAAATCACCGAGGGGTCTCATTTCATAGGCAAGTTAATCCAACTTCATGATATCTTCAAGGCTGCCATAGCCTGTGTCGATTGTGACCATGGGAAGAGGAATCTCCTCCAGGTAGCCGAGGTAGTAACAGTCTGGAGGCATGAAAGTGTAGTCAGGATGCTCCCTGAGCATCCTGAGTCATCATCAGCAGAGTCTGGACCAAAGGAGTTTCTTGTGCCGCATGTGCATAACATGTCTCTTGCCCCCCAAAACGCAGCTATAGGACAGACAGCCAGGCATCTGAATGCCCTTGCTGTGGTGCGGCTCCTTCTTGGGAATTACCATCTCAGAGGAGATGTAGCACCATGAGGGATGCCCTTGAGAACCCTGCACAGGAGCCAGCACTGCCCAGAGTGCAAACAGCAAGAGGGGTGCCCTCAGGGTGACCTGGCCCTCTGCCAGCCTCATGCCCCTGCTCAGAGACATCTGCCAGTGAGAATGGATAAATGGAGGATCCTCAGCAAAGCCAGGTATACACCATCAGAGAGAACAGAGGGCTGTGCCAGGTGGCCAGCACCCTGCACCGGGGGGCCACCTGTGGGGTTAGGCAACAGTCCCAGGGTGTGGCATTGTGTGAGCCTGCTCATCAGTTAAGCTGGGGTGGATGTGGGAGGGGAAGGTGGGCCATGGTCAAGAGTGGTCACATGGACATGGGTAGGGATTTGGACCCAGAGGCATGGCTCTAGTCAACACCTTCAATCTTTCCTCCAGCTACTTGCATATGGGCTATGCAGTTATAACACCCTGAACTTCTCTACCAATTCCATGTCCTGTGGTACTGCTGGGTCACTTTCTTTGGATGACTACTTTTCCTTATTACAGAGACCACTGCTTTTGCTTCCTTGTGATGTGGAGGTAAACATTGTCAATTTTACCTTTATGGGTGATGCAAAAAATTGCTTTGTAGTTTTGTGTGTCTTATTCTCCTTGGCTATTAGTTTGCAAGCCATTTGATCCTTTTGGTTTTTGCTTTCAAGGTTCCTCTGAGTTCACTGAGGAAAACATTTCTCAGTATTCTGAGTGATTATTGGTGAACTACAAGGTTGTATTTTAGTATTTCTTATGCCAGCTGGGGAGAACAGAAAGTACTGCTGACCATGTGTGAGCCCCAGCGGTTTTCTCCTCTAATCCCTTATGGTAGTTCTTTCATGGCCTCTGGCAGTCTCCTCCCATGTAGTTTGGTTACGTCTTCAGCTGGAGATGCAGGGAAGTTGAGGTTACTTTGGCAGCTTTCACCATGGAGTCTGCCCATGATCAAAAGATGATTTTTTTTTTAATTTTTTTTTCAACGTTTTTTATTTATTTTTGGGACAGAGAGAGACAGAGCATGAACGGGGGAGGGGCAGAGAGAGAGGGAGACACAGAATCGGAAACAGGCTCCAGGCTCCGAGCCATCAGCCCAGAGCCTGACGCGGGGCTCGAACTCACAGACTGCGAGATCGTGACCTGGCTGAAGTCGGACGCTTAACCGACTGCGCCACCTAGGCGCCCCCTTTTTTTTTTTTTAATTTTTTTTCACCGTTTTTTATTTATTTTTGGGACAGAGAGAGACAGAGCATGAACGGGGGAAGATGATTTTGATCATGGCACTCCCTTGCTTGTATAAGTACCCTTTACTGCTTTAAAACGCCCTGGGTCAGGGAGAAACCTCAGAGTTGGTGTTTGGACAAGAGTTTGCCTTCTCCCCAGTGGCTGGCCTTCTGAATATAGCTCAAATTCCTTTGCCACCCAAACTAAAACTTTGAACATTGACCTTTCCAGTAACAGGCAGCTGAATTTGGGTTTTGATAACAATGAAATGGAGAGTGGAATGGCAGTTGCCAGGGCCTGGCAGGGAGGGTCAGTGAGGAGTAGATCTCAAGGGCTATGATTTTGTGTTATGCAAGATGATTAAGATCTAGAGGGGTCTCCACATCATTACCCCTGTAATTAGCGATACTATAATGTATGGTTAAAATTTTGTGAAGAGTCTGGGTCTCATGTTCAGTGAGATCTTACCACAATATAAAAGTGGAAGACACGAGTTTTGCTTCTCACACAACAGTGTGCTGAACTGCATGGACACACTCTACTGATAATTTGAAAACGATTTAAAAAAACTTATACGTTTTGGAAACTAACCCTGAGGATATGTCATTTACAGATATCTTCTTCCATTCCATAGGTTGTTTTTTTGTTTTGTTGATTGTTTCCTTCACTGTGCAGAAGCTTGCTATTTTGAGGTAGTCTCTCTCTATATATAATTTTCTTGTATTATATTAATGTAAATTCAATCTGTTAACATACAGCGTAGTACTCATTTTAGGGGTAGAATTTAGAGAACCATCGCATACATATAACACCCAGTTCTCATTTCACCCAGTGCCCTCCTTAAAGGCCACATGCCATTTAGCCCACCTCCCCCACTTCCCCTCAGTTTGTTCTCTGTATTTAAGAGTGTCTTCTGGTTTCCTCCCTCTCTGTTTTGATGTATTTTATTTTTCCTTTCTGTATGTTGTGTTTGTTATATTCCACTAATGTGTGAAATCATAGGATATTTGACTTTTTCTGACTGACTTGTTCCAGTTAGCATAATACACTGTAGTTCCATCCACATTATTGAAATTGGCAAGATGTCATTCTTTTTGATGGCTAAGTAATATTGCATTGTATATATTTACCACCTCTTCTTTATGCATTCATGTGTTGATGAATATTTGGGCTGTTCCACAATTTGTTTTTTGTTGATAAGGCTGCCATAAAGATTGGGATGCACGTGCCCTTTCGAATCAGCCTTTTGGTGTCCTTTGGATACCTTTGGTATCCTTGGATAAATGCAATTGCTTGATCACAGGATAGTTCCGTTTTTAATTTTTTGAGGAATCTGCACACTGTTTTCCAGAGTGGCTGTGCCAGTTTGCATTACCATCAAAAGTGCGAAAGGGTTTCGCTTTCTCTGCATCCTTGCTGACATTTTGTGTTTTCTGAATTGTTAATTTTAGTCATTGTGACAGGTGTGAGTTGGTATCTCATTGTGGTTTTGCTTTATATTTCACTGATGAAGAGTGTTGTTGAGCATCTTTATTCGTGTCTTTTTGCCATCTGGATGTCTTCTTTGGAAAAATATGTATTCATGTCTTCTGCCCATTTCTTCACTGGATTATCTGTTTTTTGACTGTTGAGTTGGGTAAGTTCTTTATAGATTTTGGATACTAACCCATTGTCTGAGATGTCATACAAATCTCTCCCCCCATTTTGTCAGTTGCCTTTTAGTTTTGTTGATTTGTTCTTTGCTGTGCAGAAGCTTTTTATCTTGATGAGATCCCAATAGTTTATTTTTGTTATTGTTTCCCTTGCCTCTGGGGACATGTCTAGTAAGAAATTGTTCTGGCCAAGGTCAAAGAGGTTGGTGCCTGTGTTCTCCTCTAGGATTTTGATGGTTTCCTGTCTCACATTTAGGTCTTTCATTCAATTTGTATTTATTTTGGTGTGTACTGTAAGAAAGTGGTCCAGGTTCATTACAAGTTCACAATGCTGTCCAGTTTTCCCAACACCAGTAGTTGAAGGGACTTTTTCCATTTGATAGTCTTTCCTGCTCTGTCAAAGATTAGTTGATCATATAGTGATGTGTCCATTTCAGGGTTTTCTAATCTTTTCCATTAATCTATGTTTTTTTTTTTTGCCAGTATCATCCTGTCTTGATGACTACAGCATTGTAATATAGCTTGATATCCAGAATTGTGATGCCTCCAGGTTTTTTTCTTTTTCAAGATCTTTGGTTATTTGGGGTCTTTTGTGGTTCCATGATAATTTTAGAGTTATTTGTTCTAGCTCTGTGAAAAATGCTGGTATTATTTGACAGGAAATTGAATTATTTGCATTGAATGTCTAGGTTGCTTTGGATAGTATTGTCATTTAACAATGATTTTTCTTTTAATCCATGTGCATGGAATATTTTTCCATTTCTTTGTGTTTTCTTCAATTTCTTCCATAAATGTCCCAGACTTTTCAGAGTACAGATCTTTTACTTCTTTACTTAGGTTTATTTCTAGTATATTATGGTTTTGGTGTAATTTTAAATGGGATTGATTCCTTGGTTTCTCTTTCTCCTGCTTCATTATTGGTGTATGGAAATGTAACAAATTTCTATATGTTGATTTTGTATGCTATAAATTTACAGGTTTATTGTACCAGTTCTAGCGGGGTTTTTTTTTTTTGGTTGAGTCTTTCAGGTTTTCTATATATGGTATAAAATTGAACTCCAGAACTGAATAATCCTATTAAAAAATGGCCAGAAGACATGAATAAGCATTTTTCCAAATGTGACCTACAGATTGTCAATAAACACATGAAAAGATGGTCAACATCACTCCTCATCAGGGAAATATAAATCCAAACTACAATGAAATATCAACTCACCCTGGTCAGAAAGGCTGAACTCAACAGCAAAAGAAACAACAGGTGTTGGTGAGGATGCAGAGAAAGAGGATCCTTTTGGAGGTGCTGGTGGGAATGCACACTGGCACAGCTACTATGGAAAACAGCATGGAGCTTCCTTAGCAAGCTAAAAGTACAACTACATAATGATAGAACAAATGCACTACTAGGTATTTACCCAAAGGATACAAAAATACTAATTTAAGGGAATTGTACCTCTATGTTTATAGCAGCTATGTCACAAACAGACCAGCTATGGAAACAACCCAGCACAAGTATGCATTGATTGATGAATGGGTATATAATACGTGGTATATCTACATAACCCCGTCCACGCACACTGGAATATTTCTCAGCCATAAAAGGAATGACATTAGCTATTGTTAAGGACAGGGATGGGCCTAGAGAGTATTATATTTACTGAAATAAGTCAGAGAAAGACAAATACATGATTTCATCCATATGTAGAATTTAAGAAACAACAAATGGGCAAAGGGACAAATAAGAGAGAAGGGGCAAACCAAGAAATAGAGACACTTAACTGACTCAACCATCCAGGCACCCCACTGATTTCTTGACTTACAATGTAACTAAAAGTCTTGTTTTTCTCTGGTTTCTCTCAATGTTGACATGTTCCCTATTTGGTCTCTGGTGACTTAGAGTTTTGTCGTTTGTTTTTAAATTTATAGACTCTAGCAAATCATTTTCGTGGCATGGTTTTTCCTAATATATGGAAATTATGTGGAAATATATGAAATTGAAGTTCAAATTTCACAAGAGTTGCCATTCTGTGTCTCTTTGGCCAGACTGCTCATCAGATTCGATAGATATGCTCCTGGGGTCCAAAAACACGTTTACCTTTTCAGGTGGTGGGCTTTCTATATGTCTCAGGAGCCGTTGAGCTCTGTGCACACAACCGAGTTTTTGACACAATTTTTCCTTCACAATTCTATGTGAAACCCTCAAAATCCATTTTTTGCATTGCCAATTTTAGACACTTCATGAATAGAACACATTGAAACTCTTGTATCATTTGCTGAAATTATTTTACCCTCGCGTGTGTGGGACTGTAATTTTTCTTCTTCCTTCCAAGGGGAGCTCATATCTGCATTTGTGGAATTCTTCCAGGCTTCTCATCTCTTAATACTTTTCCAACGTGCTGTGCAGTTTTTGACCAAATGAATACTTAGGTTTATTTGTACTCTACCACATTGGGTGATAGGAGCCGCGAGACAGGCTGCATCATATGTGTTTTTTTTTTTGTCCCCTTGTATGTTACCTGTCATATTGAATGTTTATAGAACATATAGCCCCTCACTTTCATGAACTACTAACAGGGGACATGGTTCTCTTCAAGAGATAAGAAAGGAAGACAAGGGAGCTGAGACAGCAAGTCGGGGAAGGAAACCCAAAGCTTCTCAGGAAGCGTCAACTGTCCACACTTTCCAGTTCTGCAGATGTGGGTCCCTGCTGAGGCCCAACCTGGGTTCTTGTGCACGTGTCTGGACAAGCTGCCCATGATGTGTGGGCACAGGGGAGTTGGAAAGGGCAGCTGTGGTTTGAATTCCAGCCCACCTGGCACTGCTGTCAAAATTCATGAGTATGTTAATTTATGTCCACCATCAGTTAGGGATAAAATGAGTAAATGCAAGACGTTAGACTCACTACCTTAGATTCCATGTTCATGACAATTTGTGATAACAATTCTCCGTTCCTTTTTGCCACTTTTTAAATTTTTTAAGTTTGTGTTTAAATATTTGTTGGTTAACATATTGTGTAATATTAATTTCAGGAGTAGAATTTATTGGTTCATCACTTACATTAACACCAGGTACTCATCACAACACGGGGCCTCCTTAATCCCCAACACCCATTATCCCATCCCCCACACACCTGCCCTCCAGCAACCCTCAGTTTGGTCTCTAACCTTAGAGTTTTTTCTTTATGATTTCTTGCTCTTTTTCCCCTTCCCCTAGATCTAAATTCCCCATAGGAGGAAATCATATGGTGTTTGTCATCTTTGACTGACTTACTTTGCTTAGCATGATGCCCTGTAGCTGCATCAACATCTTTGCAAATGGCAAGATTTCATTCTTTTTTATGACTGAGTAAATACACTATTCTATACATATAGCAGATTAATCACATGGTGGACTTTTGGTCTCTTTCCTCAGTTTGGCTGTCATAGTTAATGCTGCTCTAAACATTGGGGTCCATGTACTTCCTCAAATCAGAAGTTTTGTATGCTTTGGATGAATTCCTAGTAGAGCAATTGCTGGAGTGTAAGGTTGTTTAATTTTTAGTATTTAAACTATTTTCTGGAATTGTCCGGGCACTTTGCATTCCCACCAAGAGTGTAAAAGGGTTCCCTTCTCTCCTCATCCTCATCAATATCTGTTGTTTCCTGAGTTGTTAATTGTAGCCATTCTGACAGGTGTGCGGTCATCTCTCAATGTAGTTTTGATTTGTAATTCCCTGATGATGAGTGATGTTGAGCATATGTTCGTCTGTGTCGGTTAGCCATCGGAATGCTTTGTTTGGAAAAGTATCTCCTCATGTCTTCTGCCCATTTCTTCACTGGATTCTTTGTATTTTGGGTGTTGAGTTTGAGAAGTTTTTTTAATAGATTTTGGATAGTAAGCCTTTATCAGATATGTGGCTTGCAAATACCTTTTTAATTTCTGTAGAATGCCTTTTAGATTAGTTGATTGTTTCTTTAGCTGTGCAGAAGGTTTTTATTTTGATGAGGTCCCAGTAGTTCAAGTTTGCTGTTGTTTCCCTTGCCTCTCTAGACACGTCTAGTAAGAAGTTGCTATGTCCGAAGTCCAGGAGGTTGCTGCCTGTTCTCCTCTAGGATTTGATGGTCTCCTGTCTCACATTTAGTTCTTTCACCCATTTGGATTTATTTTTGTGTATGGAGTAAGAAAGTGGTTCAGTTTCATTCTTCTGCATGTTCTGGTCCAGTTTTCCCAACACCCTCTGTTGACAAGGCTGTCTTTTTTCCCATTACATAGTCTTTCCTACTTCATTCAAGATGAGGTGGCCATACATTTTTGAGTCCATATCTGGGTTTACTCTTCTGCTCTCTTGATCTATGTGTCTCTTTGTGCTTGTAGCTTACTGTCTTGATAAGTACAGCTTTGTAATATAGCATGAAATCCATAATCATGAAGCCACCGTTTCTTTGTGTAGCAGAGACATTTCAACACTACTTGCTCCTTAAATCCATGAACATGAAGGTGTTTCCACTTCCTTGTGTCATCCTCAGTTTCTTTCACCGTTTTTAGAGTCTTCATATTATGGATATTTTAACTTTTTAGATATCCTATTATATTTGGTGCAATTGTAAACGGGATGGATAGTTTTTTTATTTTTCTTTCTGTTTCTTCATTATTGCTGTGTAGAAATGCAGCCGATTTCAGTATGTTGAAACTGTATCTTGTGACTTTGCTGAATTTGTGTATCAGTTCTTGCAATATTTTGGTGGAGTCTTGAGTTTTTTATATAGAGGGTCATGTCATCTGTGAAGAGGGAATGTTTGACTTCTTCTTTTCCAACTTGTATGCCTTTATTTTTTGTTGTTGTCTGTTTTTGAGGATAAGACTTCCACTGCTGTGTTAAGTAGAATGATGGGTGTGGACGTTCCTTTTGTGTTCCTGACAGTAGAGGAAAAGGTTTTTTTTTCCCCCACTGAGGATATTAGCTGTGCGGTTTTCATGTATGGACTTTATGATGTTGAGGTGTGTTTCCTCTACCCCTTGTTGAGGGTTTTATCAAGAAAGGATGCTGTACTATGTCAATTTTTTTTTGCATCTATTGAGAGGGTCATATCATTCATATCCTTTCTCTGATTGATGGTATGTATTACATTGATTTATTTGTGACTATTGAACCACCCTTACAGCCAAGGAATAAATCCCACCTGGTCACGTTAAAGGATCCTTTTAATGTCTTGTTGGATTCAATTTGCAAGTATTTTCTTTCTTTTTTTGTAACGTTTATTTATTTTTGAGACAGAGAGAGACAGAGCATAAATGGGGGAGGGTCAGAGAGAGGGAGACACAGAATCTGAAACAGGCTCCAGGCTCTGAGCTGTCAGCACAGAGCCTGACACGGGGCTCGAACTCACGGACCGCAAGATTACGACCTGAGCCAAAGTTGGACGCTTAACCGACTGAGCCACCCAGGCGCCCCTGCAAGTATCTTCTTGACAATTGTTGTTTTCTTGCTCATTAGGGCTAGTGGCCTGTAAGTCTCATTTTTAGTGGGGTTTAATCTCGTTTGGAACTGTGATCATACTCATCTTATAGAATGAATTTGGAAGTTTTTTTTTTTCCATTTCTATTATTTGGAACAGTTTGTGAAGACAGGAATATTCTATTCTACTTAAATAGAATATTTTACACTCTTCTTAAATATCTGGTAGAATTCACCTGTGAACCTATGGGGCCCTGGATTTTTGTGTGTCAGTAGATTTTTGATTAATGATTCAATTTCTTTGCTCATTATCAGTCTGTTCCTGTTTTCTATTTCTTCCTTTTTCAGTTTAGATAGTTTACATTATTCTGGGAATTTATCCATTTCTTCCAGATTGCCCAATTTGTTGGCATATAAATCTCCAAACTATTTTCTCATAGTTGTATTTCTGTGATGTCAGTCGCGATGTCTCCTCTCAAATTCTGATTATATTGACTTTCGTCCCTTCTCTTTTGTTTTTGCCAAGTCTGCCCATGGGTTTATCATTTTTATTTATTCTTACAAAAACCAACTTATAGTTTCATTCACCTGTTCTACTGTTTTTCTTTGTTTCTATATCCTTTATTTCTGCTCTAATCTTTTTTGTTTACCTGTTCCTGCTGGCTTTAGGGTTCATTTGTTGTTCTTTTTCTAGCTCCTTTAGTTGTAAAGTGGTCGTGTGTTTGAGACCTTTCTTCTTTCTTGAGTTTGGCCTGTACTGCTATATATTTCACTCTTCCATCAACTTTGCTGCATCCAGATGGTTTGGAACTGGCATGTTTCCATTTTCATTTGCTTCCATGTATTTTTTATTGCTTCTGTAATTTCCTGAAAATTTCATTCCGCTTTTACCACAATGTTCTTTAACCTAATGTATTGGCAGTGTTGCTCAAATTTTTCTTGTGGTCGACTTCAAGTTTCATAGTGTTGTGGTTTGAAAATACGCATGGAATGATCTCAGTCTTTTTGTACTTGTAGAGGGCTGATTTGTGACAGTATGTGATCTGTTCTGGAGAATGTTCCATGCGCACTCAAAAAGAATGTGTATTCTGGTGCTTTAGGATGGAATGTTCTGAATATATCTGTTAAGTCCATTCAGTCCATGTGTCTTTCAAAGCCATTGTTTCCTTATTGATTTTCAGCTTAGATTGTCTTTCCATTGTTGTAAGTGTAGTGTTAACGATCTCTATTATTACTATTGTCTATTATCAATGAGATTCTTTATGTTTCTTATTAATTGAGTTATATATTTCAGTGCTTACATTTTTGGGGTATAAATATTTAAAGCTTCAGATCTTCTTGTTGGATAGACCCCTTTCTGATGCTATGCTGCCTTCCTGATCTCTTGTAACAAACTTTGGTTTGAAAACTAGTGTGATATGAGTGTGGTACTACAACTTTCTTTTGACGTCCGTTAGCATGATAAATTGTTCACCCTCCCCTCACTTTCAATCTACAGGTGTTTTAGGTTGAAAATGAGTCAATCGTGTGCAGTTTGTAGAAGGATCTTGTATTTGTTTTTATCCATTCTGGTATCCTATGTCTTTTGATTGGAGCATTTTGCCCATTTACATTCACAGTAATTATTGATAGATATAAACTTAGTGCCATAGTGTTACCTCCAAAGTCATTGTTTCTGGAGATTTTCTCTGTTTATTTCTAGTCTTTGTTACTGTTAGTCTTCCTTTCCCACTCAAAGGGTCCCCTTTAATTTCTCGCAGGGCTGATTTAGAGGCCATGAACTCCTTGGGTTTTTGTTTGTCTGGGAAATTCTATCACTCCTTGTATCTGAATGACTGCCTTACTGGAGAAAGTATTCTTAGCTGCATAATTTTCAATTGCGCATGTTGAGGATATGATGCCACTCCCTACTTGCATGAAGGTTTCTGTAGAGACATCTGCCATAGTTTTTTTTTAATCTTCCCTTGTTAGTTAGCAACTTCTTTTGTGTTGATGCTTTTATGGTTTTTCTTTATCTGGATATTTTGCCATTTTCCTATGACATGTCTCAGTGTTGGCCTGCTTTTTATTTTATTTTTTATTTTAATGGGTGTTCTCTTTGCCTCCTAGATGTGGATGTCTGTTTCCTTCCCCAGCTTGTGGAAAATTTCACTATAATTCACTCAGCTAAAATGTATCCCCCTTTTCTCCCTCTTATTCTTTTGGGACTCCTTTCAAAAGAATGTTATTACAGTTTATGCAGTTGCTGATTTCCCTAAGTGTATGTTTGTGATGCAATATTTTAATTTTCCTCTTCTTTCCAGCTTCATTTCCCCCATACTTTTATCTTCTATGTCCCTTCCTCATTCATCTGCTTCTTTCCGCCTTGAGGTCATTATATCCAATCAGTTTCACATCTCGGTTACAACATTTAAAATTTCATCCTGACTAGTTTTTAGGTCTCTTCTGTTTGCAGTAAGGGTATCCCTCATGTCTCATACATTTTCCTCAAGCACAGCTAGTATCCTTATGATACTTTTTGAAAATCTTTTTTCATTATGAGAGTTTTTAGAAATTCTGTTTGAGCCGCCACATTAGTTTATATGTTTTAATTATAGCCCTCACAATGACCTTTTATCATTTTTTCTTTTAGGATGAATTCCTCCATCATGTTGTTGTCTATGTCTCTGCCTTCTTAAATGTTTTAGAAAATCCTGTTATCTTTTCTGCTTCTAGGGTAGTACCTTTATTGAGGAGTGTTCACATACTGTCCAGGGCCTGATACTTCATGAAGCATTTGTTTACGTTCCGTGGCACTGTGCTGTCGTGTTTTGGCTGCTCTGTCCCTGAGGAGAGTTCTCTGCCGATTCTCTCCTTGCCTCCAGTGGGGAGTGTTGGACCTTGTGCCCAGTGTTGTGAGTTTTATCTAGGTGAGTTTGGTCTGCTTGTTAAAAGAGGCTAATTCCTATCTCCCCTGGAGGTGAGGATATGCGTCACTGTATGATCAGCTGACTTACACGTGTGGGGGTTTACAGTGGTCTTTGGAGGAAGAGGTGCAGTGGTGGTCTGGTTGCCAGGCACTCTTTCCTAGTAAGCAAGCACTTGATGGGGGCTGGAGTAGGTGGAGTTTGGTGTTAGTGGCTCAGCTTGCACTGGGGATGCTGTGCTGCTGAGTGAAATCTGTCCATGCTGATTGGTGGGAGGAAATATTGGCATCAGCTCCCTCTCTAGTCCCTGGAGTTGGATTTCCCAGCCTCCCCTGTTCAAGAAGCCCTCACACAGAGAGAACACTTGTGGGTCCCAGGCTTCTGTCAGAATTGCTTTCACCCTGTCTGCGTCCAAGCCATTGGCCCATCTGGTGGCACAGGGCTCTTATGTTTTATCTCAGGAGCTCTAGCTGGGTTTGAAAACTCCAAATTGTGTGAACTCAATATGCAGGGACCCCACTGATCCTCTGGGAGAGGGTCTTGATGTGCTGTGCCTGGAGCTGATTTACCCCAGATGGGCAGGTGCATCAATACTAGGGGCTTGGAGTGCATGGTGAAGAACAACCAGAAGGCAGTGTCCAGCTAGCTGCTCTCAGAAGAGGCTCTTATGCTAATGATCAGGGAATTTTAATGGTGCCTGTCAGCTCTCCTGTCCTATGAGAGGCAATGCCCCGTCTCCCAAATGCTCTCCACGAAGGGAATTGTCTCTCCCCATGCGACCCAGGGGATACTCATTCCACAGTTCCCCTTATTGGCCTCTGCCCTCCTCCACAGGAGCACTGCTGTGCCCACCAGACTCTACCCCAATGATGGGATCCACTTTTAAATCTTCAGTCTTTGAGCTCCACGTTTACAGGACGTTGACTTGTCATGATTAACTTTATAGGTTATCTTGACTGTGTCATGGGTGCCCAGATTCACCACTGTTTCTGTGGATGTCTGTGATGTGTTCCAGAAGAGATTGGCATTTCCATCCATGGTTTCTTTCTGCCTGGGCTCCACCCATTCCATTAAGTTTGTGAATAGAATCTGATGCAGATGGAGGATGAATTCCCTCATTTTTACTTCCCATGTGCTTTTTGAATTGGAATATTGGTCTCCTCTGGCCCTTTTTCTTAGAGTTACATCATCAGCTCTCCACGTTCTGAGACTAGACACTAGTCAGAATCAGACAAGAATTACATCACTGGTTTTCCTGGGTCTTCAGCTTTTGACAGTAGATCATGGGACTTCTCAACATATTTAGTTATGGAAACCAATGACATTTGCGTTGTGTTCCTCAGGGGAATCTTGCCTAATACATGGAGATTGTTTGTCTCTCCTTTAGAGTAATTGAATAAAGCTGTAGCTCATTTAAAGTCCTGAGTAGCAAAGGGCTATGAAGAAAGTGTCACGTTGTTTGACTGGGACAAGGGCTGGGTGAGGATAAGGAGGAGCTGTGGGATCCTGTGGTCCTGGCTGCACAGGGAGCGCATCTGGGAATCCTGTAAATGTGCAGCTGTTGTGCCTTAGGAAATCTGTAATTCACTCATGTTGAGGGACCGGAGTAAGCAAGTGCAAACAACTGTGTCTTTGTGCACGTTAGTCTAGTTTCCCTATGACAACCCAGTTGCTAATTCAGAGAGTTAATAGGTAAACACAGAATCATATAACCAGGGAGGCTCCCTGGGGAAACTGCTGTGTGGAGAGGAAGCCCCAGACCCTGACAGGAAACCTGCCTGTAACCTCCATCTGCACCTGCTCCTGGCAACACAAAGGAGAATTGTGCATAGTGTGCGCCCCCCGGTGGTGCTGATCCCCTCCTGCAGGGAGGTTTGTGTCTGTGCTCCCAGGGAGGTCCCCTCACCATGTCTCTTACACAGTAATATGCGGCTGTGTCCTCGGTCTTGAGGTTGTTCATCTGCAGATACAGCGTGTTCTTGTTGTTGTCTCTGGAGATGGTGAATCGGCCCTTCACGGAGTCTGCGTAGTTTGTACTACTTCCATCAGCATAAATGCGTGCGACCCACTGCAGCCCCTTCCCTGGAGCCTGGCGGACCCAGCTCATCCAAGAGCTACTGAAGGTGAATCCGGAGGCCACACAGGTGATTCTCAGGGACCCCCCAGGCTTCACCAGGTCTCCCCCAGACTCCACCAGCTGCACGTCACACTGGACACCTGCAGACACAAGACATGTTGGTCAGGAAACTGTCACACATTCACTGTTTCGCTCATATCCATTCACAGACTCAGTGTCCCTCGTTCACCATGAATTACCTTTTAAAAGAGCAACCAGAAACACCCAGCCCAGCACAAACTCCATGGCGAGGTGTGTGTGTTCTGTGCTGATCACAGAATGGGAACACCTGGGACTCCTGGGGCTGGGGCACGTCTCCCAGCTGCACGGTCGGGCTGGGTTGGTTTTATCAGCACAGGGAGGGCCCCATTTGCATGTCCTCTGACATATATATCAAGCTCCAGACTTAGATTTGATTGTGTAAAAGTGAATGACAGGGTTAGGGACGCACTTCTACATTAGTTTGTGTGGATGGCGGTGTGACAATATGAAGAATTTTTTTTTCAGTTTTGGATTTTTACCTTTATTAATGGAGGCTTTGCATAATCTTTAAGAAACATTTACCTCAATAGCATGATCACTCATTATATTCTCTTAAAATATTTTAATTTTTTTATTATTAATTAGTATTTATTTTTAGTTTTAAAAATTAACATCCAAATTAGTTATTATATCGTTCAACAATGATTTCACGAGTAGATTCCTTAGTGCCCCTTACCAGTTTAGCCCATCCCCCCTCCCACAACCCCTCCAGTAGCCCTCCGTTTGTTCTCCATATTTATGAGTCTCTTATGCTCTGTCCCCTCCATGTTTTCATGTTATTTTGGTTTCCCTTCCTTTATGTTCATCTGTTTTGTCTCTTAAAGTCCTCATATGAGTGAAGTCATATGATTTTTGTCTTTCTCTGACTGACTCATTTCACTTAGCATAATACCCTCTAGTTCCATCCACATAGTTGCAAATGGCAAGATTTCACTCTTTTTGATTGCCGAGTAATACTGCATTGTGTATATTTACCACCTCTTCTTTATCCATTCATCCATCAATGGACATTTGGCTCTTTCCATACTTTGGCTATTGTTGATAGTGCTGCGATAAACATGGGGGTGCATGTGTCCCTTTGAAACAGAACACCTGTGTCCCGTGGATAAATGCCTAGTAGTGCAATTGCTGGTTCATAGGGGAGTTCTATTTTTAGTTTTTTGAGGAATCTCCATACAGTTTTCCAGAGTGGCTGCACCAACTTGCATTGCCCCCAAAATGCAAAAGAGATCCTCTCTCTGCATCCTCTCCAACGTCTGTTGTTGCCTGAGTTGTTAAAGTTAGCCATTCTGACATGTGTCAGGTAGTATCTCATTAGGGTTTTGATTTGCATTTCCGTGATGATGAGTGATGTGGAGCATTTTTTCATGTGTCAGTTGGCCATCAGGATGTCTTCTTTGGAGAAATGTCTATTCATGTCTTTTTCCCGTTTCTTCACTGGATTTTGGTTTGGGTGTTGAGTTTGATAAATTCTTTATAGATTTTGGATACTAACTCTTTATCTGAGATGTCATTTGCAAATGTCTTCTCCCATTCTGTCAGTTGAATTTTAGTTTTGCTGATTGTTGCCTTCACTATGCAGAAACTTTTGTTTTTCATGAGGTCCCAGTAGTTCATTTTTGCTATTTTTCCCCTTGCCTCCTCTGTCATTTTTGATTTTATTTATTTGGGTCCTTTCCTTTTTCTTTTTGATCAAACTGGATAGTGGCTTATCAATTTTGTTAATTCTTTCAAAGCACCAGCTTTTAGTTTCATTGATTTGTTCTACTGTGTTTTGGTTTCGATAGCACTAATTTCTGCTCTAATCTTTAGTATTTCCTGTCTTCTGCTGGTTTTGGGTTTCATTTGCTGGTTCCTTTTCCAGCTCTTTAGTCATAAGGTTAGGTTGTGTATCTGAGATCTTTCTTCCTTCTTTAGGAAGGCCTGGATTGCTATATACTTTCCTCTTATGACCGCCTTTGCTGCGTCCTAGAGGTTTGCTTTGTGGTGTTATCATTTTCATTGACTTCCATATACTTTTTAATTTCTTCTTTAACTGCTTGGTTAGCCCATTCATTCTTTAGTAGGTCCTTCAGTCTCTAGATATTTGTTACCTTTCCAAATTTTTTCTTGTGGTTGATTTTGAGTTCATGGCATTGTGGTCTGAAAATATGCATGGTATGATCTCGATCTTTGTGTACTTACTTAGGGCTGATTTGTGTCCCAGTATATGGTCTATTCTGGAGAAAGTTCCATGTGCACTGTAGAAGAGTGCATATTCTGTTGCTTTAGGATGAAATGTTCTGAATATATTTGTTAAGTCCTTCTGGTCCAGTGTGTCATTGAAAGCCATTGTTTTCTTGTTGATTTTTTGATCAGGTGATCTGTTCATTGTTGTGAATGGGGTGTTGAAGTCTCCTACTATTATGGTATTCTTATCGATGAGTTTCCTTATGTATGTGATTAATTGATTTCTATATTTGGGTGCTCTCACAATTGGCGCATAAATGTTTACAATTGTTAGGTCTTCTTGGTGGATAGACCCTTTGATTATGAATGATATAATGCCATTCTGCATCTCTTGATGCAGTCTTTATTTTAAAGTCTAGATTGTCTGATATCAATATGGCTACTCCGGCTTTCTTTTGTTAAACATAGCATGATAGATGGTTCTCCATCCCCTTATTTTCAATCTGGAGGCATCTTTAGGTCTAAAGTGGGTCTCTTGTAAAAAGCATATAGATGAATCTTCTTTTCTTCTCCATTCTGTTACCCTATGTCTTTTGATTGGGGCATTGAGTCCATTGACGTTTAGAGTGAGTACTGAAAGATAGGAGTTTATTGCTATTATGATGCTTGTAGAGTTGGAGTTTATGGTGGTGTTCTTTGGTCTTTCTAACCTTTGTTGATTTTGGTATTTATTTATTTATACAGATATATTTTCATCTTTTCTCCCCTCAGAGATTCCCCCTTAAAATTTCTTGCAGGGCTGGTTTAGTGGTCACAAACTCATTTAATTTTTGTTTGTATGGGAATCTTTTTATCTCGCCTTCTATTTTGAATGACATCCTTGCTGGATACAGAATTCTTGGCTGCGTATTTTTCTGATTTAGCACACTGAATACATCCCGCCACTCCTTTGTGGCCTGCCAACTTTCTGTGGATAGGTCTGCTAAACCTGATCTCTCTTCCCTTGTAAGTTATGGACTTTGTTTCCCTGTTGGTATTATGATTCTCTCCTTGCCTGAGTACTTTGTCAATTTGACTATGATGTGCCTTGTTGATGGTCAGTTTTGTTTGAATCTAATGGGAGTCCTCCGTGCTTCCTGGATTTTGATGTCTGTGTCTTTGCCCAGGTTAGGAGAGTTTTCCGCTATGATTTACTCACATAACCCTTCCACCCCTATTTCTCTCTTCCACTTCTGGGACCCCTATGATTCTCATGTTTTTCTTTTTTAAGGAGTCACTGATTTCTGTAATTCTTAAATCTTGCTCTTTTGCCTTAATCTCCCTCTTTTTTTCTGCTTCATTATTCTCTATAAGGTTGTCCTCCATAACCCTGATTCTCTGTTCTGCCTCATCCATCCGTGCAACCGCTGCATCCAACTGTGATTGCAGCTCAGTTATAGCATTTTAAATTTCATTCTGGCTATTTTTTACTTCTTTTATCTCTGCAGAAAAGGATTCTAATCTATTTTTGACTGCAGCTAGTATTCTTATTATTGTGATTCTAAATTCGGGTTCAGACATCTTGCTTGTCTCTGTGTTGGTTATATCCCTGGCTGTCGTTTCTTCGTGGTCTTTCTTTTGGGGTGAATTCCTTCGTTTTGCCATTTTGAAGGGAGAAAAGGAATTAATTAGGTCACAAAATTGAAATTAAAGATAAAATTACAGAAATATTAAAATTAAAAATTACACACACACACACACACACAAATTGAATGGAATATGCTAGATCCTAGGTGTGTTTTGGTCTGGGTGTTGAAAGTGGTTTGACAGATTAGAGGGAAAAAATGGGAGGGGGAGAAAAAAAAAAGGAAATAATTTGAGAATTTGAAAAAATGAATACACTGAAGTAGACTAAAATGAGATGATGGGAGTAAAATAGAGTTTGAAGAAATACACAGAAAAGTAAGGAATATAGTATAAAAAATAAAGAAAAATATTTTTAATAAAAATTAAAAATAAATGTGATTTTTTTCTTTTTCTGTATTCTAGAAAAAAGAGAGGAAACAAAAAAGAGAGAAAAGATACAAAAAGTAAAAACAGGAAATCATTTGAAAATTCAAGAAGTGAATACACCGTAGTAGACTAAAATAAAATGATGGAAGTAAAATAGAATTTGAAAAAATTTACATAAAAGCAATCAATATAGTAAAAAAATTAAAGAAAATATTTTTAATAAAATTGAAAGTAAAATGAAGTTTTTTCTCATTCTGTATTCCAGAAAAACTACAGAAACGAAGAAGAGAAAAAAAGAAAAAGAAAGAAAAAGTAAAAAGGAAACTGTTTGGAAATTTGAAAACGGGAATACACTGAAGTAGAGTAAAAGAAAATGATGGAAGTAAAATAGAATTTGAAAAAAAAAATTCAGAAATGTAAAAAATATAGTAATAAAAATTAAAGAAAAATATTTTTAATAATAATTGATAATAAAAATAATTTTTTCGGGGCGCCTGGGTGGCGCAGTCGGTTAAGCGTCCGACTTCAGCCAGGTCACGATCTCGCGGTCAGTGAGTTCGAGCCCCGCGTCAGGCTCTGGGCTGATGGCTCGGAGCCTGGAGCCTGTTTCCGATTCTGTGTCTCCGTCTCTCTCTGCCCCTCCCCCGTTCATGCTCTGTCTCTCTCTGTCCCAAAAACAAATAAAAAACGTTGAAAAAAAAATTTAAAAAAAAATAATAATTTTTTCTGTTTCTGCATTCAAGAAAAAGAAAAGAAGTGTAAAAGAGAAAAAGAAAAAAAAGAAAGAAAATTGACTAGATGAACCTGCTAACAGATTGAAGTAGGACTGAAATTACTTCGTTATCCCCTAGATGTCAGTCTATGTAGCTCTTTATAGTCCATAAAGTAAGCGGCAGTGAGACTTGTGTTCCTGAAGAGCCCTGTTGGCCCAGTTGGGCGGGGCTCAGTGTAATGGCTCTGCTGTCCATTAGATGGCGCTTTTAGGCTCCTGGGGTGGATTGTTGCGGTGCTTGTAGGTGCGAATGCACATGCGCGGGAGAAGTGAAAATGGCGCCACTCAGGTACCCAGTCTGTTCTCCTGGATCAGCAATCGCGCACCCATCCTCTGTCTTCAGCCCTTGTCCACTCCTCGCTCCTTCACTCTCCGTGACCAGGCCCCAGGCCGCACCTCTCTCCCAAGTTTTGTCACAGACGCGACTGTTTTCCCTGGTCCCTTACGTCCAAAGGACCGCGGCTTTGACCTGTTCTGCCCCTCTGTGGGAGGGTCTCACCAAGCAATATCCGAATGAGCAATGGCCGAATATCGGCTGCAGCTAGGAACGCTTGCTGGACCCTGTTGTTGTCAGTACCCCGAGACTGTGGCCAGGTGCCAGCCCACCCCAGAAAAAGTTCACGAAAGAGTGTAGCAGCAGCGTTTCAGGGATGGTGGAAAATCA
This sequence comes from Neofelis nebulosa, assembly GCF_028018385.1. Lineage (NCBI taxonomy): Eukaryota > Metazoa > Chordata > Mammalia > Carnivora > Felidae > Neofelis > Neofelis nebulosa. The sequence goes on from NC_080788.1 coordinate 149,349,807, forward strand.
CAACACACGTCTGGCACCAGGCTTCTCCCTAAACGACCTTGTTCCAGCAGCAGCGAATGTGGCCGTTTTCGGGGGTCTGCTGGGACCAGATGGCTTTGGCAGTCTCCTCCAAATGTCCTTCCAGCAGTGCAACTGCCTCTCCCCGTGTGGCCTGAGAACATCCCAGACCCCACTCTGTTCCTGGGATTCTCCCTTCCCACCAGAGCACCTCCAGGTATCGAGCTGTGGAGTTGCAGCCTTTGCACTCCCCTTGTTTACAGTCTTAGTGGAATTTACATACTCTCCTTTCTCCTTTCTCCCTTTTTACTTGAGTCCCTGTGGCTGTTTCCAATTTTCCACTTTCTCTCCAGCTGCTTTCGGGGAGGGGTGCTTTTCCTTTATTCTCCCCCACTCCCCAGTTTCCGTCCTCTCTCCGCCTGCAAAAGCACCTCCCTTCCTGCAGCTTCTTGCTCCCCAAGGTCCCCTCTCCACGCCACGTACTTGTTGAATTCTGTGGTTCAGGTTGTGCAGATTGTTGTGTTAATCCTCAATCAGTTTTCTAGGTGTGTAGGATGGTTTAGTGTTGGTCTGGCTGTATTTCATGGACGCGAGACACACAAAAATCTTCCACGTTGTTCCGACATCTTGTTTTCTTCCCCAGTGACTGCCTAATTTTCAATTGAACATGTGAGGATATTATGCCACTCCCTTCTTTCCTGCAGGTTTCTGTGGACACTTCTGCCATAATCTTTTATCTTCCCGTATTCATTAGCAAACTCTTTTGTCTTCATGTTTATAAGTTGTATTAATCTGTGCATTTTTTGAGTTTTACTATGTTATGTCTCAGAGTCAGCCTGCTTTTTTTTTTTTTAATTTTAATGGGAGTTCTCTGTGACTCATAGATGTGGACGTCTGTTTCCTTCACCATTTAGTGGAAATTTTCCACTCTAATGCACTCAGACAAAACTTCTCCCCTTTTTCTCCCTCTCTTCTTCTTCTGGGACTCCTTTGAAAATAATTTTATTACACTTTATGGAGTTGCTGATTCCCTAAGTATACGTATGTGATGCAATGTTTTAATTTTCCTCTTCTTTCCTGCTTCATTTCTCACAAAATTTTATCTTCCATGTCACTCATTCATCTGCTTCTTTCTGCCTTGAGTCATTATATCCAATCAGGTTCACATCTCCGTTACAGCATTTTAAAAATTTTTGCTTGACTGGGTTTTAGGTCTTTTCCATCTGTAGTCAGGGTATACTCATGTCTTCTAGGCTTTCTCAAGCATAGCTAGTATCCTTTTGATAGTTTTTAAAAGTTCTGTTTCCTTATGATATGTATTAAATTCTGTTTGAGGCTTATTATTTATATATGTTTTAATTATGTCCCTGGCAATGTCATTTATGGTTTTTTTCTTTTGCAATGAATTCCTCCGTCACTCTGTATGTCCATGTCTCTGCTTTCTTAAGTGTTTTAGGAAAATCCTGTTATGTTTTTTGCTTCTAGAGTAGTGGTTTTTTTTGAGAAATGTTTACATGCTGTTGACATCCTGACATTCTGGAAGCATTTCTTGCATGTGCTGTGTGCATTGTGCTGTCATGTATTGGCTGCTCTGTCCCTCAGGTCAGTCCTCTGCAGAGTTCTCCTTGCCTCCAGGGGAGAGTTTTTCAACTTTGTCCATAGTGTTGTGAGTTTTAACTAGGTGAGTTTGGTCTCCTTATTAAAAGAGGCTAATTCCTATTTCCCCTAGAGATGAAGCTGTGCCTCACTCTATGGTCAGTAGACTTGGTGCCTGTGGGGGTATATGGTGGTCTTTGGAGTGAGGGGTTCAATGGTGGTCTGGGTTCTAGGCACTCTTTCCCTAGTAAGGAAGCACCTGAGGAAGGATAGGTGGGTATAGCTTGGTGTCAGTGGCTCAGTATCTACTGGGGGTGTTGTGATGCTCACTGAATTCTGTCCATGATAATTGGTGGGAGGAAATATTGGCATCAACTCCTTCTCTAGTCCCTGCAGTTGGAGTTTCCAGCCACCCCTGTTCAGGAAGCCCTCACAAAGAGAGAATGATCTGTACTCATGGGTCCCAGGCTTCCTTCAGAACCCGGCCTTCACCCTGCCTTAGTCCAATCCATTTTCACACCTGGCAGCTCAGGGCTCTTCTTTTTTATCTCAGGAGCTCTAGCTGGGTGTGAATACACCAAATTGTTGAACTCAATGTGACAGGGACCCCACTGATCCTCTGGGACAGTGTGTTGCTGTGATGTGGTTGGAGCTGGTTATCCCAGAAGGGCAGTTGCATGAACACTAGGATCGTGGAGTTCATGGTGAGGAAGAACAAGAAGGGAGCGTTCAGTTAGCTGCTCTCAGCAGAGGCTCCTATGCTAATGACCAGGGCAGTGCAATGGTGCCTGTCAGCTCTCCTGCCCCATGAGGGGCAATGCCGTGTCTCCCAAATGCACTCCAAGAAGGTAACTGTCTCACCCGATATGACCCAGGGGATCCTCAAACCGCAGCAGTCCCTATGGGCCTCGGGGCTCCTTCTCCACAGGAGCACTGCTACGCTCACCAGGGTCCACCCCAGTGATGGCATGGACTTCTAACTCTTCAGTTTTTGAACTCGACATTTACAGCAGGTTGACTTGTCATGATTACCTTTATGTGTCATCTTGACTGCGTCATGGGTGTCCAGATTCACGACTGTTTTTGTGTATGTCTGTGATGAGTTTCCAGAAGAGATTGGCATTTCCATCCATGGTTTCTTTCTGCCTGGTCATCACCCATTCCATCAGAGTTCTGAGTTGAATCCGATGCAGAGGGAGGAAGAATTCCCTCATTTTTACTTCCCATGTGCTTGTTTGAACTGGAACATGGGTCTCCTCCTGCCCTTGTTCTTAGAGTTACATCATAGGCTCTGTAGGTTCTGAGAGTACACACTAGTTCAGAATCAGGCGAGAATTATACCACTGGTTTTCCTGGCTCCCCAACTTGTGACAGTAGATCATGGGACTTCTCAACATATTTTGTCATGGAAATCAATGTGCTTTGGGTTCTGTTGCTCGAGGGAATCCTGACTAATACATGGAGATAATTTATCTCTTGTTTAGAGGAATTGAATAAAGCTGTAGCTCATTTAAAGTCCTGAGTAGCAAAGTGTCATGAAGGAAGTGTCACGTTGTTTGATTGGGACACGGGCTGGGTGAAGATAATGGGGAGCTGTGGGAGCTTGTGGTCCTGGATGCACAGGGAGTACATCTGGGACTCATGTAAATGATCAGCTATTGTGCCTCAGGCAATCTGTAATTCACTCATGTTGAGGGACAGGAGTAAGCAATGCAAAGAACTGTGTCTTTGTGCATGTTAGGGTAGTTTTCCTAGGAAAACAATGATCTAATTCACACAGGTAATAGGTAAACACAGAATCTTGTGTCCAGAGAGGCTCCCTGGAGAAACTGCTTTGTGGAGAGGAAGCCCCAGACCCTGAGAGGAAACCTGCCTGTAACCTCCATCTTCACCTGCTCCTGGCAACACAAAGCATAATTGTACATAGTGTGTGCCCCCCGGTGGAGCTGATCCCCTCCTGCAGGGAGGTTTGTGTCTGGGCTCCCAGCGAGGTCCCCTCACCCTGTCTCTTGCACAGTAATATGTGGCCCACAGGCTGTTCATCTGCAGATACAGCGTGTTCTTGGCGTTGTCTCTGGAGATGGGGAATCAGCCCTTCAAGGAGTCTGCATAGCTTGTGCTACTTCCATCATCATAAATATATGCGACCCACTGCAGCCCCTTTCCTGGAGCCTGGTGAACCCAGCTCATTCCATAGCTACTGAAGGTGAATCCAGAGGCTACACAGGTGAGTCTCGGGGACCCCCCCCCCAGGCTGCACCAGGTCTCCTCCAGACTCCACCAGCTTCACGTCACACTGGACACCTGCAGACACAAGACATCTTGGTCAGGAAACTGTCACACATCTACTGGTCTCACTCATATCCACTCACATATTCAGTGTCTCTCGTTCACCATGAATTACCTTTTAAAAGGTTAACCAGAAACACCCAGCCAAACACAAACTCCATGGTGAGGTGTCTGTTCTGTCCTGATCTAGAATGGGAACACCTGGGACTCCCGGGACTGGGGCTGCTCTCCCAGCTGCAGAGTCTGGGATGGGCTGGTTTTATCAGCACAGAGAGGACCCCATTTGCATGTTCTCTGACATATATATCAAGCTCCAGTGTTACCTTTGTTTATTTAACAATGAACAACAGGGTTAGAGTGTGTTAGGTGCTGTGACAATATGACTAATTGTCTTCAGTGAGTACAGGTGTATTTGCAGTCCTGTGTGCATTTTTACAGGTCTTTCATCAACATAGATCATTTTCACTCTACAAGTATTTTACATACTTTTTGAAGTTTAACCCAAAATACTTTATTCTGTGCCATTTTCACTTGTATAATTTTGTTATTTATTTTGCATGTATTTTCATGCTGGTGTGTAGAATCACAGGTGGTTTATTTTTATTTATTTTCTTTGTTCATTTTGCATCCTGCTCTTTTCCTCATTTAAAAAAACTGGTTCTAATATTTTTTGTGGTATCTCTAGGGTTGTGTTATGTATAAGATCAATGTCACCTGCAAACAAGTAATTTTCCTTCCTCCTTACTGATTTAAATGTATTTTATTTTTTTTATTCCCTATTTTTTTCTGGTTACGTCTTCCAGTTGTAGGAGAAGAAAATTTTTCCCTTCTTTTCTTCTGGGATTTAGCCAGTGTAAGGATTCAATTGACATAAGACATATCTACAGGAGAGAATAAATTTCATTTTGTAAGTGCATGGCCTTCCTAATGATATGACACCCAGAGAAAGGACAAAGCAGGTGGCACTTGTGTCTTTCAGAAACAAAACATTGGATTTGGCAAGAGTTAAGTTTGGGGTATTATGTTAGTCACCAAGTAAGTAGGTTTGTTTGCATAGCCTTCTTGTCCCTGTGTTCCTTATTCTGGTGCTAATGATGGTTCTTCCCTCTTGGTACACGGGAGGGAGATTTATATCCTGCTGTCAAGGGACAATGGAGAGTCTGAGTGTACTTGGACTCTTTCTCAAGTGACTTTCACCCAAATAAGCAGTGTGACAAGATGACATAGTTTGAGGTGGCATATGTATTCTTCACGTTATCATGGGGAATGATTATGTTAGGGGTGACCATCATTGCCTGGCTCCTGATTTGACAGGAAAGCCTTCAGCATTTTACCGTTCAATATGCTGTCAGGTGTGGGCTTTTCATAGTGGCCATGATCATGTGGAGGTAATTTCCTTCAGTTCCTTTTTAATTGGGTTCTTTTTAAATGGTGAACATGTGTTGAATTTTGTCTAATGTTTTTTGAATCAATTAATGATGGCTTTGATTCAGTCATTCCCCCTGTTAATGGAGGACATCACATTTATGCATCTGTGTATGTTGAAGGATCCTTGCATTCCTCGATGAATCACACTGGATTATGTTGTATGATCCTCTCAATGTTCTGTTGAATTCAGTATGCTCAGATTTTGTGAAGGAATTTTGCATGTATGTTCATTTGAGATAGTGACCTGTAGTTTCCCTTCTTCTGGTATCTGTCTTTGGTTTTGGTGTGAAAACAGTGCTGCCCTCAAAATTTCATTTGGGAGTGCTGTTTTTTTTTATCAGTGGTTTGTAATAGTTTGAGAAATATTGGCATTAATTCCTCTTTAGATACTTAGTAGAAGTTTTAATAAAGTCATGGACTCCTAGGCAGATTTTTTGGAGGGTGAGGTTTTAGATACAGAAATCTTATTAATTTTCTTTTGTTCATTTTGTATTTTTCCATGAAAGAGTCTTGGTGGACTACATTATGGCATAAAATGTATAATTTGTTCCTGGTGATCTAATTGTTGGCCTATACATACCTAAGTTTTTCTTTAATGATCCTTTTCATGTCTTTAATTCAGTTATGTCTCCTCTTTCAATTCTGATTGCATTTGTTTGAGTCTTCCCTATTTCCCCCGGCTACCTATTTGTTTCAAATTTTACTTACTTTTCCAAATACAAATTTTTATGTAATTGATTTGTTTTCTGTATTTGTGATAGTCTCTATTTTCTGTCTGCTTTATCTTTTTATGGTATTTTTATGTTTATCTTTTTATGTCAATAAAAATGCCAATGAGTTTTTTAAGGAACCTGAAAAATATACAATTCATATGAAAGCACACAACACATGGAAGCAACAAAACAATCATGACGTCGAGAGAACCTGGAGACATCACACTTCTCTCTTTCTAAATATATTGCAGAGGTACATTAACCACAACAGTGTGCTGCTGGCATTAAATGAGACATTTAGACCAGTGGAGCTCATTACGGAGCCCAGAAGTAGAAGTTTGCAGATGCAGTCAGCAAATCCTGCACGAGATTTCCAACAATGCACAGTGGGGGTAGGATAGTGTCTCTTAAACATGGTGTTGACTAGGGGCACGTGTGTGGCTCGTTAAGTTAAGTTTCCCACTTCCACTCAGGTCATGATCTCACGGTTTGTGGGTTCAAGCCTCACATCAGGCTCCTGCTGACAGCTCAGGGCCTGGATTCTGTTTCTGCCTCTATCTCTGTGCCTCCCTACTCATGATCTGTCTCTCTCCCTCAAAAACAAAGTAACAATTAAAAAATAGTATTGAGGGGCGCCTGGGTGGCGCAGTCGGTTAAGCGTCCGACTTCAGCCAGGTCACGATCTCGCGGTCCGTGAGTTCGAGCCCCGCGTCAGGCTCTGGGCTGATGGCTCGGAGCCTGGAGCCTGTTTCCGATTCTGTGTCTCCCTCTCTCTCTGCCCCTCCCCCGTTCATGCTCTGTCTCTCTCTGTACCAAAAATAATAAATAAAAAACGTTGAAAAAAAATAGTATTGATATATACATGCAAAATAATAATATTAGGCCATAAACTTGCTTCATACATATACGTCGACACAAAGAAATCTCAAAATGGTTGAAGGATTAAGAAGAACACTTGAACCTAAATGCCTTCAAAGAAAACATGAAAGATAAATATGATGACATTCACTTGAGAATGATTGATTTGATATAAAAGCAAAGTCACAGATAACAAAGCAGGCAAGGGGGACTACACCATACTAGAAAAGGGGCAAGCAAATATTTGCAGAGCTAGAAGGCAGTCTATGGGAGGGTAGACATTACAATAAAAAATATTGAAAAGGAGTTAATATCCAAAATGCAGGAGGGACAATAAGGTGTTCTCTTTTCCCGGCCATCAGACCACACCTCAAGCTTCCCCCTTTCCCTAATGGAGACCCAACTCCATTCAAAGTGCTCCTCAGAGGATGAGTCTTAAAGATGTGCCCACTAGTGTCTGGGCCTCACATGCACAAGAGGATGGATTACCCCCAGTGCAGAGCCTGTGCTCAGGGGGCCTGAGAAAGGAACTGCCCCCACCCATCAGTAGCCAGATGCCCTGTCTTGCAGCAGAGGGAGGACCTGACCCTGTGATAGACTCTGTTACCACAGGATGTTCTTGCTTTACCTCCTCACCGTGTAACACCCCGATCTTGTGAGTAAAGAAAGAACAGAATTTGATTCAGAAGGCAAAGCTACTGATTTGTACAATGTAGGAACCATAAAGTCTTTTGTCATCTATTACCCCCACCCCATCTTTTGTCCCTAACTGGGCTGCCGCTCATGCCTCAATTCCTGGTGATGAAGATGCATTCCTGGAATGAACATCTGGTCAACTTTCTTGTCAATGCCATTGCACTCTGATTCACAAGTTCTCTTTTCATGTATGCTTGGGGAAGGCAACTAAGTTGGGCTCAATAGTACTCCACGTTCTTGAAGCCAACTTACATTCTGTGCCTTCACCCAAGGCCGCACTCTTGTTTCGTATGTCTGTGACTTGTCACTCTATTACCAAAGGAGTCAGAGAGCCCTTGCAGACTCCCCCACCCTCTTAGAGCACCAGCCGGACAGGGCCATACACCCTCCTGTCTTCTTAATGTCCATGGTTGCAAACAGCTACTGCCAACGAGGACTATGTCACAGTGCTTCAAAACTCCCCACAAAGTGTCTTGTCAGTTTTTCACATCCCTCTCACTGGTACGAAAATGCAGTTGCATAAGCTTCTAAGGAAACCTGGCTACTGCTTCCCAAGGACCCCTAACTTCACTGCCTTTGCTCTGTCTCTGTGAGCCCCTCACCCCTACCTGATGCTGCCACAGATTTCTTTTTGTGGCTTTCAGAGTCATTAACCTAAAGTGTTAATATTAGCTCTGTGCACACCGCAAACTCTCATCTGTCTGAATACCAATAACATGTTTCACCTCTCGTTCCATGGAAATGGAGTGGCTGCAGGTATTCTGTGACAACCTGTGCCTCTTGGATATGTCCTATAACTTTCTTCCCATGAAAATTACACCTTGGGCCATCAGGCCCCACTGCATGCTTGCACCCCCACAGCTGCTGTCTGGATACATTAGGATCCTCACTCACCTCTGTATTCCTCTCTGACAAGTTTGTAATTTCCAGGCCCACCACTTACCTACCAGCTGGCCACTGACCAACCCCTCCATCATCTTGTGTCATATTAACAGTTTAAATTGGGCTATCCCACTCCCCTCCCTAAAAAGGGAGACCCAGGGCACCTGGGTGGCTCAGTTGGTGGGCGTCCTAGTTCAGCTCAGGTCATGATTTCGTGGTTTGTGAGTTTGAGTCCTGCACCGGGCTCTGTGCTGTCAGCTTAGAGCCTGGAGCCTGCTTCATATTCTGTTTCCCCCTCTCTCTCTGCTCCTCCCAACTCACACTCTTTCTCTCAAAAATAAATAAACATTAAAAACATTTAAAAGGGGAGACCCTATTCATTCCTCACAATTGCCCTCAGCTACAGGAATGGTTTCTGGGACATCTGGTGGTCAACCCTGAGTTCTATTTAAAAAAAATTTTTTTCATTAACATTTATTTCTTATTGAGAGACAGAGAGACACAGAGCGTGAGCAGGGGAGGGGTAGAGAGAGGGGGAGACATAGAATCTGAAGTAGGCTCCAGGCTCTGAGCTGTCAGTACAGAGCCCGATGTGGGGCTTGAACTCACAAACTGCGAGATCATGACCTGAGCTGAGGTCCATAGCTTAACCAACTGAGCCACCCAGGTGCCCCTCCCTGACTTCTATTTTGTGACAGCTTCTGTATGTGGGGAAATATAGGAACCACTCAGGCCAGTGTCCCTACTAGAAGTACTCCAGGCGTCCTCTCTGCCTGCTGTAAAATCAGTCTAAGCCACTGCGCTCCCAGGTTTTCCCAAGCTTGCACATCTGCAAAGGGAAAGACCGCCACTATTCACAGGCATTCCAGACATACGTTGGAGTCTTCAGGTCTGTTGGCACCCTCTGGAAATCCCACAGGTCCTAACCACCATGCGTACCAGTGGACAGAGGGCATTTTTCCAGCAGGCCTATAATTGCTGCCGTATTATACGCAACTGATCTTTCTGCTAAAATTGGTAACAGTCACTCTCCAGCCCAAACCGTGAGGGGACTGTCACTGTCTCTCCAGCGACTGACAGAGCTCACAAGGCTGTCAAATACACAGCCAAGATCAGAGGCCCCTGTCCTTTCCTTCACTTTAGAAGCCTGCCTTTTTCCTTGACTTGGACTATTGTTTATCATGTAAGTTCCTCACAATGGGAAAAGACAGGTGGACAGATAATGATCAGATGGGGTGTACATTGGGGTTGAGTGGGCCTCCTGAGGCCCCTTTCTTCTCTCCTTTGGTCTTGCACCAACCCCATCAGATGGGATAATTAAGAAACTGAGAGACAGTGGGTTCTTCCCAGGCATCCACTAAACCTCTGACTAAATTATTTCCCAGGGCACTACTTGTAAATCTTTCCAAGTTTTGTATAATATCAGCAGGCCCCAGGGAGTCCCTCTAGCCCCTCCCTGCCCACGGGGCTCTCCAGATGGATTTGACAAATTGGCTTCCTCTTTGGTTAATGGCTGCATGTTTGGTGGATGGACTGATGCTGTCTGACTGGACATGCCAATGCCACAACTGTGGTAAAAAATGTAATGCCTGAAATGGTTCCTGGATTTGCCATTCCATTATGGATTTAGCCAGACCAAGGAACTCACTTCAGCACATAGACAAACTACGTACTTGCAAAGACTTGGGGGTGATAATTACAATTTAATACCCCACATCATACTTAATCATCACAGAAGAGAACGATGAGGTTATGTGGATTAGGGGAACAGATATGGAACATGAAAAACTAGACACAAAAGTCCTTTAGGAAAAATCCACCTGGAAACTGGCCTGGAACATCCAGAATCATTGTCCTTGGCCCTTAATGAGATTTGGAATTCTCCAAATATCAGGCAGTGACTGACCCCCTTTGTAATAGTATTTTAGAAAGGAATTCTTAAACCCTTCTTTACTGATTGAGTGAACTTTATGATAACTTATATGACCAAGTTGATGCCATGCATAGCCATGTCCAAGAACTAACAGGTGCACTTGGGTCATATCATCCACAGACAAGAACATGGCTTCTGCCACTGACTAGCCTTGCCACCCTTTCTACAGAATATGGGACACTCATCAGGTCTTCAGAGAGCACCCAGTGCCACCTCGCTGAGAAGGACCTTATGACGGACTGCTAACCGACTACACTGCCATCAGAATTAGCGAAAGATTCTTCTGGATTTACGCAAGCTGCACAAAATAGTTCCAGATCGCCATTGTCAAGACCGTGTATGACCATCCCCATGATGACCATTGGTAAGGATTCCCAGAGCCAATTCCCAGGCTCCGGAAGCACATGGCATTACATAGTAGGTCATGGATCAAAAACTGAATTTCCACCTAGTTTCATTTTCCGGGTCTTTACTGTCAGGAAAAAAAAAAAAACTTTTTAAAATGGAGCCTACCCTTTCCCCCACTATTAAAAGACTGACTACATTTCCTGCTCTCCTTCTGAAACTCTATGACTGTCTATCTTCAGACTGCATCTGCCCCATTCACCTGTGTAGTTATCTCAGCAGGTCAGACACAGACCCTTACACCAGTTTTCCAAGTGCTGTCTACAGTAAATAATCAGTCTGATTGTCAATTGTTTTGACATCAGGATAGCAGGTAAGCCCCCAAAGTAGTGTTATTTCCTGCCAATGTAAGCAGGTGAATGCACCATGTGGATGGACAAATGGAAGGGTGTGGTATCCACAACCAGAACGACAATGTCACTCTGCCTTTCCTTCCACTGCATTGATTCGGACCACAACTTTGATGGAAGCTTCAGGATGGTCCTTTGCTCAGGTGAAGTATTGGGAGAGAATACTTCCCTTGGTATGAAGACAGTCATGGTGCTGGGTTCTCTCTCTTGGTGACATAGCAAGGCAATCTGGTACCAGGTGGCCACAAGGTGCTCCAGCATAACCCCCATGGGACAAATACTTTGCAGATCCCAAAATGTTTCATTGGCACTCAGACTACCTGTGCACCAAGTGGCATAGCTCAGCCACTTCCAGGTAAGCCTGCCTAACAGCACAAGTCATATGAGAGTAGACCAAAAATCTGGAGTACCTCAGTCAGGTGACAAAACCCACCTTATAGCCGCTGAAGGGGTGCAGGCCTCCCATGTCTCACAAACTTTCAGGAATGCATGATAATTGACCAGTGACAGTGACCCTCAATTGCCCAGACCAGTGGGAACTCATGACAGGCTCTACATGAGCTGGTCAGCCTAACATCTAGGCACTCTTTGGACTGTTAGGAATTCCCAAGGCAGCAGGGTAGAGATGTACAGGTTGAGAGCAGACTGTGGCTGGGACTCCTTGGTCATCGATGCTGAATGGGACATACTGTCTTGCTCAGTCATGACAGAGTCTCCCCTGTGGCCCTTGAGATACCCTCAACTACCTAGACAGTCTTGGGAATGTGAGCCATCTTATGGACAGCTGGGCATTTACATTTCAGTAGTCAACTGTAAAGCGCCACCTGTTAGGAGGGGGCTTTAATGCCCGTCAAGTGGGCAGACTGAAAGGAGAAATGGTGTGTTTAATGTCCCCGCTTCTTCAGCAAATCCTGAATTATGGGGTGCAATTACTCAGTCCTCTATTGCACACAATATTGATATGCATATACTGTCTTAATTGGATGTAGGGGGGTGCAATTTGCAGTCCTACACACTCCTGATATGTAGTTCCCCCCAGGAAAGCCAGGCACTGGGTTTGTTCCCACTGTCCTTGATGGCATGTGAGGGCATCCACATCATTATCAAGACAATGCAGGGTCAAAGGGGCCACCATTGCTAAAAGGGATTCAGTAAAGATTCTTCCAATAGTGACATCAAAGGGATGTTGAGACCCTTCTACTATCCCTCCCTTTATACCTAGTAAGCTAAAGGGCACCACACTTATATTTGGAGGGGTTCCTGGGAAGCACTGTACCTTGGCTTCAGGGTCAATGAGAGAAATAAAGTGTTGTCTGTGTCTGTGTCCTACACGGTAATTACAGAAGTGTAGAGGCAGTTGTCCCAGGAGGAAGGACATACTCCACAAACCTCCAGGTCCCTAGGCAGGGGCCTTGGCATCTCCCCACCCACTGGGATCCCAGATCCCCACTACCAGGGCTGTCATGTCCAGATAATTGATGGCACCCACCCGAAGGGTAACAACAGCATTCTCTTGAAGATCCCAAAGAGTCTGATCAAAATTTCCGACTTGTGTTCAGGCTGTCCTGAGATTAAGTCATTAGGGACCCCTCTTCTCAGAGCCGTGCATAAAGAGAAGTGTGGGCATCATCTCTAGAGCAAGAGATCTAGGTTGAAGTTCCACCCCTTGAATGGGGCATTGCTGGGACTCTCCTATCTATGGAGGTGGTGATCCTGTCAGCATTTGCAGCAAAGAAGTCTTGGGCTTCTTGAAAATTCTCCTTTTCACATCTGACTATGGCATGCATGCTAATGCCTGCTACACTAAAGCTGATATTTCCATGAACTGTATTGGCACAAGGCTTAAGATCAGAGTGGACCTTCAAGAAGAACTCCTTAGATTCTGTTGTCAAGTGCCTCTACTCCAGGTGGAAATGGACAAGGGCTCATGGGTGCATGACATAAGGCAAAAACAAAACAAAACAAAACAAAACCCAAAACCCACACCCATTGAATTGTCCCCATTCTATCTTAGAGTTGGATTGCATCACCTGGGCTTGACCTCTCCCAGTGGGCCTGTGCTGTCGTGCCATAAAAATCCAAATCCGGAGAATCAGAGCTTCTTTCTTCCTACCTCTGTGGACTCTGGGGCCCTAGGGAGCCTCTTCCTCAGAGCCCTCCCCTTTTTCCTTGGTGTGTGTCTCTTGCCATGTGCCTTGGGGAGATTGTCATAGCCTTTTGATACAGTGAAAAGACTGGAAGTTCCGTAGGTTGTCTCTAAGTAAACAGGCTGCTGATACCTTGAGCTTTTCAGTGATTTATGAATCTGGGGCACTTGGACTAATCCAGACAGCTGTAGTATGTCAAGTGCTTAAAGCAACAGCTTGGAGCCAATTGTGAAGACCCACTAGAGCCAATCAATGTCCTTGTCTCCCTCCCTTTGGACAAATGATTCCAGGAAACCTTGCATTTTCATGATGGTGTAGTGCCTGTCACCATTTCTCTTTCACACTGGTCCGTGGATATGTTGGTGTATTGAAGACCTGGGATAGAAGTTAACTCTTTCCATACACGTGTGATTACACCTCCCATGCTGCAGTGTCCCCCTCAACACCTGTCACATAGGGAGCCATTGTCAACAGCAGTGACGAATACAGCCAGTAGGGGGAGGTTGCCTTGGCTGTGTCCTCCGCCCAGGGAGACATGATGCTCCTGGTAGAGTTGCCTCCATCACTAGGTAGGCATGGCTAAGCAAACACAACACCAGGGTACTGGCTGCAACACAGTGGACCCAGCAGCTGGCGTCTTCTTCGACACTAATCTAGGCATATGGTCTTCGGTGTCCAGCAATATCTCACTTGGAGATGAGTAGGAAATACACACCTGTGGAACCCCAGGATGGTGCCTGATTGTTGGTCTCTGCAGGGAGTCTGACCTTTTATGGCACTGGTAACTTAGGGTAGGGGTTTCTGGCAACACCTGGCATCAGCCCAAAGCAAAGCTACAGACCACCGGCAAGCTCCTGCTCCTTCCCAGAGCAGCTGAGATGTGGGGGTGAGAAACGAGTGAGCCATTTTCAGTGCTAACACATTGTCGGAGGGCACCACCTAGGCCCCCAATCCCATCCCTGGGGACAAATGTTTTGGGCCCCCAGCTGTTGTACAAAATTAAGAACATGTAGACTGTATCCTGCTGAAGGAATAGGGAAGAGCCATTGCTCAGGGGGTGGATAGGCAGCTCCCTAGGCATCTGAGCTCTGGCCTTGGATACATGAGATGCATGGGGCCCTCCTGACTCAAGGTGGGGTTTCCGTGCACCCCCAACAAAGGAAATGGAGGCACAGGATTTATCACTCACAGGGCCCAGAAGCAAGGGTACACAAGGACCTTGGGAAGGGCAAGCCTCCTTCCCACAGTCCCAGTGATCAGGGCACAGAAAACAGGGTAGCAAGTACCTGATTACTTGAGAATTGATGGGGCTGAAGTCCCTAACTTTTCACAGGCTCACCTCTGTGTGGTTATTCGAGAAGGCTCTCAGAAAACCAGTGGGAATCCTAGACAGATCCTTATCTAAGTTTAAACTCACTGAAAAGTAGGCAAGAGAAAGAGAGCAGGGATTCACATTCCTCGGGCTCCAACTGGATGCCAGATCATCCGTAGGCACTTGTGCCTGCCTGTCTGATTTATTTCATTGGGTGCTCCATTCAGTCTCACGGTCTCAGTCTCCCACATTTGGAAATTTTGTCTCCAGGGAGGCACAGCTTGTGCTAGGTGGAACCTAATGCCAGTCCCCTTCCCTCACAGCCCACAGACACCCCAGTGTGGAACAGCCAGTGTGGGTGGGTGGTAGCCCTCCATTATCCTGAACCCACATTGGGACTGGGGGAAGACAGATTACCTGGAGAATGAGAAAATGTTCAGTGTGCAACCGCACAGTTTTGGAGACAACTCATGAATTTGTCCCTGAAACAGCTTGTGTGAACGTCTCTTAATTCTGGAAGCATATACCTTAGTTCAAGACCCAGATGCTGACTCAAGTCCTCTGCACATAACCTCGGGCTCAGTTTGGGCTCTTGGAAGCTTAGATATATACGTAGAGGCCACAAGCATGCAGTGTTTAAGTTTTATTTCAGCGTTGTGGTCAGTGAGCCATGAGAGATGCGTGTCAGAGCCGTGATGTGCCTGTGGACCCCTGTGTCTCCTGCAGACCCCCGAAACATGGATGTCAGCTCTGCAGCCTCATTACTGTATTTTCACACATGTGCCAGTTGGATTGTCTATAGTTGTTCAGCAGTCAGGAGGCTATTTATGGATTGTCGTCAGCAACAATCAGTCCCTTAACTTTCTCGGGGTTGATAATTTGACATTTGTGGCGACGCCACAAGGAATGCAGCTATTATGGCTTAAATGGGACCAAAAACCGCTGTGAGATATAACAGGGATTCTTGAGTTTGCCTGACTGGCCGCCTTCTTCTCGGAGGGGTCCACTGCCTGTGCTCCCACCAGTGCCTCGTCCAGTGCACCACGGAGGATCCCAGCTTATGTGGCAATGGCAGTTCCTGTTATTGTCGCACGACCATCTGTGACTGCATTTCTCCGGGATACAGTCACAATTCAGCTGAGCCACACTTCCAGTGCATTAGGTGTCCTGACAGAACTTTCTAGGAGCATAGGGGGTGCCAGTTCTCACATGACCAAAATCGGTTGTTCCTGTGCTCCTATGTGAATTCAGCCACAAACACCAGAACCCTGAGATCTCAGATGGATGGAATCCAACATGCTCTTGCAGCTGAGGGAAATGTGTGACAATCCTACACTGCAGACTTCCACACGGCACGTCTGTGTGGGAACAGGTTCAGCGTTGAATTCCCCAGGGTCTTGTGCAGTGTCCATATCGGCTGCTTATTTGATTTATGGCATAGCAGACATCTTCACCTTTCCAGAATTTTGCAAAGATTTCTTGGCAGTGCATAGTGTGGTCAGTGCAGTTCCCATGATAGCAGCATCCCTCTTCAGTGCATGGGGTTCCATCTTGCCTATGGAAGTCATCAGGGTACGCCAAGGACACCCCATAACCCTGCCTTCATCCTGTCTGTGTCGAAACCATTGGCACACCTGGCATCTCAGGGCTCTTACATTTTATCTCAGGAGCTCTAGCTGGGTTTGAATACACCAGATTGTATGAACTCAGTATGACAGTGATCTCACTGATCCTCTGGGAGAGCATCTCGCTATGCTGTGTTTGGAGCTGGTTATCCCAGAAGGGCAGTTGCATGAACACTGGGCTTGGAGTTCATGGTGAAGAACAACAAGAAGCAGCGTCCATTTAGCTGCTCTCAGCAGAGGCTCCTATGCTAATGACCAGAGCAATGCAACGGTGCCTGTCAGCTCTCCTGCCCCATGAAAATGCACTCCAAGAAGGTAACTGTCTCACCCGATGTGACTCAGGGATCCTCAAACTGTAGCACTCCCTGTGGGCCACAGGGCTGCTTCTCCCCTGGAGCACTGCTACACCCACCAGACTCCACCCCAATGATGGCATGGACTTCTAAACCTTCAGTCTTTGAACTGCACATTTACAGAAGGTTGACTTGTCTTGATTACCTTTATGTGTCATCTTGACTGCGTCATGGGTGCCCAGTTTCCCCACTGTTTCTGTGGATGTCTGGTAACTATTCCAGAAGAGACTGGCATTTCTATCCATGGTTTCTGTCTGCCTCGGCTTCACCCACTCTATTAAGGTTCTGAAGAAAATCTGATGCAGAGGGAGGAAGAATTTCCTCATTTTTACTTCCCATGTGCTTGTTTGAACTGGAACATTGGTCTCCTCTGGCCTTTGTTCTGAGAGTTACATCATCAGCTTTCCACGTTGTGAGACTAGAGAGTAGTTCAGAATTAGACGGGAATTACACCTCTGGTTTTCCTGGGTCTCCAGCATGTGAGAGTGGAAGGTGGGGCTTATCAATGTATTCAGTCATGTAAACCAATGTGCTTTGGGCCCTGTGCCTCGGGAGAATCCTAATAAATGGAGATGAATTATCTCTTCTTTAGAGGAATGGCATAAAGCTGTAGCTCATTTAAAGTCCTGTGTAGCAACAGCCAGGTGGGAAGTGTCAAGTTGTTTTATTGGGACAATGGCTGGGTGAGGATAAGGAGGAGCTGTGGGATCCTGTGGTCCTGGCTGCACTGGGAGTGCATCTGGGACCCCTGTAAATGTTCAGCTGTTGTGCCTCAGGATATCTGCAATTCACTCATATTGAGGGACAGGAGTAAGCAATTCAAAGAACTGTGTCTTTTGTGCACGTTAGTGTAGTTTTCCTATGACAACACAGTTGCTAATTCAGAGAGTTAGTAGGTAAACACAGAATCCTGTGTCCAGAGAGCCTCCCTGGGGAAACTACTGAGTGGAGAGGAAGCCCCTAACCCTGACAGGAAACCTGCCTATAACCTCCATCTGCACCTGCCTCTGGAAACACAAACCAGAATTGTGCATTGTGTGTGCCCCCCTGGTTTTGCTGATCCCCTCCTGCAGGGAGGTTTGTGTCTGGGCTTCCATTGGGGTCCCCTCTCTGTGTCTCTTGCACAGTAATATGTGGCCGTGTCCTCGGTCTTGAGGTTGTTCATCTGCAGATATAGCGTGTCCTTGGCATTGTCTCTGGAGATGGTGAATCGGCCCTTCACGGAGTCTGCATAGCTTGTGCTCCTTCCGTCATATCTAATATATGCGACCCACTGCAGCCCCTTCTCTGGAGCCTGGCAGACTCAATCCTTGCTGTTGCTACTGAAGGTGAATCCAGAGGCTACACAGGTGAGTCTCAGGGACCCTCCAGGCTTCACCATGTCTCCCCAGACTCCACCAGCTTCACGTCACACTGGACACCTGCAGACACCAGACATCTTGGTCAGGAAACTGTCACACATCCACTGGTTCTCACTCATACCCACTCACATACTCAGTGTCTCTAATTAACCATGAATTACCTATGAAAAGAGCAACAAGGAAAATCCAGCCAAGCACAAACTCCATGGTGAGGTGTCTGTGTTCTGTGCTGATCACAGAATGGGAACACCTGGGACTCCTGGGGCTGGGGCTCCTCTCCCAGCTGCAGGCTGCAGAGGGCCTACAGAGGGCTACAGAGAGGGCACTATTTGCATGTCCTCTGACATATATATCAAGATTCAGACTTAGATTTGATTCTGTAAAAGTGAACGACAGGGTTGGGGACGCATTTCTACATTAGTTTGTGTGGATGGTGCTGTGAAAATATGAATAATTTTAATTGGTGAGCACAGGTATATTTGCAGGCACGTGTGCAGTTTTACATGTCTTTCATCAACATTGGTCATTTTCGCTCTACAATTATTTTACATCCTTTTTGATATTAATCCCAAATACTTTTTTCTGTGAAATTTTCACTTCTATAATTTTGTTTTTTGTTTTGCATATATTTCCACGCTGGTGTGTAGAATCACAGGTGGTTTATTTTTTATTTATTTTTGTTCATTATGTATCCTGCACGTCTCCTCATTTTTAAAAACTGCTTCTAATATTTTTTGTGGTATCTCTAGGCTTTTGTTATGTTTAAGATCATGTCATCTGCAAACAGGCAATTTTTCTTCCTTCTCACTGTTTTAAATGTCTTTTATTTCTTTTTATTGCCAAAGTTTGTGAGTAATTCTTTCAGTTGTAGCACAAGAATGCTTTTCCCTTCTTCTGGGGTTTTACCTGGTGTAAGGAGTCAATTGACATAAGACTGCTCTCAAGGGGAGGATAAATTTCATTTTGAAAGTGCATGGCCTTCCTAATGATATGACACCCAGAGAATGTACAAAGCAGGTGGCACTTGTGACTTTCAGACAACAAAACATTCAATTTGGCAAGAGTTAAGGCAAAGGTGTGGGTTTGGGGGTATTTAATTAGTCAACAAGCAACTAGGTTTGTTTTCACAGCCTTCTTGTCCCTGTGTTCCTTATTCTGGTGCTAAGGATAGTTCTTCCCTCCTGGAACAGGTAAGGGAGTTTTCCCAGGGGAGATTTATTTCGTGCTGTCAAGGGACAAAGGATGGTCTGAGTGTCCTTGGACTGGCTGTTTCTCATGTGACTTTCATCCAAATCAGCAATGTGACACGTTGATATAGTTTGAAGCAGCATGTTTATTCTTCACGTTATCATGTTGAATACTTATGTTGGGGGTGATCATCATTGTCTGATCTTGATGTAGAAGGAATGGTTTTCGTATTTTTCTGTTCAATATGCTGTCAGATGTCGGCTTTCATAGTGGACATGATCATCTGGAGGTAATTTTCTTCTCCTTTTTTGTCTTTCATTAACAGGTTTGGTTTTTTATTTTTTAAAATTTATATCCAAATTAGTTAGCAAATAGTGTAACAATGATTTCAGGAGTTGATTCCTTAGTGCCCCTTACCCATTTAGCCCATTCCTCCTCCCACAACCTCTCCAGCAACCCTCAATTTGTTCTCCATATTTATGAGTCTCTTCTGTTTTGTCCCCCTCCCTGTTTTTATATTATTTTTGTTTTCCTTCCCTTATGTTTATCTGTTTTGTCTCTTAAAGACCTTATATGAGTAAAGTCACATGATTTTGTCTTTCTCTGACTGACTCATTTCACTTAGCATGATACCCTCCCGTTCCATCCACATAGTTGCAAATGGCAAGATTTCATTCATTTTGATTGCCGAGTCATACTCCATTGTATTGATATACCACATCTTCTTTACCCATGATGGATTTTTTTGAGTGTTGAGTTTGATAAGTTCTTTATATATTTTGAATACTAACTCTTTATCTGATATGTCATTTTCAAATATCTTCCCCCATTTGTCAGTTGCCTTTAGTTTTGTTGATTATTTCCTTGCTGTGTAGAACCTGTTTATCTTCATGAGATCCCAATAGTTCATTTTTGCTGTTGTTTCCCGTGCCTCTGGGGACAATGTTTAGTAAGAAGTTGCTCTGGTCAAGGTCAAAGACGGTGCTTGTGTCCTCCTCTAGGATTTTTATGGTTTCCTGTCTCACATTTAGGTCTTTCATCCATTTTGAATTTATTTTTGTGTGTATTGTACAAAGTGGTCCAGTTTCATTGCAATTCCATGTTGCTGTCCAGTTTTCTCAACACCACTTGTTGAAGGGACTCTCATTTTTCCATTTGATAGTGTTTCTTGCTTTGTCAAAGATTAGTTGACCATATAGTTATGGGTCGGTTTCTGGGTTTTACAATCTGTTACGTTAATCTCTGTGTGTATTTTTATGCAGGTACTATACTGTCTTGCTGACTATAGCATTGTAATATAGCTTGAAATCCAGAATTGTGATGCCTCCAGTTTTTTTCTTTTTCATGATTGCTTTGCGGATTCAGGGTCTTTTGTGGTTCCATGATAATTTTATTTTTGAAATGTTTTTATTTATTTTTGAGAGAGAGAGAGCATGAGCATGGGAGGGGCAGAGAGAGAGAGGGAGGTACAGAATCTGAAGCAGACTCCAGGCTCTGAGCTGTCAGCACAGAGCCCAATGTGGAGCTCGAACTCACGGACTGTGAGATCATGACCTGATCCGAAGTCAGACTCTTAACCAACTGAGCCACCCAGGGGCCTCAACCATTATAAGTTTAGAATTATTGGTTCTAGCTCTGTGAAAAATTCTGGGATTAGTTGAGAGGGATATTTGCTTTGAATTACTTGCATTGAATGTCTAGATTGCTTTGGGTAGTATAAACATTTTAACAATGTTTTTTTTCTGAGAGAAAATGGGAGGAGGGGCAGAGGAAGAGGGAAGGAGAATCCCAAGCATTTTCTGTGGTGTCAGTACAGGAACCAATGTGTGGCTCGATCTCAGGAACCATGAGTTCAAGACATGTGCCCAAATCAAGAGTCATGGCTTTATCCCATGGAGCATGTAAGCACACCAATTATACTCTTAAGTATAGAGAACAAACTGATGGTTACCAGAGGGAAGGTGAATGGAGGGTTTGGGGAAGTAGGTGATGGGGATGAAGGGGTGCACTCATAATGAGCACTGGGTGTTGTATGGGAATTTTGAATCACCATATGTTACACATGAACCTAATATTGCATTGCATGTTAACTAACTTGAATTTGAATAAAAAAATCAATGTATGTTAAGTGTCTACAAATGGCCTTGTTGGCATACAGCCCACTAGGAATCATTTATTCCAAAAACTATACTGACAAAAGGAACAGCTAGAATTTTGAGCTAAGGTATGTTCCTTTCCTTCCCCATCCCACCTCGGCAAATGGAGTATCCAGTGCAAGTACCTAGGACTATAGGCGTGTGCCACTGAGTCTGGCTGCAACCCCCACGCCAGATTGTTGTAGCCAATACACAGGGTTCCCGGTGCCCAGCTCCTGTTCAGAGGACTCTTTTCCAGAGGGACAGAATGTCAGTGACCCCAAGCTGTTTGCTGTTGACGCCAAGCCCCTGCAGGTGTCACCGAGATGTGGGACTCATTGTATGCAGCCCCACTTCCAGGATGGAGGCTTTGCCCTGGGCACAGTCCACTAGGGATGCTGGGAGCCTGGTCGCCCCAGACCTGACTTATATGGCAGGAATCTCATGCCACCAGGACAAGCAAGCCACAAGGAAATAAAGGTGCCACCCGCCCCTAAACTGATCCCTCCTTTTGTCCCCACCTGCAGCTTCAGAGTTTTGCTCAGGGCAGGGGGGACCTGGAGCAATCCACTAAACCAAGGTGAAAATCTGTTCTGGTACAACCGAGTTCATTTCCAGCTGAGTGTGAGGAAGGTCTGGGCCTCATGTTGTGGGAGAGTCAGGTGCAGGAGACAAATGGCTTCAGTGGAGGATTCCTAACCTACTCCTGCTCACCAGCAGGAGAGAGCAAGAGCCAGGGACAGTGGAGGGAACAGCTGCTTTCAGAACACATTTGAGATTCTGTTCTCAGCAACTCTCCATTCAGAGAAGTCCGAGGTGGTGAGGTTCTGTCTGTGGAGACTCCATACATCAGAGCATTGTTGAACATAGGACAACATTCAACATGCAGCAGAGGAATTTATCATGTGGGGGTGGGTCAGAAAGTGATAAAGTCTAACCAAACACTGTCACCTAGGCTGTCACATCTAGGCTGGCTGTGTGAATGTCTCAGGCCACACCACCTCTGTAGTCTTTGAGACTAGTTTCATTCCCTCACATCATGTCTTTGAGGTTATCCTAGTTTCAGGTCTGCATCAATAGTGTCACATTTCTGTGGAAAAGCATCCCATTGATGGAAGTTTTATACTTGGTTTATTCCTTTATATTTAGAACGACTTTTGACTTATTCTTAGCTTCTAACACTAAGAAAGATACTATACATATGTACACACCATTTATTTTCAGAGCATGGGATTTCATTCTGGAGAAAGTTCTCGGGAGTGGTATTTCCAGGTTACATGTTAAGTCATCCATGTATAATTTCATGAGTAACAGCCAATGATTTTCCAGATCTGGTGTTCATTTTTTATTCCTACCTGCAGTGTTTGAGGCCCCCAGAGTGCTGCATGCTCACCTGGATGGTGTTGCCAGTGTTCCCTTCATACCTGAGCCCTCAGGGTGTGTGCATAAGGCATCTATTGCATTCTTGATTAGAATTTCCTTGCCAATCGATGGTGTGAAGAGACTTTTCCTGTCCTTACTAATGTGTCTACAACCTCTAGGACGGGATGTTTACTACGCAAGGCTGTGCTTGTTTTATAGAGGGTTGTTTCCTTTCTTCCTATTGACTGTTGAGGGTTCTTAGCATATTCACGATGCAGGTCCTTGGTGGTTATGCAGTTTGTGAATATTGTCTCTTCCTATGTAACTTGTCTTACTGCTATTTCCTCATTGGCAGAAAAAAACATCCGATTTTCACAAAATGTAATTATACCATTTCTTCTTATGGGTCTTGTGTTCTGAGCTTTAATTTTGGTTTTCAGGATGATTAATTGTGACTAATATCTATTTTGTAATGTTTATACTTGAGAGAGAGACAGAATGTGAGTGGTGGAGAGGCAGACAGAGGGGAGACACAGAATCTGAAGCAGGCTCCCGGCTCTGAGCTGTCAGCAGAGAGCCTGACAGGATGCTCAAACTCTTGAACTGTGACATCACGACCTGAGCTGAAGTAGATGCTTACAGCGACTGAATCACCCAGGCACCCGACTTATTTCCTGATTTACAATGTAAATAAAAGTCTTTTTTTCTGGTTTCTCTCAATGTTGAATTGTTCCCTAAGTGGTCTCTGGTGACTTAGTGTTTTGTTGTTTAAGTTTATGGACTCCAGTAACTCAGTTTCATGGCATGGTTTTTTGATAACTATATGGTCAATTCTGTTGTCATGCTGTAATTGAACTTCAAATTTCATAAGAGATTCTGTGTGTGTCTCTCTGGACAGATTGCTCATCACATATGATAGATGTGCTCCTGGGGTCAAAAAACGCGTTTCCCTTTCCAGGTGTTGGGCTTTCTCTATGTCTCAGGAGCCATCGAGCTCTGTGCACACAACCTAGTTCTTGACACAGGATTTTCCCTTCACAATTCTATGTAAAACCCTGAAAATTCATATTATGCATTGTCACTGTCAGACACTTCATGAATAGAACACACTAAAATGTTATATCATTTCCTGAAACTATTTCCTAAAATTATTTTACTCTTGCATGTTTGGGGGTATGATTTTTCTTTCTCCTTCAAAGGGGAGTTCATATCTGCATTTGTGGAATTCTTCCAGCCTCCTCATCCCCTAATGCTTTTCCAACATGCTGTACAGTGTTTCACGAAGTGCATATTTAGGTTTATTTGTACTCTGCCACATTCGGTGATAGGAGTGTAAGACAGGCTGAACCATATAGCTGGGTTTTTGTTTTTTTGTTGTTGTTGTTCGGTTCCCATGTAAGTGATCTGTCATATTGAATGTTTATAGAAAAGATAGCCCCTCACTTTCATACACCACTAACAGGGGACATGGTCCTTTTTAAAAGAAAAGGCAAAGGAAGACAAGGGAGCTGAGACACAAGGTTGGGGAAAGAAACCTACAGGCTGGCAGGAAGGGTCATCTCTCCAGACTTTCCAGTTCTGCAGATGTGGGTCCCTGCTGAAGCCCAACTTGGGTTCTTGTGCAGGTGTCTGGACAAGCGGCCCATGAGATATGGGCACATAGGATTTGGAAAGGGTTGCTGTAGTTTGAGTTCCAGCCCACCTGGCACTGCTGTGAAAATTCATGCATATGTTAACTTATGTCCACGACCAGTTAGGGATAAAATGGGTAAATTCAGGAAGTTAGGCTCACTACCTTAGATTCCATGTTCATGAAAATTTGTGACAACATTTCTCCCTTCCTTTTTTTTTTTCTTCACTACTATAATTATTAAATTTGTGTTTAAATTTTGGTTAGTTGTGTTTCTTAAAATCCCCATATGAGGAAATCATATGATGTTTGTCTTTCTTTGACTGACTTACTTCGCTTAGCATGATACCCTCTAGCTACATCAACATCTTTGCAAATGGCAAGATTTCATTCTTATTTCTGACTGAGTAATATTCTAGTCTATACATATAGCACATTCATCACTCGGTGGATTTTTGGTCTCTTTCCTCACTTTGGCTCTCATTGGTAATGCTGCTGTAAACATTGGGGCGCATGTACCTCCTCAAATCAGAAGTTTTGTATTCTTTGGGTGAATACCTCATAGATCAATTGCTGGAGTGTAAGGTCGTTTCATTTTTAAGATTTTGAACTGTTTTCTGGAATGGCCACACTATGCATTTTCACCAAGAGTATAAAAGTGTTTTCTTTTCTCCTCAGCCTCATCAATATGTCTTGTTTCCTAGTTGTTAGTTTTAGACTTTCTGACAGTTTGAGGTTGTTTCTCATTGTAATTTTCATTTGTATTTCCCTGATGATGAGTGATGTTGAGCATCTTTTTGTGTGTCGGTTAGCCATCTGGATGCTTTGTTTGGAAAAGTGTCTAGTCATGTCTTCTGCCCATTTCTTCACTGGATTAGTTGTATTTTTGGTGTTGAGTTTGATACATCATTTATAGATTTTGGATAGTAAGCCTTTATGAGAGTTGTCATTTGCAAACACCTTTCTCAATTCTGTAGGTTGCCTTTAGTATAGTTGTTTGTTTCTTTAGAGCAGAAGCTTTTTATTTTGATGGAGCCCCAGTTTTGAATGTTTGCTATTGTTTCCTTTGCCTTCTGAGATGCGTCTACTAAGAAGTGGCAATGTCCAGTGTCAAAGAATTTGCTGCCTGAGTTCTCCTCTAGGATTTTGATGGTCTCTTGTCTCACGTTTACGTCTTTCACCCATTTTGAATTTATTTTTGTGTGTGGGGTAAGAAAGTGACTCGGTTTCATTCTTCTGCATCTTCTGGTCTGGTGTGCCCAACACCATTTGTTGACAAAATTGTCTTTTTTCCATTACTTACTCTTTCCTGTTTCAGCCAAGATGAGGGGACCATACATTTGTGAGTCCATATCTGGGTTAACCTTTCTGTTCTATTGACCTGTGTGTCTCTTTTGTGCTTGTGGCATACTGTCTTGATGACTACAGCTTTGTAATATAGCATGAAGCCTTCAATCACGAAGTCTCCTGTTTGTGTAGCAAAGACATGTCAATAATATTTGCTCCTTCAATCCTTAACATTGACTGTGTTTCCATTTCTTTCTGTCATCCTCAGTTTCTTTCATCATGTTATATAGTTTTCAGAGTATAGATCTTTGAACTCTTTAGGTATCCTATTATTTTTTGTACAATATTAAATGGGATGGATTTCTTTTTTTTTTTATTTGTCTTTTTGTTTCTTCACGATTGCTGTATAGAAATGCAATAGAATTCTGTATGTTGATTTTTTATCTTGTGACTTTGCTGAACTGATGTATCAGTTCTTGCAATGTTTTGGTGGAGTCTTGGGTTTTCTATGTAGAGTGTCATGTCATCTGTGAAGAGTGGAAGTTTGACTTCTTCCTTTCCAATTCGAATGTCCTTGTTTCTTTTTGTTGTCTGTTTGTGTGGTTAAAGCTTCCAGGAATATGTTAGGTAGAATTATGAGAGTGGGCATTCTTGTGTTCGTGACATTAGAGGAAATTTGTTTTCCCAGTGAGGATATTAGCTGTGGGGTTTTCATATATGGACTTTATGGAGTCGAGGTATTTTTCCTCTATCCCTTGTTGAGGGTTTTTATCAAGAAAGGATGTTTTACTTTGTCAAAAGTTATTATTATGTTTGCCTCGATTGAGAGGGTAATATAGTTGTTATCCTTTCTCTTATTACTGTGATGTATTACAGTGATTTATTTGTGAATATTGAGCCACCCTTACAGCCAAGGAGTAAATCCCACCCTATCATGGTAAGTGATATTTTAATGTATTGTTGGATTCGATTGGAAAGTATTTTCTTGAGAATTGTTGCATCCATGCTCATTAGGGCTAACGGCCTGTAAGTCTCGTTTTTAGTGGGGTTTAATCTGGTTTGGAACCATGGTCATACTGACCTTATAGAATGAGTTTGGCAGTTTTCTTTCCGTTTCTATTATTTGGAATAGTTTGAGAAGACTAGAATATTCTATTCTACTTAAATAGAATATTTACACTCTAATTATCCGGTAGAATTCACCTGTGAAGCCATGAAGCCCTCGACTTTGTGTGTCAGTAGGTTTTTTATTACTGATTCAATTTATTTGCTCCTTTCAGTCTGTTCAGGTTTCCTATTTCTTCACATTTAAGTTTAGTTAGTTTATATCATTCTGGTAATTTATCCATGTCTTTCAGATTGACCAATTTTTTGGCATATAAATTCCAAAATATTTTTTTATAATTGTATTTCTCTGGTGTTAGTTGTGATCTCTCCTCTCAAATTTGTGATTATATTTACTTAGTCCTGGAGGAAGATGGCAGTGTAGGAGGACGTTGGGCTCACTGGGTCCTGCTGATCACTTAGATTCCACTCACATCTGCCTAATTTACCCAGGAAACCACCAGAAGACTAGCAGAATGGACTCTCTGGAGCCAAGCATAGACGAGAGGCCCACAGAAGTGGATAGGAAGGTTGGAGAAGCGGTCCACGCTACATGGACTGGGTGGAGGGAAAAAGGCAGTGGAGGTGCAGCCAGCCCACCCAGCAGGGCAGAGCCCCCAAATCTGGCTTGCAAAAGCAGAGGGGCTGGATGGAGTGTGTTCTGACAGCCAGTGGGAATTAACATCTGGAATGTTATAATTCAACCGCGCTGCTCAGAGAGCGGGAGGGCTAAAGGACAATGGGGGAGAGAGTTGTTGAGCCCCACAGGATAGAGCTCAGCTTGGCGGGGAACAAAGGCACAGGGAAGAGCCATTTCCCTTGCCCATCCCCCAGCCAAAATCCCAAAGGGAACCAGTTCCTGGCACGAACTTGCTTGCGCTGCACAAATACCCAATGCTGTGTTTCTGAGGATCCATCCCTCTAATGGGTCTGCCTCCCTCCCAGTGCCACAGGGCTCCTCCTGAAGTGGACCACCAAAGGAAAAGCGAGCTGAACCTGCCCCTCCCACCCCTGTGCATCTTGTGGATCCATCCAGGCTAATATGTCAGATCCCATCAAAGCAGCACCCAAGCCTGGAAGTGTGCAAGTAGCCCAGAGGCCACACCATTCCACAGTGAGTCCTGCCCCTGGGAAAGGGGAAGATAAGGTATACAGTAGTCTGTCTGACTGTGGCTCCAGCGGTGGGCTGGGGGCAGATATCCGGTCTGACTGCAGCCCCACCCACCAATGGAAGTTACTCCAGACAGCACAGGGGAAGAACCCTGCAGTTCCGCGCCACTCCAGGGACTCTCCAAAATGATGAATCGGAAGAATTCTACCCATCAGAAACTACAGGAAATAGCTACAACTAATGAACTGATCAAAAACAATTTAAGCAGTATAGTAGAAAATGAATTTAAAATAATAGTCATAAAATTAATCGCTGGTCTTGAAAAAAGTATAGAAGACAGCAGAGAATCTACTAATACAGAGATCAAGGGACTAAGAAACAGTGAGGAGGAGCTAAAAATGCTATAAATGAGCTGCAAAACAAAATGGAGGCGACCACAGCTCATATTGAAGAGGCAGAGGAGAGAATAGGTGAATTAGAAGATAAAATTATAGACAAAGAAGAAGCAGAGAAAGAGAGATAAAAAAATCCAGGAGTATGAGGGGAGACTTAGAGAATTATGTGACATAATTAAATGAAATAATACATGCATAATTGGGATTCTAGAGGAGGAAGAGGCAAAGGTGCTGAAGGTGTACTTGAAGGAATTATAGCTGAGAACTTCCTTTATGTGGGGGAAGGAAAAAGGCATTGAAATCCAAGAGGCACAGAGAACTCCCTTCAGATGTAACTTGAATCGATGTTCTTCATGACATATCATAGTGAAACTGGCAGAATACAAGGATAAAGAGAGAATTCTGAAAGCAGCTAGAGATAAACATGCTCTAACATATAAAGGGAGACCAAAAGACTAGTGACGGATCTCTCTACTGAAACTTGGCAGGCCAGAAAGGAATGGCAAGAAATCTTCAGTGTGATGAACAGAAAAATAATGCAGCTGAGAATCTTTTATCCAGCAAGTCTGTCATGTAGAATAGAAGAAGAGAAAGAGGTCTTCCCAAACAAAGAAAAACTGAAGGAATTCATCACCACTAAACCAGCTCTAAAGAGATCCTAGGGGGGACCATGTGAGACAAAGTACCAGAGACATCACTACAAGTATGAAACCTACAGATATCACAATGACTCTAAACCTATATCTTTCTATAATAACACTGAATGTAAATGGACTAAATGCTCCAACCAAAAGATATAGGGTATCAGAATGGGTAAAAAAACAAGACCCATCTATTTGCTGTCTACAGTAGACTCATTTTATACCTGAGGATACCTTCAGATTGAAAGTGAGGGGATAGAGAACCAACTATCATGATATTGGAAGTCAAAAGAAAGCTGGAGTAGCCATACTTATAACAGACAAACTAGACTTTAAAGGCTGTAACAAGAGATGAAGAAGGGCATTATATAATAATTACAGGGTCTATCCATCAAGAAGAGCTAAGAATTATAAATGTTTATGAACCAAATACGGGAGCCCCCAAATATATATAACAAGCACAAACATAAGCAACCTTATTGATAAGAATGTGGTAATTGCAGGGGACTTTAATACTCCACTTACAACAGAGCATAGATCATCTAGACACAGGATCAATAAAGAAACAAGGGCCCTGAACGAGACACTGGATCAGATGGACTTGACAGATATATGTAGAACTCTGCACCCCAAAGCAACGGAATATACCTTCTTCTTGAGTGCACATGGAACCTTCTCCAAGATAGATCATGTACTGGGTCATAAAAGAACCCTGCATAAGTATACAAGAATTGAGATCATACCATGCATACTTTCAGACCACAATGAGATGAAACTTGAAATCAACCACAAGAAAAAGTCTGGAAAGCCTCCAAAAGCATGGAGGTTAAAGAACACCCTACTAAAGAATGAATGGATCAACCAGGCAATTAGAGAAGAAATTTAAAAATATATGGAAACAAATGAAAATGAAAATTCAACAAACCAAAGGCTTTGGGATGCAGCAAGGGCAGTCCTGAGAGGAAAATACATTGCAATCCAGGCCCATCTCAAGAAACAAGAAAAATCCCAAATACGAAATCTAACAGCACATGTAAAGGAAAAGAAGCAGAACAGCAAAGACACCCCAAACCCAGCAGAAGGAGAGAAATAATAAAGATCAGAGCAGAAATAAACAATACAGAATCTAAAAAAACTGTAGAGCTAATCAATGAAACCAAGAGTTGGGTTTTTTTGAAAAAATAAAGAAAATTGATACACCTGGAGCCAGTCTTCTCTAAAAGAAAGGGAGATGACCCAAATAGATAAAATCATGAATGAAAATGGAATTATTACAACCACTCCCTCAGAAACACAAGCAATTATCAGGGAATACTATGAAAAATTATATGCCAACAAACTGGACAACCTGGAAGAAATGGACAAATTCCTAAGCAGCCACACACTTCCAAAACTCAAACAGGAAAAAATAGAAAGCTTGAACAGACCCAAAACCAGCAAAGAAACTGAATCAGTTATCAAAAATCTCCCAACAAATAAGAGTTCAGGACCAGATGGCTTCCCAGGGGAATTCTACCAGACATTAAAGCAGAGATAATACCTAACCTTCTCAATCTATTCCAAAAAAAATAGAAAGGGAAGGAAAACTTCCAGACTCATTCTATGTAATCAGCATTACTTTGATTCCTAAACCAGACAGAGACCCAGGAGAAAAAGAGTACAGGCCAATATCCCTGATGAATATGGATGCAAAAGTTCTCAATAAGATACTCGCAAATCGAATTCAACAGCATATAAAAATAATTATTTACCATGATCAAGTGGGATTCATCACTGGGCTGCAGCGCTGGTTCAACATTCGCAAATCAATCAATGTGATACATCACATTAATAAAAGAAAAGATAAGAACCATATGATCCTGTCAATCGATGTAGAAAGAGCATTTGACAAAATTCAAAATCGTTTCTTAAAAAAAACCCTCAAGACACTCGGGATAGAAGGAACCTACTTAAGCATCATAAAAGGCATTTATGAAAATCCCACAGCTGATATCATCCTCAATGGGGAAACACTGAGAGCTTTCTCCCTGAGATCAGCAACACGACAGGGATGTCCACTCTCACCGCTGTTGTTTAACATAGTGTTGGAAGTTCTAGCATCAGCAACCAGACAAGAAAAGAAAATCAAGGCATCAAAATTGGCAAAGATGGAGTTAAGGTTTCACATTTTGCAGATGACATGATATTATATATGGAAAACCTGATGACTCCACCAAAAGTCTGCTAGAACTGATACATGAGTTCAGTAAAATCTCAGGATACAAAATCAGTGTACAGAAATCAGTTGCATTCTTATACACTAACAGTGAAGCAACAGAAAGACAAATAAAGAAAGTGACTCCATTCACAATTGCACCAAGAATCATAAAATACCTTGGAATAAACCTAACCAAAGATGTAAAAGATCTGTATGCTGAAAACTATAGAAAGTTTATGAAGGAAATTGAAGAAGATATAAAGAAATGGAAAAACATTCCGTGCTCATGAATTGGAAGAATGAATATTGTTAAAATGTCAATACTACCCAAAGCTATCTACACATTCAATGCAATCCCAATCAAAACCGCACCAGCATTCTTCTCGAAGGTAGAACCAGCAATCCTAAAATTTGTATGGAACCACGAAAGGCCCCAAATAGCCAAAGTAATTTTGAAGAAGAATTCCAAAGCGGGTATCACAATCCCAGACTTTACCCTCTACCACAAAGCTATAATCATCAAGACAGCATGGTATTGGCACAAAAAGAGACACATAGACCAATGGAATAGAATAGAAACCCCAAAGATAGACCCACAAAACTAATCTAGACCTGCGAACTAATCTTTGACAAAGCA
This sequence comes from Neofelis nebulosa, assembly GCF_028018385.1. Lineage (NCBI taxonomy): Eukaryota > Metazoa > Chordata > Mammalia > Carnivora > Felidae > Neofelis > Neofelis nebulosa. The sequence goes on from NC_080788.1 coordinate 149,381,439, forward strand.
GGATATAATATCCAATGGAAAAAAAAGAGTCTCTTTTACAAATGATGCTGGGAGAACTGAGCAGCAACATGCATAAGGATGAAACTAGACCACTTTCTTACACCATTCACAAAAACAAACTAAAAATGGATAAAGAACCCGACTCTGAGACAGGAGACTCAGACTTTCTCGTAGAGGAGAAAGCAGGGAAAAACTCTGACCTCAGCTGCAGCAATTTCTTACTTGACCCAACACCAAAGGCAAGGGAATTAAAAGCAAAAATGAACTATTGGGACCTCATGAAGATAAAAAGCTTCTGCACCACAAAGCAAACAATCAACAAAACTAAAAGGAAACCAATGGAATGGGGAAAGATATTTGCAAGAGACATATTGGACAAAGGGCTAGTATCCAAAATGTATAAAGAGCTCACCAAAGTCCCCACCTGAAAAACAAATAATCCAGTGAAGAAATGGGCAGAAAACATGAATAGACACTTCTCTAAAGAAGACATCCAGATGGGCATCAGGCACATGAAAAGATGCTCAAAGTCGCTCCTCATCAGGGAAATACAAATCAAAACCACACTGAGATATCACCTCATGCCAGTCAAAGTGGTCAAAATGAACAAAACAGGAGACTATAGATGCTGGAGAGGATGTGGAGAAACGGGAACCCTCTTGCACTGTTGGTGGGAATGCAAACTGGTGCAGCCGCTCTGGAAAACAGTGTGGAGGTTCCTCAAAAAATTAAAAATAGACCTACCCTATGACCCAGCAGTAGCACTGCTAGGAATTTACCCAAGGGGTACAGGAGTGCTGATGCATAGGGGCACTTGTACCCCAACGTTTATAGCAGCACTCTCAACAATAGCTAAATTATGCAAAGAGCCTAAATGTCCATCAACTGACAAATGGATAAAGAAATTGTGGTTTATATACACAATGGAATACTACGTGGCAATGAGAAAGAATGAAATATGGCCTTTTGTAGCAACATGGATGGAACTGGAGAGTGTTATGCTAAGTGAAATAAGTCATACAGATAAGGACATATGTTTTCACTCCTATGTGGATTCTGAGAAACTTAACAGACGACCATGGGGGTGGGGAAGGCAAATAATGGTTGGAGAGGGAGGGAGCCAAAACAGAAGAGACTCCTCAAAACTTAGAACAAACTGAGGGTATATGGGGGGTGGGACGAGGGGAGGATGGGTGATGGCCACTGAGGAGGGCACCTTTTGGGATGAGCACTGGGTGTTGTATGGAAACAAATTTGAAAATAAATTTCATATTAAAAAAATTACTTAGTCCTTTCTCTTTTGTTTTTGCTAAGTATGGCCTCGGTTTATCATTTTTAGTTATGCTTCCAAAACCCAGCTTATAGTTTCATTGATCTGTTCTACTGTTTTTGTTTGTTTCTTTATCATTTATTTCTGGTCTAGTGTTCTTTATTTACCTTCTCCTGCTGGCTTCAGCGTTCATTTTCTGTTCATTTCCTAGCTTGTTTAGGTGTAACATGGTTGTGTGTTTGAGATTTTTCTTCTTTCTTGAGTTTGGCCTGTATTGCTATATATTTCCCTCTTCCAACCAGTTTTGCTGCATCCGTATCATTTGACACTGGCATGTTTCCGTTTTCATTTGCTTCCACGTATTTTTTACTGTTTCCTTAATTTCCTGAAAATCTCATACAATCTTTACTACAGTGTCTTTAACTTCATGTATTATTGGTGTTGCCAAAGGTTTCTTGTGGTTGACTTCAAGTTTCATAGTGTCCTGGTCTGAAAATATGCTTGGTATTATGTCAATCTTTTTGTACTTGTAGAGGGCTGATTTGTGACATAGTATGTGATCTGTTCTGGGGAATGTTCTATGTGCACTCAAAAGGAATGTGTATTCTGCTGTTTAGAATGGAATGTTCTGAATATATCTGTTAAGTCCATTTGGTCCAGTGTGTCTTCCTTAGCCATTGATTCCTTATTGATTTTCAGCTTAGATGATGTGTCCATTGTTGTAAGTGGAGCGTTAAAGTTCTCTATTATTATTATTATTATTATTATTATTATTATTGTATTGTTATCAATTAGTTTCTTTATGTTTCTTATTAACTGATTTATATATATCAGTGGTTACAATTTTAGCATATAAAGATTTAAAACTTTGTATCTTCTCATTGGATAGACCAGTTTATGATGATATACTGCCTTCCTCATCTCTTGTAACAGATTTTGGTTAAAATCTAGTTAGTGTCATACGTGTATGGTACTACAACTTGCTTTCGACGTCCGTTAGCATGATAAATTGCTATCCCTCCCCTCACTTTCAATCTACAGGTGTTTGGGTTGAAGATGAGTCTATTGTATGCAGTGTATAGAAGGTCTTGTATTTTTTTTATCCATTATGTTTTCCTATGCCTTTTGATTGGAGCATGTTGCCCTTTTACATTCCCAGTGATTATTCATAGATATAAATTTAGTGCCATTGTGTTACCTCTCAAATCACTATTTATGGAGATTTTCTCTGCTTATTTCTAGTCTTTGTTTCTTTTAGTCTTCCTTACCCACTCAAAGAGTCCCATTTAATATTTCTCAAAGGGTTGGTTAAATGCCACGAACTCCTTTGGTTTTTGTTTGGGAAATTCTCTCTCTCCTTGTATCTGAATGACAGCCTTGATGGGTAAGGATTCTTGGCTGCATATTTTTGAATTGGGCATGTTGAGGATATCATGCCACTCCTTTCTTGCCTGCAGGTTTCTGTGGAGACATCTGCCATAATCTTTTATGTCTTCCCTTTTTAGTTAGCGACTGCTTTTGACTTGCTGCTTTTAGTGTTTTCCTTTCTATGTGTACTTTGCTAATTTTACTGTTATATGTCTTTGTGTTGCCTGACTTTTTTTTTATTTTACTGGGAGTTCTCTGTGACTCATAGATGTGGACGACTGTTTCTTTCACCAGTTTGTGGACATTTTCCACTATAATGCACTCAGATAAAACTTTTCCTTTTTTTTCTCCCTCTCGTTTTGCTCAGGGACTCCTTTTTTTTTTTTCACTATATGAAGTTTATTGTCAAATTGGTTTCTATACAACACCCAGTGCTCATCCCAAAAGGTGCCCTCCTCAATACCCATCACCCACCCTCCCCTCCCTCCCACCCCCCATCAACCCTCAGTGTGTTCTGTTTTTAAGAGTCTCTTACACTTTGGCTCTCTCCCACTCTCACCTCCTTTTTTTTCCTTCCCCTCCCCCATGGGTTTCTGTTAAGTTTTTCAGGATCCACATAAGAGTGAAACATATGGTATCTGTCTTTTTCTGTATGGCTTATTGCACTTAGCATAACACTCTCCAGTTCCATCCATGTTGCTACAAAAGGCCATATTTCATTCTTTCTCATTGCCACGTAGTACTCCTTTGTGTATATAAACCACAATGTCTCAGGGACTCCTTTGAAAAGAATTTTATTTCACTTTTTGGAGTTGCTGAGTTCCCGAAGTATACGTTTGAGATGCAATATTTAGTTTTCCTCTTCTTTCCTGCTTCATTTCCCCCATAATTTTATCTTCTCTGTCACTTACTCACTCATCTGCTTCTTTCCACCTGAGGTCATTATATACAATCAGTTTCACATCCCGTTTATAGCATTTGTAACGTTTCAGACTGACAAGTTTTTAGGTCTTTTCTATATGTAGACAGGGTATCCTCCTGTCTTGTTTGCTTTCTTGAAGCACAGCTAGTGTCCTTATGATAGTTTTTAAAAATTATTTTCACTTATTATAGTTTTTAAAAATTCTGTTTGAGGCATATTTGTTATATGTGTTTTAATTATATCCCTTACAATGACCTTTTATCGTTTATTCTTTTGGAATGCATTCCTCCATCAGTCTGTATGTCTGTCTCTGCTTTCTTAAGTTTTTCGGAAAATCCTGTTATGTTTTCTGCTTCTAGAGTAGTGTCTTCATGACAAGTGTTTACATACTGTTGAGGACCTGATATTCTGGAAGCATTTCTTGCATGTGCTGTGTGCACTGTGCTGTCATGTATTGGCTGCTGTGTCCCTCAAGTCAGTCCTCTGCAGGTTTCTCCTTGCCTCCAGTAGGGAGTTTTTCAACTTTGTCCAGTGTTGTGTTTTAACTAATTGAGTTTGTTCTGACAGTTAAAAGAGGCTAATTCCTATCTCCCCTAGAAGTGAAGCTTTTCCTCACTATATGGTCAGTAGACTTGGTGCCTGTGGGGGTATATGGTGGTCTTTGGAGGGAGGGGCGTGGTGCTGGTCTGGGTTCCAGGCAGTCTTTTCCTAGTAAGGAAGCATCTGAGTAAGACAATGGGGGGGTGGATCTTGGTGTCACTGGCTCAGCTTCTACTGGGGGGTGCTGTGCTGCTCACTGAACTCTGTCCATGCTGGTTGGCGGGGGGAAATATTGGCATCAGCAACCCCTCTAGTCCCTGCAGTTGGAGTTCCCAGCCGCCCCTGTTCAGGAAGCCCTCCCACAGAGAGAAAAATCTGTACTCGTTGGTCCCAGTCAGAATCCTGCCTTCACCCTGTCTGTGTCCAAGCCATTGGCCCACCTGGTGGCACAGAGCTCTTATGTTTTATATCAGGAGCTCTAGCTGGGTTTCAAAAGTCCAAACTGTATGAACTCAATATTATAGGGACCCCACCGATCCTCTGGGAGAGGGCTTTTCTGTGCTGTGGCTGGAGCTGGTTATCCCAGAAGGGCAGTTGCACGAACATTAGGGGCTTGGAGTTCATGGTAAAGAACATCAAGAAGGCAGCGTCCAGTTAGGTGCTCTTAGCAGAGGCTCCAATGCTAATGACCAGGGCAGTGCAATGGTGCCTGTCAGCTCTCGTGTCCCATGAGAGGCAATGCCCCCTCTCCAAAATGCACTCCAAGAAGGGACTGTCTCTCCCTATGCCAGCCAGGGGACCCTCAGATCGCAGTGCCCCCCCCATTGGTCTTTGCTCTCCTTCTTCACAGGAGCACTTCCATGCCCACCAGGCTCCACCCCCGTGACAGCATGGACTTCTAAATCTTTAGTCTTGGAACTCCACATTTACAGGAGGTTGACTTCATGATTACCTTATTTTAATCTTGACTGCGTCATGGGTGCCCAGATTAACCACTCCTTCTGAGTATGTCTGATATGTGTTTGCAGAAGAGATTGGCATTTCCATCCATGTTTTCTTTCTGCCTAGGCATCACCCATTCCATTATAGTTCTGAGTAGAACCCGATGCAGAGGGAGGAAGAATTCCCTCATTTTTACTTCCCATGTGCTTGTTTGAACTGGACATTGGTCTCCTCTTGCCCTTGTTCTGAGAGCTACATCATCAGCTCTGCAGGTTCTGAGACTAGACTATTTCATAATCAGGCGAGAATTACACCATTGGTTTTCCTGGGTCCCCAACTTGTGACAGTAGATCATGGGACTTCTCAACATATTTTGTCATGGAAACCAATGTGCTTTGGATTCTGTTGCTCAAGGGAATCCTGACTAATACATGGAGATGATTCATCTCTTGTTTAGAGGAATTGAATAAAGCTGTAGCTCATTTAATGTCCTGAGTAGCAAATGCCAGGAGGGAAGAGTCACGTTGTTTGATTGGGACAAGTGATGGGTGAAGATAATGGGGAGCTGTGGGATCCTGTGGTCCTGGCTGCACAGGGAGTGCATCTGGGACTGCTTTAAGGTTCAGCTGTTGTGCCTCAGGAAATCTATAATTCACTCATGTTGAGGGACAGGAATAAGCAATGCAAACAACTGTGTCTTTGTGCATGTTAGTGCAGTTTTCCTATGACAACACAGTTGCTAATTCAGAAAGTTAATAGGTAAGCACAGGATCCTGTGTCCAGGAACTGCTGTGTTGAGAGGAAACCCCAGACCCTGACAGGAAACCTGCCTGTATCCTCCAACTGCACCTGCTCCTGGGAACACAAAGCAGAATTGTGCATAGTGTTCGCCCCCTGGTGGTGCTGATCCCCTCCTGCAGGGAGGTTTGTGTCTGGGCTCCCAGTGAGGTCCCCTCACTGTGTCTTTCGCACAGTAATATGTGGCCGTGTCCTCGGTCTTGAGGCTGTTCATCTGCAGATACAGCGTATTCTTGGCCTTGTCTATGGAGATGGTGAATTGGCCCTTCACGGAGTCTGCGTAGCCTGTGCTACTTCCATCAGTATAAATGCGTGCGACCCACTGCAGCCCCTTCCCTGGAGCCTGGCGGACCCAGTGCATGTAGTAGCTACTGAAGGTGAATCCAGAGGCCACACAGGTGAGTCTCAGGGACCCCCCAGGCTTCACCAGGTCTCCTCCAGACTCCACCAGCTGCTCGTCACACAGGACACCTGCAGACACGAGACATCTTGGTCAGGAAACTGTCACACATCCACTGTCTCACTCATATCCACTCACAGACTCAGTGTCCCTCGTTCACCATGAATTACCTTTTAAAAGAGCAACCAGGAAAACCCAGCCCAGCACAAACTCCATGGTGAGGTGTGTGTGTTCTGTGCTGATCACAGAATGGGAACACCTGGGACTCCCGGGGCTGGGGCTCCACTCCCAGCTGCAGGGTTGGAGCCCGACTGGTTTAATCAGCACAGGGAGGGCCCTATTTGCATATCCTCTGACTATATATCAGGCTCCAGACTTAGATTTGTTTCAAATTTAAAACCAGTGTTTGAGAGGCACTTCTAGATCACTTCTTGCAGAAGGGACTGTGACAGTATAAATAATTCTAATCTGTGAACACAGTGATCTTTTCATCTGTGTTTGCCATTTTACATGTCTTTTTCCCAGCAGGTCATGTTTGGTATGTTATTTTACTTTTTAGTGAAATTTAATCCTAAATACTTTATTTTGTGCCATATATTTTAATGTGTGTTTATTTTTGTGTGACAGATAGAGGGAAGGAGAGAGAGATCAGAGAGAGAGAAGGGGACAGAGAATCCCAAGCAGGCTCTGCACAATCATTGCAGACCCTGCCTTAGAATTAAACTCAGGAACCATGAGATCATGACCTGAGCCAAAGTCAACAGTAGGCACTTAACGGATTGAGTCACACAGATGCTCCATTTTGTGCCATTTTCAATTGTGTGATTTTGTTATTTTTTTCATATACTATGTTTTAGGTGTGTGGAAATACAACATATTTTTGTATGTTGATTTGTATCCTGAACTTTTCCTGAGTTTATTAGTTCTAATACTTTTTTTTATGGAGTTTCTAAGATTTCACTATAAGTTCATGTGATTCTCAAACAATTTTCTTCTTACTGATTTGCATGTCTTTATTTCATTTTCTTACCTAATTTTTATGGGTACATCTTCAACTTGTAGGACCAGAAAGGGTTTTCCTTCTTTGCTTCTGTGTTCTTTGTCTGGTCTAAGGATTCAACTGACATAAGACAGATCTACAGAAGAGAATAAATTTCATTTTGCATGTGCACAAGCTTCCTAATAATATGACACCCAGAGAATGAAGAAAGTAGGTGGCACTTGTGCCTTTTAGAATAAAAAAACAATGGATTTGTGAAGAGTTAACAAGACAGAGATTTCGATTTGGGCAAGTCAATTAGTGAGGAATTAACAAGGCTTGTTTGCACAGCCTTCTTGGTGCTAAAGTTCCCATTTCTGGTGTAAGGATGGTTCTTCCATTCTGGTAGAGGGAAAGGAAGTTTCCCAGGAGAGATTTATTTCCTGCTCTCAAGGGGACAAAGGAGGGTCACAGTTTCCTTAGACTAGCTGTTACTCAAGTGACTTTCCTCCAAATAAGCCATGTGACAAGATGACATACATTGGGTGCCATATTTTACTGGTCTTCATGTTACCATGCAGAATACCTATGTAGGGAATGAGAATCCTTGCCCGGCTCCTAATATGACAGGAAAAGCGTCAGTTTTTCCCTGTTAAATATGCTGTCAGGTGTGGGCTTTTCATCTACGGCCACAATTTTGTGGAGGTAATTTCTTTCTTTCCCTCAGTTGCTGAGATTTTTTTTTTTCAACGTTTTTAATTTATTTTTGGGACAGAGAGAGAGAGCATGAACGGGGGAGGGGCAGAGAGAGAGGGAGACACAGAATCGGAAACAGGCTCCAGGCTCCGAGCCATCAGCCCAGAGACCGACGCGGGGCTCAAACTCACGGACCGCGAGATCGTGACCTGGCTGAAGTCGGACGCTTAACCGACTGCGCCACCCAGGCGCCCCTGAGATTTTTTAATAATGACAATTTGTTGAATTTTGTCTCGTTTTATATATATCAATAGATGATGATATAGGTGATCAATAGATGTGACTGCATTGTCACATATGACCCTTTCATTGTGCTGTTGCATTCACTATGCTAGGAGTTTTGCATGTATGTCCATCTGAGATATTGGCCTTTAGTTTCTCTTCTTATGGTGTCTTTCGATTTTGCAGCATAGTAAAGTTGGTCTTGTAGATGAGTTGGGGCATATTCCTTTCTTTTCAGTTTTTGGTAAGAGTCTGAGAGGTATTGGCATTAAATATCCTTTATATTTTGATACAATTCATAGATAAAGTCCTCTGTTACCAAGCTGAATTTTTTTCTTTAGGGGCGGGATATGATTAGATTATAGATTCAATCTTACTTGCTTTAATTCTGTTAATTTTCTATTTCTTCATGTATAGTCTTGTGGATTGTATAACTCTAGAAACTGCCTAGTTGCCCCTTAGTTATCTAATAATGGGTCTATAATTATCTAGGGATTTTCTGTTATTGTTCTTCACTTCTTTGGTGTCAGTTATGTCCCCTCCTTAATTCTGATTGTATCTGTTTGAGTTTTACTTATTTCCTAGTAGAGATGCTTTTTCAATTGCATTTAGCTTTCCAGATATCAATTTCGATTTGTTAATTTTTTGTATTATTACACTCCTTATTCCTTTTATCTGTTCTAATAATTTCTAATGTTAGTTGAGTTAATAAAAATGCCAATGAATGTATCTGGGAAATTCTTATTTATATGGTACCACAAAGCACACGGAAGTGAGAAAACAATCCTGAGAAAGAAGAACAAACCTGGAGACAGCACACGTCCTTCTTTCTAAGTATATTGCATAGGTACATTGTCTATAACACTGTGCTGCTGGCATACAGTCAGACACACAGACCAGTGGCGCAGGTTACAGAGACCAGGATGAAATGTGTCTGGATGCAGTCAGCATATCCTCCATGAGATTTCATAGAATTAAAATTAGGGAAAAAATGGCCTCTTTCACAAATGGTTTTGAATTCCAGTGAGTAAAATAATGACATTTGGTCCTTATCTTATACCATACAGATATGTAGACTCCCATTCAGCCCCTTCCCTGGAGTCTGGCAGACCCACCTTATCAATTAGCTACTGAAGGTGAATCTAGAGACTGCACAGGAGAGTCTCAGGGACCCCCTCCCCTGCCAGGCATCATCAGGTCTCCCCGTGACTCCAACAGCTCTACGTCACACAAGACATCTACAGATACAAGTCAGGAAAATGTCACACATCCACTGTTTCTCTCACTCATATCCACTAACATAGTCAGTGTTTCTTGTTCATCATGAATTACTGTTTAAAATCGAACCACGGAAAACCAAAGTGAACCCAAACTCCATGGTGAGATGTCTGTGTTCTGTTCTGATCACTGAATGTGAACACTTAGGGGCTGGGGCTCTTCTCCCAGCTACAGTTTCAGGGATGGGAGGGTTTAATCAGCATACAGATGTCCTTTGACAATATAGTAAATTTTGCAACAGAATCCTCAAGAAGCCAGTGACCTTTGGCAGGTGTAAGGGATGGGGCAGTGTTTGGTGTCACAGTATCTTTCAGAACATTGTGATTTATTAATTTGTGATTTTGCTGCAGTGATTATAAGTACCCATGATAATCCTTAATTTCACATATGAACCCAAACACTTGAGGTAAGAATCAGTATACCACCATTGTACAGGTGAACAGATACACTGCGGCAGAGATGGATTGTGTGCATGTCCAAGATCACGTATGATGTGAGAGTAGTCCCAGTATCTGGACCTGTGCTCCCCATCGGAGGACCCACCTGCCTCCTGAACCACATGCAGGACAAGGCTGGACATCCCAGTGAGGTTTGCAGGTTCCTGACCTTCTAGAAGTCCCAGGAGAGTGATGGATGGAAGCCAGGTCTATTCTGTCACAAGTTGGAGAGAGTGAGAAGCCTCGACAGAGACTCACAGAGCTGATGGAGATGCCAGGGGTTTTCTACAAACACAAGGGGTCATTTACACATGAACTCTATGTGGACATCAATGGAAACCCTCAATAATGGGCTTCTGGGTGGCTCAGTTGGTTAAGTGTCCGATTTTGACTCAGGTCATGATCTCACAGTTTATGAGTCTGAGCCTTGTGTCGGGCTCTGTGCTGACAGCTCAGAGCCTGGAGACTGCTTCATATTCAGATACTGTGTCTCCTCTCTCTCTCTTCCCCTCCACCGCACGTACTCTGCCTCTCTCCCTCTTAAAAATAAATAAACATTAAAAAAAGAAAGGTTCAATGAAGTTAAAATGGTTGAATTTTATTATAATATGTTGAAGGCAAAACACCTGAGATCAGGAAGGATGATGTTAATTAAAAATATTTCTTCATCTATGAAATGGAGAACATTATTCTTCTAAACTCTTGTTAATGTGAGAATGATCAAAGATGTATTTATCCCAGTGTCTGACCCTGGGAAAATCTGTGTATTCCCCTTATCATGGTTTATTTAAACAGGGAGGACACTTGTGTGTTTCCACAGCTTTTACAAACTCTTTGCTGTGTTTATGTCAGAAGAAGTGTGCAGAGCCTGGATCTGAAAGCCCTTGAGAGGAGACCAGTCCTCAACCAATCTCTTGTCCTGGATCATGAGCTCCCTGGTCTCTGAGTTCCCCCTGGTGGTTGTGGTTGCCCCCGGTGGTCCCCGTGCTCCTGTTGTTTCACAGACCCCTGCAGAGTTACAGTGACTCCTTTATTCCCCTCCCCATTTATGCAACATGCAAGGGTGAGACCCTTCCATCATGAGCACTGCAGACCCTTCTGTTCACAGGATGTCTCCTCCTACATATTTTCCATCTTTCAACCCTTCACTCTGCTTCTTGCCTATAAATATACAGTTATATTTCCTTTAATCATTGGTGAGCAACAATCTTGAATAGTTATTCTTATCAGCTGGCAAGAGTCAGAAGAACTTTTCATTTGATAATCGAGAGAACAAAAGAAATATTTTTGGGCTCAGAAATTCTACTTTCATGAAACTGGGATAAATGTGCTCAGCTTCAGACATGTACCACCTTCAAGAAAAAAGGAAGTGTCAATCCCAGAGACAAGTTGGAGTCTGAGATTCAGAGCATTCTGTCTTTGAACCTAACGGGTTTCCCAAGATTGATAATCAAATTGTTTCTTGTTGGTGATGCACTTCTAAATTACACTGTATTTCTTCTGGGATAGGAATGTCAGTACCTGTTATGTTATGGTTACCATGCAGAAGCTTTCAGAAAACAAACATGGTTTTCTAGAAATGCAGGTCAGCTTATGGAGAGAGTTTCACCTCAGGATGGAAGGCACCACAGTCTCACCCTACCCAAGCTACATGGTTAGATTTGGGGTTTTAGAGGTAGTGAAATTTAGGTACGTTTTGGACTTGACTTAATATTTAATGATTTGACATGTTGGAGGATTTGGGGGTGTGGTAATGTGAGTGTCATGTGGGATGGAGGTGAACTTTCCCTGACATCAGTGTGGACTGTGGTCGTCTATGTCATTCTTGAACCTGTGTAGAATAACTTATGTGGCCAAAGGTACTTGTCACATGAGATTAATTTTGACACATTGATATTACTGCCATGTGTATGAGTCTGGGGATGGAGTTCAGGACACAGATGGGCAGTCACCAAATGTCCATCTCGGAACTGAAGATGAGTAGGTCCTGAAGACAGCACATCTGTGGGAGGGAATACCTTGAGAATTGTGGGATGAAACCCCTCATTACCAGGCACAGACACTTTCTTGCATGAAGTTCAAGTCTCCCTCTGGATCTGAGTGTCTAACTGAACCCAGGTGGATATGCATGGATGTCCCCAAAATGCTCTGAGGTGAAGAGAAACGGTAAGGAAAGAAACATGAAGAAAGACAGATAACAGCAAGGAAAGACACATAAAGGATTCATTGCAATTGAGAGAGGACTTCTGGGGCTGACATGCATCCTGTTTTCTGCAGCCTTGATTGGACGATGTTGGATACTAGCCAGTCGAGGTCAGGGGCAGCCCTACAAACTGGGCTCTGGGATGTAAGACCAGAACCATAGCCACCCTAAGCTGACTGTATTGTGGACAAGTGACATGACTCGGGAGGTCCCTCACCTGAGGGTAAAGAGATGTTCTGGCCACCCTGTGGCCCCCCACCCTCTGAGGTCACTCCCTCCAAATGTTATACATTCACAGCTTCTATTGTATGTGAAATGTACCCTCTCTCAGTAAGGCGATGGTCCACTGCTGGTTGTGGGAGGATCCATCCTTGTGACCTTGTCTCTGGTATAAACCTCCTCTCTGTCTTCTAAGAATGAAAGCAAAGTTCCCCTTAACATGCAGCTAAAATCCAATATTGTGCCCTCACTTAGATCCAATTATTTTTCGGTGTAAATCACTAGTGAAATTGTCATCTGTTTGGAAATTCCCTTCAGAAGCAAGTACTGGAATACATGGGTGGTGTCAGGTGGTGTAGACCAGTGGAACAGCCCATGTAAACATGCATCCTCAAGGCTGAGCTTGTTCCCTAGTGATGAATGGGAAGTACAAGAATGCCAGCTGACACTAGTCTGTACTTTCTGAGTACCCAGCAGACCTGGGTGAACGGGCCTGTTCCAGGAGCAAGAACTTCTACACACAGGCAATACATAGATGCCAGCTGTCTAGACAGACTGCCCATGAGATGTGGTCACAGAGGAGCTGGGAAGGGCAGCTGGGGTTTGAATTCCAACTTACGTGGCACCAACATTGGGAATCATGAGTATGTTTGTTAATTAATGTCCACTACCCGTTAGGGATAAAATGGGTAAATGCAAGTTGTTAGACTCACTGCCCTAGATCCCATTGGTTATGACCATTTGTAACATTTGTCCCCTTCCTTTTTTTCCCCTGTTTTTTAATGTCTGAAGATTTTATTTATTTACATCTTTGTTAGTTAACATGTAGTGTAGTTTTAGTTTTGGGAATAAAATTTAGTGATTCATCATATACGTTAACACCCAGTGCGCATCACAACAAGTAACCTACATAATCTCCATCACCCGTTTTAGCTATTTGAATCAGAATGTTTGTGTCCTTTGTGTAACTACCTTGTAGAGAAATTGGCGGGACATAAGGTAATTCTATGTTAACTTTTTAAACTCTTCTCCAGTGTGGTCACACCACTTTGCATTCCCACCAAGAGTATAGGAAGGTTCCTCTGTCTCCACATCCTTGCCCATATCTGTTGTTTCCTGAATTGTTCATTTTAGCCATTCTGACAGGTGTGAGGTGGTATCTTATCATGATTTTGAATTGTTTTTCCCCAATGATGAGTGATGTTGAGCATCTTTTCATGTGTCTCTTAGCCATCCAGATGTTTTCTTTGGAAAAGTGTCTGCTCATGTCTTTTGATCATTCACTGGATATTTGTTCTTCTGTGTTTGTTAAGTTCTTACAGATTTTGGATACTAACTCTTACCACGTATGTCATTTTCAAGTATCTTCACTCCTCTGTCAGTTGCCACTTAGTGTTGTTGACTGTTTCCTTCACTGTGCAGAAGCTTTTTATCTTGATGAGGTCCCAATAGTTCATTTTTTGCTTTTGTTTTCCTTGCCTCTAGAGGCATGTCTATTAAGAAGTTGCTGAGGTCGAGGTCAAAGAGGTTTCTGCCTGTTTTCTTTTATAGATGTTGGTGCTTTTTGGTCTTACATTTAGGTTTTTCATCCATTTTGAATATATTTTTGTGTTTGCTGTAGGAAAGTGTTCCAGATTCAATCTTCCTCATGTTACTATCCAGTTTTCCCAGCACCATTTGCTGAACAGACTGTTCAGCAAATCTGGTTCTCTATTCTCTCCCATTCATGTATGTGTCTATTTTTGTGCCAGTACCATACTTTCTTGATGAGTACAGCTTCGTAATACAGCTTGAAGTCTCTTGTTCATGTAAGTATATGGTTCCTGGTAAAACAAACTTTGTAAACCAGACCCGAGTAGGTAAGCACAGAATCATGTGTCCAGAGAGGCTTTCTGGGGGAAACTGCTGTATGGAGAGGAAGCCCCAGGCCATGGCACAAAACCTTCCAACAACCCCTACCTGCACCTGCTCCTGGGAACACAAACAGAATGGTGCATAGTGTGCACCCCCTGGAGGTCCTGATCTTCTTCTACAGGGTGGTTTGTGTCTGGGCTCACAGTGACAACCCCTCACTGTGTCCTTGCATAGTAATACATGGCCGTGTCTGCAGACCTCTGACTGCTTAGCTCCATGTAGGCTGTGTTTGTGGATGTGTCTGCTGTCAGAGTGAGTGTGCCCTGGAACTTCTGTGCATAGCTTGTAGAATCATCTTCAGGGTCAATGCTTCCCATCCACTCAAGCCCTTGTGCAGGAGCCTGTCGCACCCAGTGCATATAGTAATCAGTGAAGCTGTATCCAGATACTTTGCAGAAGATCTTCACTGATGCCCCAGGCTCCCTCACTTCAGCCCCAGACTCCACCAGCAAAACCTGGGAGTGCACACCTGTAGAGAGGGGACAAGAGTGGATGAAATCAATGTTGACTGTTCCTGGTCCTCTCCTGTGTCCAGGGACTTGGCTGACCCTTAGCTGTCGCCACTGCCACCAGGTAGAGGATTCTCCAGCTCCAGTCCATTGTGAGGGGATGTGTCTCAGGGTCTCCGGTAGAGGATGGCGTTTTACGGTGATGCTCTCAGGGCACAGACACACCCATACTTAACCTAGTGCTCTGAGGTCTATTTGCATAGTCATGAGACAGAGTATTTCATACACAGGACCAGAACCATCTGGAGACGGTCCCAGAGACCGTGTACATTGGGACTCAGAGAGCACCAGTCTAATCCTTGTTTGAGGACATGGGTCCTTGGCCAGGTTCCTGAACTGTGTGCAGACTGAGCTCCTGCCACTGAGTGATAAGACCTTACAGAAAATTCTCCCCATTGTGGACCAGTATTGAACGAGGCAGAGACCACCTGAACCTGTTGTTGGCTCTGATATCTGAACGTCTTATTCCTGGAAAAGCGTGTCTCCAAACTGCTGCACAAAATCGGATAATAAATGCGTCCTGGCTTCCATCTCTTAGATGAAGAAATCTACAAGCCTTGGACTAGCAGCGTCTTCAAGTGTCTTCTCACTGCCTGAGTTCATTAAATGCTCTGATGGAACAGGATATTTAAACACCCTTTAGCATCCATCATCCTGCTCATATTTTAGATTGCTTTCTGGAAAAGGAAACACTGGCTCCTGACAGGAAAGCCTTCCTCACCCCTTGTGCACCTACTAACCTGGGGTATCAGCCTGGTGCTGGGTAGTACTGAAAGCTCCCTGCAGTCTAGGCCCGGCCCTGCAGGGAGGTTCCTGTCAAGACTCACGGGACACTTATTCCAGTGTCTCTACTCCAGCATTACATGGTGGAGGGGAGCAGAATATGCCACCCCAAATATGCCACTGGAATGAAACATGCTTGAGAAACAGCCAGTGTAGAGACGCACTGACCATCCTTTGTTCCCTAAACAGAATATAAATCTCCAATGTGAAGTACACCCTTTTTGTACCAGGAGGGGAGAAATGTCCTTAGCACCAGAAAAAGGAATTTAGGCCCCAGAATGGTGTGCAGAGAAACCTTAGTTCTTCACTATTGTAGTAGCACTAAGCACATTGAAGCTCTCAGTTTTTCCCCATTGAGGATGATATTAGTGTTGGGTCATTCATATATGGCTTTTATGATCTCGAGGTGTGCTCCTTCTATTCCTACTTTTTTGAGGGTTTTTATCAAGAAAGGATGGCTTATTTTGTCGAGTGCTTTATCTGCATCTATGGAGAGGATCATGTGGTTCTTGTCCTTTCTTTTATTGATGTGATGAATCACATTGTTTTGCAGATATTGAACCAGCCCTGCATCCTAGGCATAAATCCCACTTGGTCTTGGTGTATAATTTTTTTAATGTATTGTAGGATCCGGTAGGCTAATATCTTGTTGAGGATTTTTGCATCCATGTTCATCAAGGAAATTGGTCTATAGTTCTCCTTTTAATGTGGTCTTTGTCTGCTTTTGGAATCAAGGTAATTCTGGCTTCAGAAAGAGTCTGGAAGTTTTCCTTCCATTTTTATATTTTGGAACAGCTTCAAGAGAAGAGGTGTTAACTCTTCCTTAAATGTTTGGTAGAATCCCCTGGAAAGCCATCTGGCCCTGGTCTCTTGTTTTTGACAGACTTTTGATTAGTAATACTATTTCCTTACTGGTTATGGGTCTGTTCAAATTTTTATATTTCTTCCTGTTTCAGTTTGGTAGTGTGTATGTTTCTAGGAATTTGCCCATTTCTTCCAGATTACCAATTTTATTGGCATATAATTGCTCATAATATTCTCTTATTATTATTTTTATTTCTGTTGTGTTGGTTGTGATCTTTCCTCTGTCATTCTTGATTTTACTTATTTGCATCCTTTCCTTTTTCTTTTTGATCAAACTGGCTAGCGGTTTATAATTCATTTCATTTTTTCAAGGAACCTGCTTCCGGTTTCATTGATTTGGTCTACTTTTTTTTTTTTGGTTTCGATAGCATTAATTTCTTTTGTAATCTTTATTATTTCCTGTCTTCTGCTGGTTTTGGGTTCTATTTTCTGTTCTTTTTCCAGCTCCTTAAGGTGTAAGGTTAAGTTGTGTATCTGAGATCTTTTCTTCCTTCTTTAGGAAGGCCTGGAATGCTATATGCTTTCATCTTATGACCACCTTTGCTGCGACCCAGAGGTTTGGGGTTGTGGTGTTATCATTTTAATTGACTTCCATATACTTTTTAATTTCCTCTTAACTGCTAGGTTAGCCCATTCATTCTTTAGTAGGATTTCTTTAGTCTCCAGGTATTTTTTACCTTTCCAATTTTTTTCTTGTGGTTGATTTCCAGTTTCATAGCATTGTGATCTGAAAATATGCACAGTATGATCTCGATCTTTTTGTACTTTTTGTACTTTTTACTAACTTAGGGCTGCTTTGTGTCCCAGTATATGGTCTATTCTGGAGAACGTTCCATGTGCACTGGAGAAGAATGCATATTCTGATGCTTTAGGATGAAATATTCTGAATATATCTGTTAAGTCCATCTGGTCCAGTGTGTCATTCAAAGCCATTCTTTCCTTGTCGATTTTTTGTTGAGATGATCTGTCCATTGCCATGAGTGGGGTGTTGAAGTCTCCTAATATTATGGTATTACTATCGGTGAGTTTCTTTATGTTTGTGATTAATTGATTTATATATTTGTGTGCTCTCCCATTTGGCGCATAAATGTTTACAATTATTAGGTCTTCTTCATCTATAGACCCTTTGATCATGATATAATGCCCTTCTGCATCTCTTGATACAGTATTTTTAAGTCTAGATTGTCTGATATAAGTATGGCTACTCGGGCTTTCTTTTGTTGACCATTAGCATGATAGATGGTTCTCCATCCCCTTATGTTCAATCTGAAGGTGTCTTTAGGTCCAAAGTGGGTCTCTTGTGAACAGCATATAGATGGATCTTGTTTTCTTATCCATTCTGTTGCCCTATGTCTTTTGATTGGGGCATTGAGTCCATCGAGGTTTAGAGTGAGTGTTGAAAGATATGAGTTTATTGCTATCATGATGCGTGTAGATCTGGAGTTTCTGATGGTGTTCTCTGGTCCTTTCTAATCTTTCTTGCTTTTGATATATATATATATATATTTTTTTCATCTTTTGTCCCCTGAGAGAGTCCCCCTTAAAAATTTTTTCAGGGCTGGTTTAGTGGTCAAAAACTTTTAATTTTTGTTTGTCTGGGAAACTTTTATCTCTCCTTCTATTTTGAATGACAGCCTTCCTGGATAAAGAATTCTTGTCTGCATACTTTTCTGATTCAGCACACTGAATAGACTCCGCCACTCCTTTCTGGCCTGCCAAGATTCTGTGGATAGGTCTGCTGCAAACTTGATCTGTCTTCCCTTGTATGTTAGGGACTTTTTTGTCCTTTCTGCTTTCATGATTCTCTCCTTGCCTGAGTATTTTGTGAATTTGACTATGATATGCCTTGTTGCTGGTCAGTTTTTGTTGAATCTAATGGGGGTC
The DNA here is from genome assembly GCF_028018385.1 of Neofelis nebulosa. Lineage (NCBI taxonomy): Eukaryota > Metazoa > Chordata > Mammalia > Carnivora > Felidae > Neofelis > Neofelis nebulosa. The sequence continues at coordinate 149,399,727 of NC_080788.1, forward strand.
CTTTGTGCTTCCTGGATTTTGATGTCTGTGTCTTTCCCCAGATTAGGAAAGTTTTCCCCTATGATCGGCTCACATGACCCTTCTACCCCTATTTCTCTTTCTTCCTCTTCTGGGACTCCTATGATTCTGATGTTCCTTTTTAATGAGTCACTGATTTCTCTAATTCTTAAATCATGCTCTTTTACCTTAATCTCTCTCTTTTTTCTGCTTCATTATTTTCTATAAGTTTGTCCTCTATATTGCCGATTCTCTGTTCTGCCTCATCCATCCTTACCACAGCTGCATTCATCTGTGATTGCAGTTCAGGTATAGCGTTTTTAATTTCATTCTGGCTATTTTTTTTACTTATTTTATCTCTTCAGAAAGGGATTCTAATCTATTTTTGACTCCAGCTAGTATTCTTATTATCGTGATTCTAAATTCTGTTTCAGACATCTTGCTTGTACCTGTGGTGGTTAAATCCCTGGCTGTCGTTTCCTCATGGTCTTTTTATGGGGTGAATTCCTTCGTTTTGTCATTTTGAAGAGAGAAAAGGAATTAATGAAGTAGAAATATTGAAATAAAACAATAAAATTACAAAAATATCAAAATTAAAAATTAAAGATGCACACACACAAATCTAATAGTTAATGCTAGATCCTAGGTATGTTTTGTTTGGGTGTTGAAAGTGGTTTGACAGATTAGGGGAAAAACAGGGGGCAAAGTAAATCATTTGAGAATTTGAAAAAATGAATACACTGAAGTAGAGTAAAATGGGTAGATGGGAGTAAAATAGAATTTGAAAATAATATACAGAAAAGTAAAGAATATAGTAGAAAAGATTAAAGAAAATATTTTTAATAAAAATTAAAAATAAATATGAATTTTTTGTTCTGTAATTAAGAAAAAAGTAAAGAAATGAAAAAGAGAATAAAGATAACGAAAAGAAAAAAATCATTTGATAATTTGAAAAAGTGAATATAATATAGTAGACTAAAGTAAAATGATGGAAATAAAATAGAATTTGAAAAATTTTACATAAAACTAAAAAAAACCATAGTAATGACAATTAAATAAGATTATTTTGTAAATATGAAATTTATTGTCAAATAGGTTTCTATACAACACCCAATGCTCATCCCAACAGGGGCCCTCCTCAATACCTATCACCCACCCTCCCCTCCCTCCCAACCCTCATCAACCCTCAGTTCATTCAGTTTTTAAGAGTCTTTTACGGTTTGACTCCCTCCCTCTCTAACTTTTTTTTTTCTTCCCCTTCCCCATGGTCTTCTGTCAAGTTTCTCAGGATCCAAATAAGAGTGAAAACATACGGTATCTGTCTTTCTCCATATGACTAATTTCACTCAGCACAACACTCTGCAGATCCATCCACATTGCTGCAAAAGGCCACATTTCATTCTTTCTCAATGCCAGGTAGTATTTCATTGTGAATAGATCCCACAATTTCTTTATTCATTCATTAGTTGATGGACATTTAGACCCTTTCCATAATTTGACTATTCAAAGTGGTGCTATAAATATTGGGGTACAAGTGCCCCTATGCATCAGCACTCCTGTATCCTTTGGGTGAATTCCTAGCAGTGCTATTGCTGGGACATAGGGTAGACCTATTTTTAATGTTTTAGGAACATCCACACTATTTTCCAGAATGGCTGCACCAGTTTCCATTCCCACCAACAGTGCAAGAGGGCTCCCATTTCTTCACATCCTCTCCAGCATGTATAGTCTCCTGATTTGTTCATTTTAGACACTCAGACTGGCGTGAGGTGGTATCTCAGTGTGGTTTTCATTTGTATTTCCCTGATGAGGAGCGACGTTGAGTATTTTCTCATGTGCCTGTTGGGTGTCTGGATGTCTTCTTTAGAGAAGTGTCTATTCATGTCTTCTGCCCATTTCGTCACTGGATTATTTGTTTATCAGGTGTGGAATTTGATGACTTCTTTATAGATTTTGGATACTAACCCTTTGACTGATATGTCATTTGCAAATATCTTTTCCCATTCCGTTGGCTGCCTTTTAATTTGGCTGATTGTTTCCTTTGCAGTGCAACTTTTTATCTTCATGAAGTCCCAATAGTTCATTTTTGTTCTTAATTCCCTTGCCTCTGGAGATGTGTCAAGTAAGAATTTGCTGTGGCTGAAGTCAGAGAGGTTTTTTCCTGTTCTCTCCTCTACAGTTTTGATGGTTTCCTGTCTCACATTCAGGTCCTTTATCCGTTTTGAGTTTATTTTTGTGAATGGTGTAAGAAAGTGGTCTAGATCAATTCTTCTGCATGTTGCTGTGCAGTTCCCCCAGCACCATTTGTTAAAGAGACTGTTTTTTTCCATTGGATATTCTTTCCTGCTTTGTCAAAGATTAGTTGGCCATACATTTGTGGGTCCAATTCTGGAGTCTCTATTCTATTCCATTGGTCTATGTGTCTGTTTTTGTGCCAATACCATGGTGTCTTGATGATGACAGCTTTGTAGTAGAGTCTAAAGTCTGGGATTGTGATGCCTCCCGCTTTGGTCTTCTTCAATATTTGGCTATTCTGGGTCTTTTGTGGTTCCATACAAGTTTTAGGATTGCTTGCTCTAGCTTCGAGAAGAATGCTGGTGCAATTTCGATTGGGATTGCAATTTCGATTGTGTAGATTGATTTGGGTAGTATTGACATTTTAACAATATTTATTCTTGCAATCCATGAGCATGGAATGTTTCTTCATTTCTTTGCATCTTCTTCAGTTTCATTCATAAGCTTTCTATAGTTTTCAGCACACAGATCTTTTACATCTTTGGTTAGGTTTATTCTTAGGTATTTTATGAATCTTGGTGCAATTGTGAATGGGATCAGTTTCTCCATTGGTCTTTCTGTTGCTTCACTGTTAGTGTATAAGAATGTAACTGATTTCTGTACATTGCTTTTGTATCTTGTGACTTTTCTGATTTCATGTATCAGTTCTCGCAGACTTTTGGTGGAGTCTATTGGGTTTTCCATGTGTAGTATCATGTCATCTGCAAAAAGTGAAAGCCTGACTTCATCTTTGCCAATTTTGATACCTTTGATTTCCTTTTGCTGTCTGATTGCTGATGCTAGAACTTCCAACAGTATGTTAAACAACAGCAGTCAGAGTGAACATCCCTGTCGTGTTCCTGATCTCAGGTGGAAATATCTCAATTTTTCCCCATTGAGGATGATATTAGCTGTGGTTTTTCATAAATGGCTTTTATGATGTTCAAGTGTGTTCCTTCTATCCCGAGTGTCTTGAGGGTTTTTATTAAGAAAGGATGCTGAAGATTGTCAAATGCTTTCTCTGCATCAATTGACAAGATCATATGGTTCTTATCTTTTCTTTTATTAATGTGATGTATCACACTGATTGATTTGTGAATGTTGAACCAGGCCTGCAGCCCAGGAATGAACCCGTTGATCATGGTAAATAATTGTTTTTATATGCTGTTGAATTCAATTTGCTAGTATCTTATTGAGAATATTTGCATCCATATTCTTCAGGGATATTGGGCTGTAGTTGTCTTTGTTGTAGGGTTTTTGTCGGGTTTAGGAATCAAAGTAATACTGGCTTCATAGAATGAGTCTGGAAGTTTTCCTTCCCTTTCTATTTTTGGAACAGCTTGAGAAGGATAGGTATTATCTCTGCATTAAATGGCAGGTAGAATTCCCCAGGGAAGCCATCTGGTCCTGGACTCTTGTTTGTTGGGATATTTTTAATGACTGATTCAATTTCTTCACTGATTATGAGTCTGTTCAAATTTTCTATTTCTTCCTGTTTGAGTTTTGGCCGTGTGTGGGTGCTTAGGAATTTGTCCATTTCTTCCAGGTTGTCCAGTTTGTTGGCATATAATTTTTCATAGTATTCCCTGATAATTGCTTGTATTTCTGAGGGATTGGTTGTAATAATTCGATTTTCATTCATGATTTTATCTATTTGGGTCATCTCCCTTTTCTTTTTGAGAGGCCTGGCTAGAGGTTTATCAATTTTGTTTATTTTTTCAAAAAACCAACTCTTGGTTTCATTGATCTGCTCTTCAGTTTTTTAGATTCTATATTGTTTATTTCTGCTCTGATCTTTATTATTTCTCTTCTTCTGCTGGGTTTAGGGTGTCTTAGCCATTCTGCTTCTATTTCCTTTATGTGTGCTGTTAGATTTTGTATTTGGGATTTTTCTTGTTTCTTGAGATAGGCCTGGATTACAATGTATTTTCCTCTCAGGACTGCCTTTGCTGCATCCCAAATCATTTGGATTGTTGTATTTTCTTTTCTTTTAATGTTTATTTATTGTTGAGAGAGACAGAGACAGAATGCAAGTGGGTTAGGGGCAGAGAGAGAGGGAGGCACACAATCTAAAGCAGGCTCCAGACTCTGAGCTGTCAGCACAGACCCGGACGTGGGGCTCAGACTCACAAGCTGGGAAATTGTGACCTGAGCCGAAGTTGGAATCTCAACCGACTGAGCCACCTAGGTGCCCCTGGAGTGTTGTATTTTCATTTTCATTTGTTTCCATATATTTTTTAATTTCTTCTCTAATTTCGTAGGTGGCCCATTCATTATTTAGTAGGGTGTTCTTTAACCTCCATGCTTTTGGAAGTGTTCCAGACTTTTTCCTGTGGTTGATTTCAGGTTTCATAGCATTTTGGTCTGAAACTGTGCATGGTATGATCTGAGTTATTTTATACTTATGAAGGGCTGTTTTGTGACCCAGTATGTGATCTATCTTGGAGAATGTTCCATGTGCACTAGAGAAGAAAGTATATTCTGTTGCTTTGGGATGCAGAGTTCTAAGTATATCTGTTAGGTCCATCTGATCCAATGTATCATTCAGGGCCCTTGTTTCATTATTGATCCTGTGTCTAGATGATCTATCCTTTGTTGTTTGTGGGGTGTTAAAGTCCCCTGCAGTGATCACATTCTTATCAATAGGGTTGCTTATGCTTGTAATTATTTTATATATTTGGGTGCTCCCATATTCGGTGCATAGAAAATTATAATTATTAGCTCTTTCTGATGGATAGACCCTGTAATTATTATATAATGCCCTTGTTCACCTCTTGTTACAGCCTTTTATTTAAAGTCTAGCTTGTCTGATATACGTATGGCTACTCCAGCTTTCTTTTGACTTCCAGTAGCATGATAGCTATCCATCCCCTCACTTTCAATCTGAAGGTGTCCTCAGGTCTAAAATGAGTCTCTTGTAGACAGCAAATAGATGGCTCTTTTCTTTTTATCCATTATGATACCCTATGTCTTTTGGTTGGAGCAGTTAGTCCATTTACATTCAGTCTTATTCTGGAAAATTATGTGTTTAGAGTCATTTTGATATCTGTAGGTTTCATGCTTGTAGTGATGTCTCTGGTACTTTGTGGTCCTTGCAACATTTCACTTACAGAATCCCCTTTAGGATCTCTTGTAGAGCTGGTTTAGTGGTGATGAATTCCTTCCATTTTTGTTTGTTTGGGAAGACCTTTATCTTTCCTATTCTGAATGACGGACTTGCTGGATAAAGGATTCTTGGCTGCATTTCTGTTCTTCACATAGAAGATTTCGTGCCATTCCTTTCTGGCCTGCCAAGTTTCAGTAGATAGGTCTGCCACTACTGTTATGGATTTAACTTTGTAAGATAGAGCATGTTTAGCTCTAGCTGCTTTCAGAATTTTCTCTTTATCCTTGTATTTTGCCAGTTTCATTATGATATACCGTGCAGAAGATCGATTCAAGTTACATCTGAAGGGAGTTCTCTGTACCTCTTGGATTTCAATGCCTTTTTCCTTCCCCAGATCAGGGAAGTTCTCAGCTATGATTTGTTCAAGTACTCCTTCAGCCCCTTTCTCTCTCTCTTCCTCTTCTGGAATTCCTATGATACAGATATTGTTCCATATGATTGCATCACTTAGTTCTCTAATTCTCCCCTCATACTCCTGGATTTTTTTCTCTCTCTTTTTCTCAGCTTCCTCTTTTTCCATAATTTTATCCTCTAATTCACCTATTCTCTCCCCTGTCTCTTCAGTCCATGCTACGGCCACCTCCATTTTATTTTGCACCTCATTTATAGTATTTTTTAGTTCCTCATGACTATTTCTTAGTCCCTTGATCTCTGTAGTAATAGATTCTATTCTTTCTTCAGTGCTTTTTTCAAGCCCAGTGATTACTTTTATGACTATTATTCTAAATTCTTGTTGTGTTGTAGTGCTTAAATCGTTTTTGATCAATTCATTAGGTGTCGCTACTTCCTGGAGTTTCTTTTGAGGAGAGTTATTCCGTTTCACCATTTTTGGTAGTCCCTGTGGTAGCTCCAAACTTCAGGGCACTTCCCCTGTGCTGTCTGGTGTATCTTGTGTTGGTGGGCGGGGCTTCAGTCAGACCCAATGTCTGCCCCCAGCCCACCGCTGGGGCCACAGTCACACTTATCTTACCCTCTCCCAGGGGCAAGATTCACTGTGGAGTGGTGTGGCCCCTGTCTGTGCTGCTTGCACACTTCCAGGCTTGGGGTGCTGGTTCGATAGGATCTGGCATATTAGCCAGGGTGGATCCACAAGGTGCACAGTCGTGGGAGGGGTAGGCTTAGCTCACTTTGCAGTCAGTGGTCCCCTGTGGTAGGGGCCCTGAAGCACTAGGATTGAGGCAGACCCGTCAGAGGGATGGATCCATAGAAGCACAGTGTTGGGCGTTTGCCTGAGGCAAGCAAGTTTGGTGACAGGAACTGGTTCCCTTTGGGATTTCAGTTGGGGGATGGGAGGGGGAGATGGCGCTGGCCACTGCCTTTGTTCCTGCTGAGCTGAGCTCTGTCTTCCGGGACTCATCACCTCTGCCTCCAGGTGTCCTCTTAGTCTCCCCGCTCTCTGAGAGCAGAGCTGTTGACTTTTAGCATCCCAGATGTTAAGCCCTGCTGGCTGTCAGAACTCACAAGTCCGGCCCCTCAGCTTTTTCAAGCCAGACTTTGGGGGCTGTGCCTTACCGGGTGGTCTCCCCCTCCACTGCCCTGGCTCCCTCCCTCCCGTCCGTATAGCATGCACCTCCTCTCTGCCCTTACTACCCGCTTCCGTAGGCTTCTTGTGTGTGCTTGGCTCTGGAGAGTCCGTTCTGCTAGTCTTCTGGAAGTTTTCTGGGTTATTTAGGCAGATGTGGGTGGAATCTAAGCGATCAGCATGATAAGGTGTTCTCCTAAGCTTCCATCTTACCCTCTCTCCCCAAATAGGAATATTTTTAATAGAAATTGAAAGTAAAAATGAAGTTTTGTCTCTTGCGCCCCAAACGCAGCCTATCAGACAGCCAGCGAGGTATCTGAACGCCTTGCTGTGGTTCAGCTCCTTCTTGGGAAATACCACCTCAGAGGAGATGTAGCGCCATGAGGGACGACTTTGAGAACCTTGGACAGGAGCCAGCACTGCCCAGAGTGCAATAAGCAAGAGGGACACCCTCAGGGTGACCTGGCCCTCTGCCAGCCTCATGCCCCTGCTCAGGGACATCTGCCAGTGAGAATGGATAAATGGAGGATCGTCAGCAAAGCCAGATCTAGACCATCTGACAGAACAGAGGGCTGTACCGGGTGGCCAGCTCCCTACACCTTGGGGCCACCTGTGGGGTTAGGTAACAGTCACAGGGTGTGGCATTGGGTGACCCTGCTCATCAGTTCACCTGGGGTGGATGTGGGAGAGTCAGGTGGGCCATGGTCAACAGTGCTCACATGGACATGGATAGGGACTTGGACCCAGAAACACAGCTGTATTCAACACATTCCATCTTTTCTCCTTCTACTTGGATACGGGATATGCAATTATAACACACTGAACTTCTCTACCAATTCCATGTCCTGTGGTACTGCTGGGTCACTTTCTCTGGATGACTGCTTTTCCTCATTATGGAGACCAATGCTTCCTACTTCCATGGGATATGGAGATAGACTGTCAATTTTACCTTCGTACCTACTGAAAAACATCGCTTTGTAATTTTACATGTCTTATTCTGGTTGGCTATTAGTTTGCAAGCCATTTGATCCTTTTGGTTGTTGCTTTGAAGCTTCCTCTGAGTTTATTGAGGAAACATTTCCCAGTATTCTGTGTCATGATTGGTGAAGTACAAGGTTGTATTTTAGTTTTTTCTTATGCCGTCTGGTGAGAACAGAAGGTACTGTTGCACATGTGTGAGCCCCAGGGGATTTCCCCTCTAATCCCTTATTGTGGTTCTTTCCTGGCCTCTGGCAGTCTTCTCCCATGCCAGTGAGTTTCTCTCCTCAGGTGGAGATAGATGCAGGGTAGTTGAGGTTACTTTGGCAGCTTGCACCATGGAGGCTGCACATGATCGAAAATGGTATCCACCATGGAACTCCCTTGTTTAAGTACCGTCTAGTCCTTTAAAACCCCCTGAGTTGGGTAGAAACCCTCAGAGTTGGCTTTTGGAGAAGAGTCTGCCTTTTCTCCGGGTGGCTGGCCTCCTAAATAAAGCTCAAATTCTTTTCCCACCAAAACTAAAACTTTGAACATTGACCTTTCCAGAAACACTCAGTTGAATTTGGGATTTGATAACAATAAAATGGAGAGTGGAATGGCAGTTGTCACGGGCTGGCAGGGTGGAGCAATGAGGAGTAGATCTCAAGGGCTATGATTTTCTGTTATGCAAGATGATTAAGTTCTAGAGGGGTCTCCACAACATTACCCCTGTAATTAACAGTACTGTACTGTATGGTTCAAATTTTGTGAAGACTGTTGGTCTCATGTTCAGTGAGACCCTAACACAAAACAAAAGTGGAAGACATGAATTTTGCTTCTCACATGATAGTATGCTGAACGGCATGGACACACTCTCTACTGATAATGTGAAAATAATTTAAAAACATTTGCATAGTTTGAATCCTAACCCTGAGGATATGTCATTTACAAATATCTTCTTCCATTCCATAGGTTGCCTTTTACTTTTGTTGATTTTTTCCCTCACTGTGCAGAAGCGTGCTATTTTGAGGTAGTGCCAATAGTTCATATATGTATGTATTTAATTTTCTTGTTTTATTTTTAATTTAAATTCAAGTCTTCAGTCTTTGAGCTCCACGTTTACAGGAAGTTGACTTGTCATGATTAACTTTATGAGTTATCTGGACTGAGTCATGGGTGCCCAGATTCACCACTGTTTCTGTGGATGTCTGTGATGTGTTTCCAGAAGAGACTGGCATTTATTTCCATGGTTTCTGTCTGGGCATCAACTCTTCCATTATAGTTCTGAGTAGAATCTGATGCAGAGGGAGGAAGAATTCCCTCATTTTTACTTCCCACGTGCTTGTTTGAACTGGAACAGTGGTCCCCTCTGGCCCTTGTTATGAGAGTTATATCATCAGATCTCTACATTCTGAGACCAGACCCTAGTTCAGAATCAGACATATTACACCAGTGGTTTTCCTGGGTCTCCAGCTTGTGACAGTAGATCATGGGACTTCCCAACCTCTTTAGTCATGGAAACCAATGTGCTTTGGGTTCTGTTCCTCAGGAGAATTCAGATTAATACATGGAGATAATTTATCTCTTGTTTAGAGGAATTGTATAAAGCTGTAGCTCATTTAACGTCCTGAGTAGCAAGTGCCAGGAGGGAAGTCTCACGTTGTTTGATTGGGGCAAGGGCTGGGTGAAGATAATGGGGAGCTGTGGGAGCTTGTGGTTCTGGCTGCACAGGGAGTGCATTTGGGACTCCTCTAATGGTTCAGCTGTTGTGCCTCAGGAAATCTGTAATTCACTCATGTTGAGGGACAGAAGTAAGCAATGGAAACATCTGTGTCTTTTGTGCATGTTAGTGCAGTTTTCCTATGACAACAGGTATCTAATTCAGCGAGTTAATAGGTAAGCAGAGAATCCTGTCTCCAGAGAGGCTCCCTGGGGAAACTGCTGTGTGGACAGGAAGCCCCAGACCCTGACTGGAAACCTGCCTGTAACCTCCATCTGCACCTGCTCCTGGCAACACAACGCTGAATTGTGCATAGTGTGCGCCCCCTGGTGGTGCCGATCCCCTCCTGCAGGGAGGTTTGGGTGTGGGCTCCCAGTGATGTCCCCTCACCCAGTCTCTTGCACAGTAATATGTGGCCATGTCTTCGGCCCTCAGGTTCATCTGCAGATACAGCGTGTTCTTGGCGTTGTCTCTGGAGATGGTGAATTGGCCCTTCACGGAATCTGCGTAGTATGTGCCACTTCCATCAGTATCAATCCGTCAGACCCACTGCAGCCCCTTCCCTGGAGCCTGGCGGACCCCGTTCATGCTGGAACTACTGAAGGTGAATCCAGAGGCTACAACGGTGAATCTCAGGGACCACACAGGCTGCACCAGGTCTCCCCCAGACTCCACCAGCTGCACATCACACTGGACACCTGCAGACGCAAGATATCTTTGTCAGGAAACTGTCACACATCCACTGGTTCTCACTCATATCCACTCACATACTCAGTGTCTCTCATTCACCATGAATTACCTTTTTAAAAAGCAACAAGGAAAACCAAGCAAAGCACATACTCCATGGTGAGGTGTCTGTGTTCTTTCTTGATCACAGAATGGGAACACCTGGGACCCCTGGAGCTGGGGCTCCTCTCCCAGCTGCATGGTCGGGCTGGGCTGGTTTTATCAGCACAGAGAGGGCCCTATTTGCATGTCCTCTTACATATATATCACACTGCAGACTTTGATTCTTTCAAAGTGAATGGCAGCTTTAGGGATGCACTTCTACATTAGTTTGTGTGGATGGTGCTGTGACAATATGAATAATTCTAATCAGTGAACAATATGTTTGCGGAACTCGTGCATTTTTACATGTCTTTCATCAACAAAGGTCATTTTCGCTCTACAATTATTTTACATAATTTATGAAGTTTTATCCCTAGTACTTTATTCTGTGCCATTTTCAGTTGTATAATTTTGTTATTTGTTTTGCATATATTTCCATGCTGGTGTGTAGAATCATAGGTGGTTTATTTTTATTTATTTTCTTTGTTCATTGTGCTCATTGTGCATCCTGCACTTTTCCTCATTTTAAAAAACTGGTTCTAATATTTTTTGTGGTATCTCTAGGGTTTTGTTATGTTTAAGATCATGTCATCTGCAAACAAATAATTTTCCTTCCTCCTTACTGATTTAAATGTCTTTTATTTCTTCTTATTGCCAAAGTTTGTGGGTACTTCTTCCAGTTGTAGGAGAAGAATGCCTTTCCCTTCTTTTCTTCTGGTTTTTCACCAGGTGTAAGGATTCAATTGACATAAGACTGATCTAAAGGGAAGAATAAATTTAATTTTGCAAGTGCCTGGGCTTGCTAATAATATAACACCCAGAGAATGCACAAAGCAGGTGGCACTTGTGACTTTCAGACAACGAAATATTGGATTTGGCAAGAGTCAAGGCAAAGGTGTGGTTTTGGGGTATTGAATTAGTCAACAAATAACTAGGTTTGTTTGCACAACCTTCTTGTCCCTGAGTTCCTTATTCTGGTGCTAAGGATGGTTCTCCCCTCCTGGTACAGGGAAGGGGAGTTTCCCAAGGGAGATTTATATCCTGCTGTCAAGGGACAAAGGAGGGTCTGAGTGTCCTTGGACTGGCTGTTTCTCCCGTGACTTTCATCCAAATAAGGACTGTGACACGATGATATGGTTTGAGGCAGCATAGTTATTCTTCACGTTATCATGTGGAATACTTATGTTGGGGATGAGCATCATTTCCTGGCTCCTGATATGGCAGAAATGGTTTTAGTATTTTATGTTCAATATGCTGTCAGGTGTGGGCTTTCATAGTGGCCATGATCATGTGGGGGTAATTTCCTTCTCCTTTTTAAATTTTTTTTTCAACGTTTTTTATTTATTTTTGGGACAGAGAGAGACAGAGCATGAACGGGGGAGGGGCAGAGAGAGAGGGAGACACAGAATCGGAAACAGGCTCCAGGCTCCGAGCCATCAGCACAGAGCCCGACGCGGGGCTCGAACTCACGGACCGCGAGATCGTGACCTGGCTGAAGTCGGCCGCTTAACCGACTGCGCCACCCAGGCGCCCCTCCTTCTCCTTTTTAATTGAGTTATTTTTAAATGATGAACATGTGTTTTTCGTTCATGAAAAAACTGTGTCTAATGATTTTATGAATAAATTAAGGATGGCTTTGATTTAATCATTCCCTCTGTTAATGGAGGACATCACATTTTTGCATTTGTGTATGTTGAAGGAAACTTGCATCTCAGGGATGCATCACACTGGATTATCATGTGTGATCCTTTCAGTGTGCTGTTGAATTCAGTAGGCTCGGACTTAACCAAGGAATTTTGCATGTATGTGTATCTGAGACACTGGCCTGTAGTCTCCCTTCTTGTGGTGTGGTTCTCAGGCTTTGTTGTGAGAGTAAAGGTGTCCTCATAAAGTGCATCTGGGAGTGGTCTTTTTCATCAGCAATTTGTAATAGTTTGAGAAGTACTGGCATTAATTATTCTTTGAAGATTGTAGAATTTTAATAAAGCCTTGTTTTTCTTGGAGGGTGAAGGTTTATAGTAAGGATATCTTCTTACTAATTTTTGTTTTGTTCATTTTGTATTTTGCATGAAAGAGTCTTAGTGGCTTACATGATGCTAGAAAATGTGCAGTTTGTTCTTGGTGATCTAATTGTTGACTTCTAAATATCTAAATTTTTCATTTATGATCCTTTTCATGTGTTTAGTTCAGTTATGTCTCCTTTCTCAGTTCTGATCGTATTTGTTTAAATCTTACCTATTTCCCTAGGCTACCTATATTTTTTAAATTTCACTTATCTTTCCAAATTCAAATTTTAATGAAGTTGATTTGTTTTTTGTATTTGTGATAGTCTTTTTTTCTCTGTTTTGTCTCTTTATGTTAATTTTATATTTATGTTTTTATCTCAATGAAAGTACCAATGCCTTTTTTTTAAAGGAATCTGAAAAATATACTATTTCATAGGGAACCACAAAACACATGGAAGTAAAAAAAAGTCATGAAGAGAAGATAACCTGGAAGAAGGAGAACACTTCTTCCTTCTAAATATATTGCAGACGTACATTAGCTCCAACGGTGTACTGCTGGCATGGAATGAGTCATATAGACCAGTGGAGCTCATTACGGAGCCCAGAAGTAGAATTGTGCAGATGCATTCAGCAAATCCTCTATGAGATTTCCAACAATGCACAGTGGGGAAAGGATTGTGTCTCTTAAACATGGTGTTCACTAGGGGCGCCTGGGTGGCTCAGTCAGTTAAACATCCAACTTCCAGTCATGTATTGTTGTCATGATTTGTGGGTTTGAGCCCCACATCAGGCTCTGTGCTGACAGCTCAGAGCCTGGATTCTGTGTCTGCCTCTATCCCTGTGCCTCCCCTGATCATGATCTGTCTCTCTCCCTCAAAAATAAAAGAAACATTAAAAAATGGCGTTGATATACACATGTATAATAATGACATTTGGCTGTAATCTTGCATCATACATATACATCAACACAAAAAAATCTCAAAATGGATTAAAGATTAAGCAGAACAGCTGACCCAAAATGCCTTTGAAGAAAACACACAGGATAACCATCATGACATTCTCTTGACAATGATTTATTTGATACAAAAGCAAAATCATAGAGAACCATGGCAGACAAGGGGGACTGCATCAAACTAGAAAGGGGGCAAATCAAACAGTAGCAGGGTGAGAAGGCAGTCTATGAAATGGGAGACATTACATTAAAAATATTGAAAAGGAATCAATATCCAAAATACAGGAGGGACTCCTTCACATCAATAGCAAAAATCACAATTATAATCATAATAATAAACACATCACCTGATTAAAATTTGGGTCAAACATGTAAATATCCATTTTGCTATTAAGGTTGAAAACATGTCCATCCAGCATATGACTTGCTGTTCATCATCACTAATCATCAGAGAATTCCACCCCCGATCCACTGAGATATCACCTCACAATTGATAGCAAGGCTATTATAAAATAAGGCAAACACAACGAGAACATCTCAAGTGTTGCTGAGGATGTGGAGAACAGGCAATCCTAGAATTCACTTGATGGGAGTGCAACATAGTGTAGCTACTATGGAAAACTGCGGTGAAATAACCCCCTAAACTGAGTTCCTAATCTGCTCCCATACAGTTGACTTCATTTCCAGCTGAGTGTGAGGAAGGTCTGGGCCTCATGTTCTGTGGAGAGGCAGGTGCAGAGACAGGTGGATCCAGTGGATGATTCCTTAACTACTTCAGTAGAATGGACCCCTGGCTGACCGTTTTGTAAGACTTGACTCAGTGTGCCTCCCCACTGGTTGTCTCTGGCTTCCTGAACTGGATGGAGAAAAAAAGCAGTGAAGGGTAGAAACTACTCTTTTCTCTCACAGGAACGTGTATATACTGATAATCCTTGAGAGAAAGTCGTGGAGTTGGTGAAGACGCTGTGGGGTTTTGACAACCACAAGGGTCTTTACTCATGGTCTCTCTTCATGGGCATCAAAGGAAAACCTTAAGGAAAATAAAAGGAGAGAGGAGCTGCTCAAATATATTAAATTTAGATCACTTGAATGAGTCAGTCTCCTCTGTTTGAAAATCACTTACATGTATCTTGAATGGTGGCCCGTGTACTTGTGAGGCACAGGTCTGTATATGAGTTGATTTATCCCCGAGCTTGGTCTCTATCAAGGTCGGCACTACTATATGACTGTTCACTCTAAGAGTTAGAAGACATCTGTGTTTGTAAATGTTTTAGGAAACAGTGTGTACTGTTTACTGGTCAGGATGAAGCTTGCAGGGCATGATGAGAAAGATGCTTCACAGGAAACCTGTCCCTGAAACACTGGTTCCGGATATGAATTCTGAGTTCTTGGGTGCCCCCTGGAGACCTGTGAACCCCCAGGTTACCTACGTGGCTCATGGTGTCCTGTGTGTTCCTGATGACCTGAGTGCCCCCAGGTGAACTGAGTGGCAACTAGTGACCTCAATGCCCCATGGAGACCTGAGCATCCCCCTGGAGGTCTGAGTGCTCCATGCAGAACTGAGCGACACTGGTGTCCTCAGCTCCCCCTGGTAACCTGAGCACCCCAGCAGATCTCAGTTACCTCTGCTGTCCTGAATGCCCCCTTGTGACTTTTAGGTAACCTCAGGGAAAATCGCAATTTTTGGGCCCATGCTCAGCTCTCAGAAGTCCTTTGTGGTGTTTGAGCCAGCTCTGTGGCTAGGCCTATCCTGTCCTGTTCACCCTTAGAGGAGGTTCTGACTGTGTGGCTGTTAATCCTGGGGGAACCTCCAAGGGGGTGGCCAGCACCTGCTTCATCCCTCTTACTCTTGCCTAACAAAATGCCTAACTGATGGACATGTGGCTCTTGTGGTCTGGACCCTAGTATGTAATATCGAATATATGATAGTATGTGAACCATCCACTGCATCCACTCTGCTCGGGTCGGTGGATCCAATTACACCAGAAATTACTGGTTGAGATGGAGAACCCCAAGATGCTGCTAGTGAGGTGCAGAGTGTGCAAGGCACTCACCAGTTGGGCACAACCCCTGCAGCTGCACCTGGGGCTGGACCCCTGGGGACAAGGAGACTCAGCCCGGGCCAGTCACCAGCAGTCACAACCATTCCCATCATCCCACATCTGACATCTGAAACCCTCAGCTTTGGGACCTCTCACCAGGCACAAGGAAGGCCCTACAGTCTCTTATGTTTCTCGAATACAGTTCTGCCTTCCTCAGGGACTTCAGCCCTGTCTGAGGAGAGAGCTGTGGGCTCCCACTCCGTGAGATTGGAGTTTACTCTAGATCTTGAGAAGTTTGCCTGTGAGGGAGGGAGCATGTCCTTGTAAGTGGACAAAAATTGAGTCAGGCTCCCCTTGCCCTTCCAGGTCCACCTGTGGGCATCTCTTTGTGGATCTGCAGGCTTGTTGGTCCTCGGTCAAGGCAACACTTGGTCTATGAATTGTGTTGGAGGCAGGTCAAGTGATGGCCTCACCTTTCTGATCAGATAGTGAACAAATGAGTGGATCACAATTCACTATACTCTGTCCAAAAGATATTTGAAGGGATCCATATTTTCTCCAGAAAACTTTCCAAATCAAATCTTTAAATACATTCCATTTTAACAGTCATTCCTCACATAACTGCATAGGAAAAATCTATATTGATGTCCAGTCTGGTGTAAATATAACAAGCAAAGGACACTTGTTCCCAGGATCATATTTCTTTTAGTTTCCACACTGATGTATTAACCTCACGTGACAACTACCTGCAGAGCTTGAGCACACCTGGAGACTTCTGATCTTGATGGTTCTCTGCTGATGGGGTTTGCTTCCTCAGTCATCTGCAAAGCTTGGAAGCAGTGCCGACATCTTTAAGTGCTCAGACACCAAGACATGGACACCTTTCTGTCACCTGCAGA
This sequence comes from Neofelis nebulosa, assembly GCF_028018385.1. Taxonomy (NCBI): domain Eukaryota; kingdom Metazoa; phylum Chordata; class Mammalia; order Carnivora; family Felidae; genus Neofelis; species Neofelis nebulosa. The sequence continues at coordinate 149,416,093 of NC_080788.1, forward strand.
TATGATTCCCATGCATGGATGGTGTCTCCATCTCCTGAGAAATCCCCATCCAACACAAGGGGCTGTTAACTCAGGGAGGAGGCACAGATGTCACAGAAAAGTGGGGGACTCTTCACTGATATGGCACAGAGACCATCCGTATCTAAGGTAGGAAGTTAATGGCACTAAAACAACCACATTAATGAAAATGGATTGGCTGACCTGGACATCATTGGAATCTAAAAATCCGGAGCCTAAAGAAATTGCAGAAAATGCGTTCATAGTCCTGAAGGCATGTGCCAAGAGGATAAATGCTGAGTTAGCTGAATAGGCTTCAAATAGAGATCAGAATGCTAGATCGTGAATAGATGATAAGTGGATAGGTGATGGATGATAGAGTGTAGATAGATGATAGATAGATAATAGATACTTTTATGTTATATAAAAGTCATTAATGAGGATTCACATCATTATGAATGTATTTGAATGAAATTACCCACTATTGGCAATATTTTTTAAAAGACCATAATTTCATACGGAAAAGAATATTTGACACCAACTTGAGTTATAGAAAAGAAATAATTATGACTTCAATATTTTCTGAATACAGCTTCCACATAGGGTAGCACATGCCTGCTTGTAGATTCCTCCTCCCTCTGGGGCTTTGGCTTCCATTCCCATTTGTTCCCAGGGTCTCCCTTCTCAGGATGTCCTGAGCTCTGGGATGTGCAGGGACAAGAGCTCTGTCCTGGATCTGGACCATCGTCCCTCTGGCCTAACATTTACAGCTCCTTCCAGGCCCTTGCTCAACCACCAGGCTTCTGCCCACCAGGCTCCATCCCTGCATCCTCCACCTGCCAGCCTCCTTCTGGACTCTTCCATTCATTTCCTGTGGATTTAACAACAGTTTGTTAGGTTGACAGGTCTCCTCATAACACTTCACATTGAGGAAAGAACTGTATAGATAAAACAGGACAGACTCTCTACACAATAGCCTTGAGTTCATTCCCATGATGTTATTATTTTGCACCCCATCTCAGCCCCTTGACCCCACAGTCTTGCATTAGAAACTGTCACTTTCATGAACGGAACTAAATCTGTCCCCCCTACACAACTGGTCCATCCTATCTACTCTATATGGTCATCAGACAACCACCAAGCTAAGAGGGAACACAATACACAGTGTGAAGACATAAGTATTTATAGAAATAATTTTATAAAATTTTATCTAATAATCAAAGTAATGATATATTTACAGAAGTAACTTAAATATGGTAAATGACCATGTTTATTATAAGATTCTATGAGTTTAGATGAACATAATCAAGTTACAGGACAACCAAGTAACCACAGGTCAAAGAAATGTATCATTCTCAGGTCTATCCAAACCCTTTCCTTTGCACACCAATCAGTTTCCTATCTCTCCCTTTCTCTCTGGGCCTCGCGTGTTCTCTGTCTCAAAAATAAATAAACACTACAAAAATTAAGATACGTACAGGTCAGTGATATTTAATGGAGAACCCAGAAATAAGCCCCTTCATCTTTGGTCAACTGAATTTTGACAAGAGCAGACGACATGACATTGGGGAAACAATGGTCTTTTTAATAAATGGTGCTAGACAGCTGGCTATCCATGTGCAGAGGAATGAAATTGCGTCCAGACCTCACACCATATACAAACATCAAATCAAAATGGATCAACAGTTTAAATGTAAAATTATGACCTCTGGTAGCAATATATCGAGATAAATCTTCATGACCATTGGGTTTAGCAATGCTGTTAGAGATGACACCAAAGCACAAGCAAGGAAAGAAAAAGTGGATACATTTAGTTTTCTCAACATTAGAAACCTTTGTACACCAGAAGATGCTATCCCCAAAGTGAAAAGACAAAGCCTAATGGAAGACATTATTTGCACAGTATTTGTCTGGTAAGAGCCTGTTATGCAGAATGTATAAACAGTTTTTACAACTCATCAACAAAAAGACAACCCAGTTTTTAATATGGACAAAGAATTTGGATATATCTTTCCCCAGTGCAATCATACAAATGGTGAATACCACTTGAAAAGATATTAAACATCAATAGTCCTTATGGAAATGGAGATTTAAACCACAGTGAGATACCCTTTTACACGCACTAAAAATGCTCTAATCAATACAACTACAAAATAACAAATGTTGGTAAAGGTGTTGAGAAATTGGAACCCTTCAACCTTGCTTGTGGAAATGTAAAATTGTGGAGACTATGTGTAAAATAGTTTGGCAATTCCCCCCCCAAAAAAGGATAAAAACATAGAATTATCATATGGCCCAACAATCCTACTCCTAGATGTATATCTCGAAGAATTGAAAACAGTTGTTTAAACAAAGTGCATGTGCACATACATAGCAGCACTGTTCACAATAGCCAAATTGTAGAAACTATGCAAATGCCTATCGGTTTGTGAATGTATGAACAACCTGGGGCAGACCCTTAAACTGGAATATTATTCTGTCATAAAAAGAAATAAATTAAAATGTTGTGGCTGTAGAATACTGGTTTCTCAGAAAGCTATCACAGGACTCCACATCTACACTTACATCTGGAAATTTAAAGCAAAGCCTTGATCATGTATTCATGTTCCCGTATTCATAGCAGCTTCTTCACAACAGCCAAAAGATGGAAGCAACCCAAGGAACTATTCACAGGTGAGTAAATAAACAAAATGTAGTATATACACAATGGAATATGATTCAGCCTTCAAAAGGAAGAGAGTTCTTTTTTTTTTCAACTTTTTTTTTTTAATTTATTTTTGGGACGGAGAGAGACAGAGCATGAACGGGGGAGGGGCAGAGAGAGAGGGAGACACAGAATCGGAAACAGGCTCCAGGCTCCGAGCCATCAGCCCAGAGCCTGACGCGGGGCTCGAACTCACGGACCGCGAGATCGTGACCTGGCTGAAGTCGGACGCTTAACCGACTGCGCCACCCAGGCGCCCCCAAAAGGAAGAGAGTTCTGACACACACTAGCACACCGACTGAACTTGGCAGTCATTATGCTTAGTGAAATGAGCCAGTGACAGAAGGAAAATACACTATGGTTCCACTTAAGTGAGGTGTCCAGAAAAGTCATACTCAGAGACACCAAGTAGAATGTGGCTGTAGGGGCCGAGGGGAAAGGGGAATTGGGATTTAGGTTTTAAGAGATACAGAGTTTCCCTCGGGGAACATGACAACGTTCTGGAGATGGATGTACAACAGTGTGAATGCAGTTAATGCCAGACAACTGTATGCTTAAAGTGACTTACGTGGTAAGTGTTATGTTACATACATTTAATCAGAATTTAAAAGGAACGACTGATACACGTCACAACATGGGTGAATGCAGAAAGCATCCTCAGTGACAGAAGCCATCCAGAAAAGGCCACTCAGGAACCATCTTGCTCTTTTTTTTCTTAACATTTATTATTTATTGTTGAAAAAGAGAGACAGAGACAGGTCATGATAGGGGGAGGGGTTAGCAAGAGGGAGACACAGAATCTCAAGCAATCTGTAGGCTCTGAGCTGTTAGCACACAGCCAGAAGCAGGTGCTCGGACCCATCAACTTGGAGATCACGACCTGAAGTGAACTCGGCCTTTAGCAGACTGAGACCCCAGGCGCCCCAGGAACCACCTTGCTCTTTAAATTCCCCCAGGTTACACAGATAGGGGAAAGTCTCAGGAGCACTTCCCCAAAAGAACCCAGATCAGAATGGGAAAAGACATTTCACAGTGGGGCAGGTGGGGACACTTGAAGTGGGCCTGTGGTCTGGGTTCTAATGTGGAAACGCAGGGATTTCCTCATTTGGGGTTCTGTGGTGGTTTCTCGGGAGGGTGTCCCTGTTTGGGGTAAAACGCACCAAAGTATCTCGTGTGAAGTGGCAAATGCGGCAAAGAAATGAACCTCCAGGTAAAGCGTATTTGCGCTGCCGTGACACGTTCACTGCACGTCTGAAATCACAGAGTAAGGTACTCCTCCAAACAACAGTGTCAGCCCCAGACGACAGACAAGAGAGGGGTCAAACGCTGTGACTTAGGCCCATGCGCAGACCCAGCTCACCCAGGCAGAGAGGACACGGGCCCTGCGGGAGGCAGCACGTGAGCCAGAGGCACGTGGGAGTGTTCTATTGGTGGCCACGTGTCTTGGGTGCAGCGGAAGCAGTGGGATTTGGAATTCCGGTTGTCCACAAGACGCCACTAAGAAGCTGTTAGAACTGCGAAAACCAATGAAGGGACATCTCACGGAAGTGGACTCGGGAGGCGGGGAGGGGAGGCTGGAAGGCGGAGCCCACCACCCAGGGTCAGGCTCGGGAACAACTCAGGGCTACAGACCCAAGATTAGAACCCTCCGCAGAGAGAAGCCCCAGGCTCAGGCCCCACCAGGGGAAGCTGTGCCCTGCGGCCCCTGCAGGAAACCCACCGCCCCTGCAGCTGGGCCCGGGAGGCGCCTGCTCACCCTGCAGCCCTGCTTTCCTCCTGCGGACTTCGCTTCAAAACCACGCTCCCAACTTCCTCTTCTCCGCGAAACAGCGTTCCTCTCCGTGTGCTCCCCGCTCGGCCACGGTTTTGCCACAGCTTGCTGGGCCCGGATGGCAATTCTCCGCTACTCCTGAAGAAACCCACTTTGGCTGGTAACATAACTGGCAGCGTTATTTCCAAGGGCAACGGAAGGAGAAACGAGGACACTCGCAGGATAGGAGAGCAGCACACACACACCACGTGCACGTCTGCATGCTCCTGACGACCCGTCTGAAAGAGAAAGGAAGAGACGGTGCCATTTGCCACCGCGGCAGAAGGAACGACGTGCCCCAGAGGAAATCTCAGCAAGGAGGTGGCAGGCCTGCTGTCCCAGGACAGGGCACTGGGGACAGAAACGGAGGAAGACGCACGCGGGCGGAGAGCTGCTCTGTGCTCCTGGCCGCGGAGGAACCGCCCCTGTGAGCACGTCTGTCCTGCCCGGAGCCATCTGCAGCTCCGGGGTGTCGCACAGAAGTCCCCACGGCGCCGTGGCAGACTCGGGAGGGACACCCCGCCCCGCGCGGAGGCCGAAGGGACCCGCGAGGCCAGAGCGGCGGGGGTGCGAGCTCCGCCAGGGGAGCCCGCTCCTGGACCGCGAACCGCATGAGGCAGCGGCGGGAACCGAGTGGGCGCGGAGCAGGAAGACGGCCGCGCGGCCCCGCCGCCCGGCGCCGGTGAGGTAAGCCCCGCAGGGGACACAGTGTCACCGCGCACGAAGCCGCGCAGGGTCTTTTCCCCCCAGGGTCTGGCGAACACCGCCCCCCTCAGCCTCCAGGTCCCGGAAGCTCCTCTTCCCGGGGCCTGGCTTTCTCCTCACCTGCTCCTCCCTTGGCGGGAGCTGAGGGGACCGGGTTCTTGTCAGTGTGGACGCGGGGCCACGTCCCCCTGAATCCTCCACAGCGGGTCCTGAGGAGACCGAGTTCTTGTCCGTGTGGACGCAGGGCCACGTCCCCCAGTGTGGAGGCAGGACCACGTCCCCCTGAATCCTCCACAGCGGGTCCTGACGAAACCGGGTTATTGTTGGTGTGGACACGGGCCCTCATCCCCCCGAAGTCTCCACAGAAGGTCCTGTGGAGACCGGTTTCTTGTCAGTGTGGATGCGGGGCCACGTCCCCCAGTGTGGACGCAGGGCCACGTCCCCCTGAATCCTCCACAGTGGGCCCTAGGAGACAGGGTTCTTGTCAGTGTGGACGCAGGGCCACGTCCCCCAGTGTGGACGCAGGACCACGTCCCCCTGAATCCTCCACAGCGGGTCCTGGCGAAACCGGGTTATTGTTGGTGTGGACACGGGCCCTCTTCCCCCCGAAGTCTTCACAGCGGGTCCTGAGGAGACCGGGTTCTTGTCAGTGTGGACGCGGGGCCACGTCCCCCAGTGTGGACGCAGGGCCACGTCCCCCTGAATCCTCCACAGTGGGCCCTAGGAGACAGGGTTCTTGTCAGTGTGGACGCAGGGCCATGTCCCCCAGTGTGGACGCAGGGCCACGTCCCCCTGAATCCTCCACAGTGGGTCCTGAGGAGACCGGGTTCTTGTCAGTGTGGACGCGGGGCCACGTTCCCCTGAATCCTCCACAGTGGGTCCTGAGGAGACCGGGTTCTTGTCAGTGTGGACGCGGGGCCACGTCCCCCTGAATCCTCCACAGTGGGTCCAGAGGAGACCGGGTTCTTGTCAGTGTGGCGCAGGGCCACGTCCCCCTGAATCCTCCACAGTGGGTCCTGAGGAGACCGGGTTCTTGTCAGTGTGGACGCAGGGCCACGTTCCCCTGAATCCTCCACAGTGGGTCCTGAGGAGACTGGGTCCTTGTCTGTGTGGACGCCGGCCCAGGTGCTCCCGAATCCTCCACAGCGGGTCCTGACGAAAGCGGGTTCTTGTCGGTGTGGACCTGGGCCCTCCTCCTCTGGAATCCTCCACAGGGGATCCTGATGAAACCGGTTCTTATCAACATGGATGCATGCCCTCCTCCGCCCAAAGTCTCCACAGTGGGTCCTGAGGAGATCAGGTTCTTGTCACGTGGACAGGAACCTATGTCGTCCTGTTCCCCCACTGTGAATGTAATGGCACAGACTTAAGGTCAGAGTGGTCCTTCATGAAGAGCTCCTTAGATGGTGTTGTCAAGGGCCTCTCCTCCAGGTTGGAAATGGTCAAGGATCTTGGGCGCATGACACAAGGAAAAACAAAAAAACAAAAACCCCACACTCTTTGAATTGTCCCCATTCTATCTTAGAGTTGGATGGCATCACCTGGGCTTGAACTCTCCCTGTGGGCCTGTGCTGCCATGCCATAAAAATCCAAGTCCCAAGAATCAGAGCTTCTTTCTTCCTACCTCTGTGGGCTCTGGGGGCTTGGGGAGCGTCTTCCTCAGAGCCTCCCCCCCTTTTTTTTGCCTATGTCTCCTGCCCTGTGCCTTGGCGTGCTTGTCATGGTCTTTTGATAGAGTGAAAAGTCAGGAGGCTCCTCTAGGGTGTCTCTGTAAACAGGCTGTGGATACTTTGAGTTTTTCAGTGAATGATGACTTTGGCAGTCTTGGACCAATCCAGTCACCAGCAGCATGTCAAGCGTTGTAAGCAACAGCTCGAAGCCAATGACGAAGACCCACAAAAGCCAATCAATGTCCTTGTCTCCCTCCCTTTGGACAAATGATTCCAGGAAGCCTTGCATTTCCATGATGGTATAGTGCCTGTCACCATTTCTGTCTCTCACGCTGGTCCTTGGACATGTAGGTGTAGTGGATCGTGACAGGGGAAATCTGGGATAGACGTTATTTCTTCCCAGAGTCGTGTTCTGTGGCCTCCCACACTGAGGTGTCCCACTCAACACCTGACAGGTGGGGAGCCATTGGCCACAGCAGTGAGGATTGCAGCCACTAGGGGGAGCTTGCCTTGGCCAAGACCTCCACCCTGAGTGCCATGATGCTCCTTGTAGATTTGCCTCCATCACTAGCTAGGCCTGGCTAATCAAGCACAACACCACGGTGCTGGCCGCAACACACTGGACCAAGCAGCTGGCGTCTTCTTCGACACTAATCTAGGAACACTGTCCTCGGTGTCCACCTCCTTTGGAGGTGAATAGGAAATACACACCCCTGTACCCCCAGACTGGTGCCTGCTTGTTGGTCTCTGCAGGGAGTCGGACCTTTTATGGCACTGATAATTTAGGGTGAGGGTTTCTGGCAACACCTGGCATAAGCCCAAATCAAAGCTACAGACCAGCAGCAAGCACCAGCTCCTTCCCACAGCAGCTGAGACGTGAGGGTGAGGAATGAGTGAGCCATTCTTAGGTCTAAGGCATTGTAGGGGGGCATCAGCTAGGTTCCCAATCCCATCCTTGGGGATAAATGTATTGTGGGACCTCAGTTTCCGGACTGAATTAAGAACATGTAGACTGTGACCTGCTGAAGGAAGTGGCAACAGCAAGTCACAGTGGGTGACAGGCAGCTCCCTAGACATCTGAGCTCTCGTTTGGGGTACATGAGATATGTGGGCTCCTTGTGACTGAAGGTAGGGTTTCAGTACACCCCCAACAAAGGAAATGGAAGCACAGGATTTATGACTTACAGAGCCCAGAACAAGAGGGCACAAGGACCCAGGGAAGGGCAGGCCTCCATCCCATATTCGCAATGATCAGGACATAGAAAACAGGGTAGCAATTACAGGATTTCTTGGGAGCGGATGGGGCTGAATTCACTAACTTTCACAGGCTCACCTCTGTGTTATTCTAGAAGGTGCTTGGAAAACCAAAGTGGAAACCCTAGGCAGATTCTTATCTACGGTTAAACTCACTGAAAAGTAGGCAAGAGAAAGAGAGCAGGGATTCACATTTACCAGTCTCCCTCTGGATGCCAGAGTCATCCATAGACACTTGTGCCTACCTTGATGATTGATGTATGGGGTGCTCCTTTCAGCCTCATGGTCTCCGTCTCCCACATTTGGAAATTTGCTCTCCAGAGAGGCACAGCTTGCGCTAGGTGGAACCTAATGGCAGTCCCCTTCCCTCACAGCCCGCAGACACCCCCGTGTGGACAGCCAGTATGGGTGGGTGGTAGCCCTCCATTATCCTGAGCCCACATGGGACTGGGGGAAGACAGAGTACCTGGAGAATGAGAAACTTTTCAGTCCACAACAGTGTAGTTTTGGAGAAAACTCATGAAGTTGCCAATAAAGGAGCTTGTGTCAACTTCTCTTAATTCTGGAACCAGACACTTCCGCTCAAGACACAGCTCTGACTCAGGTCCTCTTCCCAGAAACTAAGGCTCAGTTTGGGCTCTTACAGGCCTAAAAACTCCATAAAAGCCACAAGCATGCAGTTTTCAAGTTTTATTTCAGAGTGCTGGTCGGTGACCCATGAGAGACCTGGTGTCAGAGCTGTGATGTGCCTGAGGACCCCTCAGTGTGTCTCCCGCAGACCCTTGGAAACGTGGATGTCAGCTGTGCCGCCTCAATACTGTATTTTTACAGATGCACCAGATGCATTGTCTATTGTTGTTCAGGGTTCTGGAGGCTAAATTATGGATTGTCTTCTCCAAAAATCTCTTCCTTAACTTTCTCTGTGTTTATAGTTCTGACATTTCCAGAAACAACAAAGAGGAATGCAGCTATTATGGCATAAATGTGACCAAAAACCACTCTGAGATATACCATGGATTCATGCCTTTGCCTGACTGACTGAATTCTTCTTGGAGGGGTCCACAGTCTGTGCTCCCACCAGTGCCTTGTCCGTGCACCATGGAGGATCCCAGGCTGTGTGGCAGTGGCAGTTCCTGTTATGGTTGCACATCCCTCTGTGATGCATTTCTCTGGGATACAGTCATAATTCAGCTGAGCCCCACTGCCAGTGCAGTAGTTATCCCGACAGAACTATCCAGAAGCACAGGAAGTACCAGTTCTCACATGACCGATCTGGTTGTTCCTGTGCTACGATGTGAATCCAGCCCCAAACATCAGAACCCTGGATCTCAGACAGATGGAATCCAACATGTTCTTGCAGCTGAGGGAGATGTGTGACATTCCTACACTGCAGCTTTCCACACGGCACGCCTGTAGGGGAACAGGTTCAGCGTTGACTTCCCCGGGGTCTTCTGCAGTGTCCATGTCGGCTGCCTTTGTGATTTATGGTATAGCAGACATCTTCACCTTTCCCAGAATTTCTGCCAAAGATTTCTTGGCAGTGAATAGTGCAGTCAGTGAAGTTTCCATGATAGCAGCAGCCCTCTTCAGTGCACGCGGTTCCATCTTGCATATGGAAGTCATCAGGGTATGCCAAGGTCACCTCATGGCAGAACTCTGGAAGATCACGTATATTTTGGATTGGTCTGCAGAGTGTCCTACCAGCGGAGTTGGTGCAGTTTATATAGCATCTTCTTGTATTACATTTGCCCCCAGGGGTTCAGATACAATCATGCATACAGCCTAGATTGCTGTAGCACTGGTTGAATGAGCCGCAGTCACACTGCTTTCCTGGATCCACTGTGTAGTTTCCATAATGATAGTGGGTCAGGCTTTTATTTAAATGCACCATTTCAGTGTTGAACATGCACTTGCCTGTTCCACAATTCATTATGTGCTGCATATGAATGAAGGAACAGTGACTGAAAGCTTCCATTATACCAGTTAGTTGGGTCCTAAGGCATCTGGACCTTTTTTGTCAAGCACATTCATCAGTGTCAATGCACAAGCCACAATTTCTTGAAATCTGATGCGTTGGTATGACAGAAAAGAGTAAATAATGTCTGCCTAAATAACTCAGAATGATGGCATATAAGCCATTGGCAGATGGCATATAGAATATACAACTGGACTGCCATGAACCTCATGGGGCCCATCTCAAATCACATTAAGGGTGAATGTGTTTTAAGAAATCGAAAATACTTTGACTCATACTGCTGAAGAGAAAAAAGGACTCTGATGCAACACATAATTGCCCGTGTGAGCTTGATGTCTCTCACTATAAATGACCATGAAACCAATAACTTACATCGATAGCATGAAATATTGACTCAAGCTAACTAGCTTTACTAGGAATTGGGCACTTTTTTCCACGTGGTTAACACACTATACATTGTTTTGAAAATGAGAGCAAGTCCTTTGAAAATTCTGTGATGGGATGAACAGAACTTACTAGAGATCCTTGGGGCTGCACTGGCATTTCCTGGAGGAACAGGGGGTCCCCTGTCCTCCTTATATCCCAGGTTATAAGTAGGTCCCATTGCACAGATGTCTGCAACTATCTGAGAAACAAAGTGTTCAAGTGATTGGAAATCACCGAGGGGTCTCATTTCATAGGCAAGTTAATCCAACTTCATGATATCTTCAAGGCTGCCATAGCCTGTGTCAATTGTGACCATGGAAAAAGGAATCTCCTCCTGGTAGCTGAGGTAGTAACAGTCTGGAGGCATGAAGGGGTAGTCCACCTGCAAGGCTCCCTGAGCATCCTGAGTCATCATCAGCAGAGTCTGGACCAAAATAGTTTCTTGTGCCGCATGTGCATAACATGTCTCTTGCCCCCATAACGCAGGCTATAGGACAGACATCCAGGCATCTGAATGCCTTTGCTGTGGTGCGGCTCCTTCTTGGGAATTACCACCCCAGAGGAGATGTAGCGCCATGAGGGATGCCCTTGAGAACCCTGCACAGGAGCCAGCACTGCCCAGAGTGCAAACAGCAAGAGGGGCGCCCTCAGGGTGACCTGGCCCTCTGCCAGCCTCATGCCCCTGCTCAGGGACATCTGCCAGTGAGAATGGATAAATGGAGGATCCTCAGCAAAGCCAGGTCTAGACCATCAGACAGAACAGAGGGCTGTGCCAGGTGGCCAGCACCCTGCACCTGGGGGCCACCTGTGGGGTTAGGCAACAGTCCCAGAGTGTGGCATTGGGTGACCCTGCACATCAGTTCGGCTGGGGTGGATGTGGGAGGGGCAGGTGGGCCATGGTCAAGAGTGGTCACATGGACATGGGTAGGGATTTGGACCCAGAGGCATGGCTCTAGTCAACACCTTCAATCTTTACTGAAGCTACTTGCATATGGGCTATGCAGTGATAACACCCTGAACTTCTCTACCAATTCCATGTCCTGTGGTACTGCTGGGTCACTTTCTTTGGATGACTACTTTTCCTCATTACAGAGACCACTGCTTTTGCTTCCTTGTGATGTGGAGGTAAACATTGTCAATTTTACCTTTATGGGTGATGCAAAAAATCGCTTTGTAGTTTTGTGTGTCTTATTCTCCTTGGCTATTAGTTTGCAAGCCATTTGATCCTTTTGGTTTTTGCTTTGAAGGTTCCTCTGAGTTCACTGAGGAAAACATTTGTCAGTATTCTGAGTGATGATTGGTGAACTACAAGGTTGTATTTTAGTATTTTCTTATTCCAGCTGGGGAAAACAGAAAATACTGCTGACCATGTGTGAGCCCCAGGGGTTTTCTCCTCTAATCCCTTATGGTGATTCTTTCCTGGCCTCTGGCAGTCTCCTCCCATGTAGTTTGGTTCCCTCTTCAGCTGGAGATGGAGGGGAGTTGAGGTTACTTTGCAGGTTGCACCATGGAGTCTGCCTATGATCAAAAGATGGTTTTGACCATGGCACTGTCTTGCTTGATTAAGTACCCTCTACTGCTTTAAAACGCCCTGGGTCAGGGAGAAACCTCAGAGTTGGCGTTTGGACAAGATTTTGGCTTTTCCCCAGTGGCTGGCCTCCTGAATATAGCTCAAATTCCTTTCCCACCAAAACTAAAACTTTGAACATTGACCTTTCCAGCAACAGGCAGCTGAATTTGGGTTTTGATAACAATGAAATGGAGAGTGAAATGGAAGTTTCCAGGGCCTGGAAGGGAGGGTCAATGTGGACTAGATCTCAAGGGCTATGATTTTGTGTTATGCAAGATGAATAAGTTCTAGAGGGGTCTCCACATCATTACCCCTGTAATTTACAATACTGTAATATATGATTAAAATTTTGTGAAGAGTATGGGTCTCATGTTCAGTGAGATCTTAACACAATATAAAAGTGGAAGACACGAGTTTTGCTTCTCACACAACAGTGTGCTGAACTGCATGGACACACTCTCTACTGATAATTTGAAAACAATTTAAAAAAAACTTATACGTTTTCGAAACTAACCCTGAGGATATGTCATCTACAGATATCTTCTTCCATTCCATAGGTTGCTTTTTTGTTTTGTTGATTATTTCCTTCACTGTGCAGAAGCTTGCTATTTTGAGGTAGTCTCTCTATATATATAATTTTCTTGTATTATATTAATGTAAATTCAAGTCTGTTAACATACAGTGTAGTACTGATTTTAGGGGTAGAATTTAGAGAACCATCACATACATATAACACCCAGTTCTCATTTCAACCAGTGTCCTCCTTAATGCCCACATTCCATTTAGCCCACATCCCCCACTTCCCCTCAGTTTGTTCTCTGTATTTAAGAATGTCTTCTGGTTTCCTCCCTCTCTGATTTGATTTATTTTATTTTTCCTTTCCGTATGTTGTGTTTCTTATATTCCTCTAATGTGTGAAATCATAGGATATTTGACTTTTTATTTCTGACTTGTTCCACTTACCATAATACACTGTAGTTCCATCCACATTATTGTAATTGGCAAGATGTAATTCTTTTAGATGGCTAAGTAATATTGCATTGTATATATTTACCACCTCTTCTTTATGCATTCATGTGTTGATGAATATTTGGGCTGTTCCACAATTTGTTTTTTGTTGATAAGACTGCCAAAAAGATTGGGATGCACGTGCCCCTTCGAATCAGCATTTTGGTATCCTTTGGATACCTTTGGTATCCTTGGAGAAATGCAATTGCTTGATCACAGGATAGTCCCGTTTTTAATTTTTTGAGGAATCTGCACACTGTTTTCCAGAGTGGCTGCGCCAGTTTGCATTACCATCAACAGTGCGAAAGGGTTTCGCTTTCTCTGCATCCTTGCTGACATTTTGTGTTTTCTGAATTGTTAATTTTAGTCATTGTGACAGGTGTGAGTTGGTATCTCATTGTGGCTTTGATTTATATTTCACTGATGAAGAGTGTTGTTGAGCATCTATATTCGTGTTTTTTTGCCATCTGGATGTCTTCTTTGGAAAAATATGTATTCATGTCTTCTGCCCATTTCTTCACTGGATTATTTGTTTTTTGAGTGTTGAGTTTGGTAAGTTCTTTATAGATTTCGGATACTAACTCTTTATCTGAGATGTCATTTACAAATATCTCCCCCCATTTTGTCAGTTGCCTTTTAGTTTTGTTGATTTGTTCTTTGCTGTGCAGAGCTTTTTATCTTCAGGAGATCCCAATAGTTTATTTTGCTGTTGTTTCCCTTGCCTCTGGGGACATGTCTAGTAAGAACTTGTTCTGGCCAAGGTCAAAGAGTTTGGTGCCTGTGTTCTCCTCTAGGATTTTGATGGTTTCCTGTCTCCCATTTAGGTCTTTCATTCAATTTGTATTTATTTTTGTGTGTACTGTAAGAAAGTGGTCCAGGTTCATTATAAGTTCATGATGCTGTCCAGTTTTCCCAACACCAGTTGTTGAAGGAACTTTTTCCATTTGATAGTCTTTCCTGCTCTGTCAAAGATTAGTTGATCATATAGTGATGTGTCCATTTCAGGGTTTTTCTAATCTTTTCCATTAATCTATGTTTTGTTTTTGTTTTTGTTTTTTTTTGCCAGTATCATCCTGTCTTGATGACTACAGCATTGTAATATAGCTTGATATCCAGAATTGTGATACCTCCAGGTTTTTTTCTTTTTCAAGATCTTTGGTTATTTGGGGTCTTTTGTGGTTCCATGATTATTTTAGAGTTATTTGTTCTAGCTCTGTGAAAAATGCTGGTATTCTTTGACAGGAAATTGAATTATTTGCATTGAATGTCTAGATTGCTTTGAATAGTATTGTCATTTAACAATGATTTTTCTTTTGATCCATGTGCATGGAATATTTTTCCATTTCTTTGTGTTTTCTTCAATTTCTTCCATAAATGTCCCAGACTTTTCAGAGTACAGATCTTGTACCTCTTTATTTAGGTTTATTTCTAGTATATTATGGTTTTTGGTGTAAGTTTTTTTTTTTATTTTATTTTTGAGACAGAGAGAGACAGAGCATGAACGGGGGAGGGTCAGAGACAGGGAGACACAGAATCTGAAACAGGCTCCAGGCTCTGAGCTGTCAGCACAGAGCCCGACGTGGGGCTCGAACTCACAGACCGTGAGATCATGACCTGAACCGAAGTCGGCCGCTTAACAGACTGAGCCACCCAGGGGCCCTTTGGTGTAATTTTAAATGGGATTGATTCCTTGGTTTCTCTTTCTCCTGCTTCATTATTGGTGTATAGAAATGTAACAAATTTCTATATGTTGATTTTGTATGCTACAAATTTACAGGTTTATTGTACCAGTTCTAGCGGGTTTTTTTTTTTTTTGGTGGAGTCTTTCAGGTTTTCTATATATGGTATAAATTTCAAATCCAGAACTGAATAATCCTATTAAAAAATGGCCAGAAGACATGAATAAGCATTTTTCCAAATGTGACCTACAGATTGTCAATAAACACATGAAAAGATGGTCAACATCACTCCTCATCAGGGAAATATAAATCCAAACTACAATGAAATATCAACTCACACTGGTCAGAAAGGCTGAACTCAACAGCACAAGAAACAACAGGTGTTGGTGAGGATGCAGAGAAAGAGGATCCTTTTCGAGGTGCTGGTGGGAATGCACACTGGCACAGCCACTATGGAAAAGAGCATGGAGTTTCCTTAGAAAGCTAAAAATACAACTACATTATGATAGAACAAATGCACTACTAGGTATTTACCCAAAGGATACAAAAATACTAACTTAAGGGAATTGTACCTCTCTGTTTATAGCAGTTATGTCACAAACAGCCCAGCTATGGAAACAACCCAGCCCAAGTATGCATTGATTGATGAATGGGTATAGAATACGTGGTATATCTACATAACCCCGTCCACGCACACTGGAATATTTCTCAGCCATAAAAGGAATGACATTAGCTATTGTTAAGGACAGGGATGGGCCTAGAGAGTATTATATTTACTGAAATAAGTCAGAGAAAGACAAATACATGATTTCATCCATATGTAGAATTTAAGAAACAACAAAAGGGCAAAGGGACAAATAAGAGAGAAGAGGCAAACCAAGAAATTGGCGATTTTTTCAATGTTCACTTATTTATTTAGAGAGAGAATGGGAGGTGGGGCAGAAGCAGATAGGAAGAGAATCCCATGGAAACGTCGTGCTGTCAGTGCAGAAACCAAAGTGGGGCTCGATCTCAGGAATGATGAGATCAAGACAAGAGCCCAGATCAAGAGTCGTGGGCCTAACCCATGGAATCACGTAAGCCCCACAAAACAGATACTTAACTATAGGGGAAAAACTGATGGTTACCTTGGGGAGGGTGTGTGGAGGGATGGGGAGGTAGTTGATGGGGATTAAGGGGAGCACTGATAATGAACACTGGGTGCTGTATTGCAATGTTGAATCACTATATTTTACACCTGAAAGTAATATTACATTGCATGTTAACTAACTGTAATTTGAAGAAAAATTCAAATAATGTATTTAGAGTGCCTGCAAATGGCCATGTTGGCATACAGCCCATGAAGAAGCCTCTATTGCAGAAAATATACTACCAGAAAGAATACCTAGAATATTTGAACTAAGTTATGTTCTTTTCCTTTCCCACCCCAGATCAGCAAGTAGAAACTCCAGTGCAAGTAACTGGGACTATAGGCATGTGCCACAGAGCCTGGCTGCAACCTCCCCTCCAGACTGTTGTAGCCAATACACACGGTTCCCGGTGACCAGCTCCTGTTCAGAGGACTCTTTCCCAGAGGGACAGGATGTCAGTGACCCTAAGCTGTTTGCTGTTGAGGCCAAGCCCCAGCAGGTGCCACTGAGATGTGCGACTCACTCATTGTTGGCAGCCACACTCCCAGGAAGGAAGCTCTGCCCTGGGCACAGTCCACTAGGGATGCTTGGAACCTGATCACCCCAGACCTGACTTGTATGACAGGAGTCTCATGCCACCAGGACAAGCAAGCCACAAGGCAGTGAAGCTGCCAGCCACCCCTAAACAGAGCCCTCAGTTTCCAAACTGTTTGGAATCCTGTTTGTCCCTGACACCCCCTGCAGCTGCAGACCTTTGCCCAGAGTATTGCCCAGGGTAAGGGGGAGATGGAGCAATCCTCTAAATCAAGGAGCAAATCTGTTCCTATAAACTGACTTCATTTCCAACTGAGTGTGAGGAAAGTCTGGGCCTCATGTTGTGGGAGAGTCAGGTGCAGGAGACAGATGGTTTCAGTGGAGGATTCCTAACCTACTCCCCCTCACCTGCAGGAGAGAGCCAGAACCAGGGACAGTGGAGGGAACAGCTCCTGTCAGAACACATATCAGACTATGGTCTAAACAACTCTCCATTCAGAGGAGTCCGAGGTTGTAGGGTTCAGTCTGTGGAGACTCCATACATCAGAGGGTGGTTGAACATAGGAGTGCTGTCAAATGAAGCAGAGTATCTCATCATGTGGTTTGGGAAAGAAAGAGATAAGGAATGCCCAACCAAACCACTGTCATCATGGTCTGGCTGTGTGAATGTCCCAGGTCACACCACCTCTGTAATTATGGGACTACCGCCCTTCCCTCCACATCATGTCTTTGAGTTTCACCTGATTTCAGGTGTGCATCAGTAGTGTCACAGTTCTCTGGCAAAGCATCCCATTGATGGAAGTTTCGTACTTGGTTTATTCCTTTATATTTAGAAAGACTTTTGCCTTATTCTGAGCTTCTAACACTAAGAAAGATGCTATAAATATTTACACACCATTTATTTTCTGAGCATGGGATTTCATTCTTCAGGGACAAATACTCGGGAGTGGTATTTCCAGCTTCCTTTTTATGTCATCCATGTATAATTTCATAAGCAACAGCCAACGGTTTTCCAGAGCTGGTGTTTGTTTGTCAATCCTTCCTGCATTGTTTGAGGCCCCAGGTATGCTGGATGCTCACCTGGATGTTGTTGTCAGAGTTGTTTTCATTCCGGAGCCATTGGGATGTGTGTATAGGGCATCTATTGCATTCTTGATTTGAATTTCCCTGACAGTCAATGGTGTGAAGAGTCTTCCCCAGTCAGTAACTAATGTGTCTATAACCTCAAGGATAGGATGTCTAGGGACGCCTGGGTGGCGCAGTCGGTTAAGCGTCCGACTTCAGCCAGGTCACGATCTCGCGGTCCGTGAGTTCGAGCCCCGCGTCAGGCTCTGGGCTGATGGCTCGGAGCCTGGAGCCTGTTTCTGATTCTGTGTCTCCCTCTCTCTGCACCTCCCCCTTTCATGCTCTGTCTCTCTCTGTCCCAAAAATAAATAAAAAACGTTGAAAAAAAATTTAAAAAAAAAAAAAAAAAAAAGGATAGGATGTCTACTACACAAGGCTGTGCTTGTTTTATGGAGGTTTGTTTCCTTTCTTCCTATTGACTGTTGAGGTTTTTTAGCATATTCAAGATGCAGGTCCCTTGGTGGTTATGCAATTTGTGAATGTTGTCTCTTACTCTGTAACTTATCCTACTATTGGTATTCATGTGGGCAGATAAGCGTATTTGATTTTCACAAAGTCTATTTATACCATTTCTTTTTATGGGTGTTGTGTTCTTAGCTATAGTTTTCCTTTTCTTGATGATTGATTGCTTGTGACTAATATATTTTTTTTAAATGTTTATTCTTGATAGAGAGAGAGAGACAGAACGTGAGCGGGGAAAAGCAGAGAGAGAGGGAGACACAGAATCTGAAGCAGGCTCCAGGTTCTGAGTTGTCAGTATAGGGCCTGACAATGGGGCTCAAACCCTCAAATCGTGACATTGAGACCTGAGCTGAAGTGAGACACTTAACCGATTCAACCACCCAGGCACCCCACTGATTGCTTGACTTACGATGTAACTAAAAGTCTTGTTTTTTTTTCTGGTTTCTCTCAATGTTGACGTGTTCCCTATTTGGTCTCTGGTGACTTAGAGTTTTGTCGTTTGTTTTTAAATTTATAGACTCTAGCAAATCAATTTCGTGGCATGGTTTTTCCTAATATATGGAAATTAATTGGAAATATATGAAATTGAAGTTCAAATTTCACAAGAGTTGCCATTCTGTGTCTCTTTCGCCAGACTGCTCATCAGATTCGATAGATATCCTCCTGGGGTCCAAAAACACGTTTACCTTTTCAGGTGGTGGGCTTTCTATATGTCTCAGGAGCCGCTGAGCTCTGTGCACACAACTGAGTTCTTGACACAATTTTTCCTTCGCAATTCTATGTGAAACCCTCAGAATCCATTTTTTGCATTGCCAATTTTAGACACTTCATGAATAGAATGCATTGAAGCTCTTGTATCATTTCCTAAAATTAATTTACTCTTGCGTGTTTGGGACTGTAATTTTTCTTCTTCCTTCCAAGGGGAGCTCATATCTGCATTTGTGGAATTCTTCCAGGCTTCTCACCTCTTAATACTGTTCCAACGTGCTGTGCAGTTTTTGAACAAAGGAATACTTAGGTTTATTTGTACTCTACCACATTGGGTGATAGGAGCCGCGAGACAGGCTGCATCATATGGGTTTTTTTTGTTGTTGTTGTTCCCTTGTATGTTATCTGTCATATTGAATGTTTATAGAACATCTAGCCCCTCTCTTTCATGAATCACTAACAGGGGACATGATTCTCTTCAAGAGACAGGAAAGGAAGACAAGGGAGCTGAGACAGCAAGTCGGGGAAGGAAACCCAGAGCTTCTCAGGAAGGGTCAACTGTCCACACTTTCCAATTCTGCAGATGTGGGTCCCTGCTGAGGCCCAACCTGGGTTCTTGTGCACGTGTCTGGACAAGCTGCCCATGATGTGTGGGCACAGGGGAGTTGGGAAGGGCAGCTGTGGTTTGAATTCCAGCCCACCTGGCACTGCTGTCAATATTCATGAGTGTGTTAATTTATGTCCACCATCAGTTAGGGACATAATGAGTAAATGCAAGACCTTAGACTCACTACCTCAGATTCCATGTTCATGACAATTTGTGACAACAATTCTTCCTTCCTTTTTCCCACTTTTTAAATTTTTTAAGTTTGTGTTTAAATATTTGTTAGTTAACATATTGTGTAATATTAATTTCAGTAGTAGAATTTATTGGTTCATCACTCACATTAACACCCAGTAGTCATCACAACACGTGGCCTCCTTAATCCCCAACACCCATTATCCCATCCCCCACACACCTGCCCTCCAGCAACCCCCAGTTTGGTCTCTAACCTTAGAGAGTTTATTTGTATGATTTCTTGCTCTTTTTCCCCTTCCCCTAGATCTAAATTCCCCATAGGAGGAAATCATATGGTGTTTGTCATCTTTGACTGACTTACTTTGCTTAGCATGATGCCCTGTAGCTGCATCAACATCTTTGCAAATGGCAAGATTTCATTCTTTTTTATGACTGAGTAAATACACTATTCTATACATATAGCAGATTAATCACATGGTGGACTTTTGGTCTCTTTCCTCAGTTTGGCTGTCATAATTAATGCTGCTGTAAACATTGGGGTGCATGTACTTCCTCAAATCAGAAGTTTTGTATGCTTTGGATGAATTCCTAGTAGAGCAATTGCTGGAGTGGAAGGTTGTTTAATTTTTAGTTTTTAAACTGTTTTCTGGAATGGTCCGGGCACTTTGCATTCCCACCAAGAGTATAAAAGCGTTCCCTTCTCTCCTCACCCTCATGAATATCTGTTGTTTCCTGAGTTGTTAATTGTAGCCATTCTGACAGATGTGTGGTTATCTCTCATTGTAGTTTTGATTTGTAATTCCCTGATGATGAGTGATGTTGAGCATATGTTCGTGTGTCAGTTAGCCATCGGAATGCTTTGTTTGGAAAAGTATCTCCTCATGTCTTCTGCCCATTTCTCCACTGGATTGTTTGTATTTTGGGTGTTGAGTTTGAGAAGTTTTTTTTTTTATAGATTTTGGATAGTAAGCCTTTATCAGATATGTGGCTTGCAAATACCTTCTTAATTTCTGTAGAATGCCTTTTAGATTACTTGATTGTTTCTTTAGCTGTGCAGAAGGTTTTTATTTTGATGAGGTCCCAGTAGTTCAAGTTTGCTGTTGTTTCCCTTGCCTCTCTAGACATGTCTAGTAAGAAGTTGCTATGTCCGAAGTCCAGGAGGTTGCTGCCTGTTCTCCTCTAGGATTTGATGGTCTCCTGTCTCACATTTAGTTCTTTCACCCATTTGGATTTATTTTTGTGTATGGAGTAAGAAAGTGGTTCAGTTTCATTCTTCTGCATGTTCTGGTCCAGTTTTCCCAACACCCTTTGTTGACAAGGCTGTCTTTTTTCCCATTACATAGTCTTTCCTACTTCATTCAAGATGAGGTGGCCATACATTTTTGAGTCCATATCTGGGTTTACTCTTCTGCTCTCTTGATCTATGTGTCTCTTTTGTGCTTGTAGCTTACTGTCTTGATAAGTACAGCTTTGTAATATAGCATGAAATCCATAATCATGAAGTCTCCCGTTTCTTTGTGTAGCAGAGACATTTCAACACTACTTGCTCCTTAAATCCATGAACATGAAGGTGTTTCCACTTCCTTGTGTCATCCTCAGTTTCTTTCACCGTTTTTAGAGTCTTCAGAGTATGGATATTTTAACTTTTTAGGTATCCTATTATATTTGGTGCAATTGTAAACGGGATGGATAGTTTTTTTATTTTTCTTTCTGTTTCTTCATTATTGCTGTGTAGAAATGCAGCCGATTTCCGTATGTTGATACTGTATCTTGTGACTTTGCTGAATTTGTGTATCAGTTCTTGCAATATTTTGGTGGAGTCTTGAGTTTTTTATATAGAGGGTCATGTCATCTGTGAAGAGGGAATGTTTGACTTCTTCTTTTCCAACTTGTATGCCTTTATTTTTTGTTGTTGTCTGTTTTTGAGGATAAGACTTCCACTGCTGTGTTAAGTAGAATGATGGGTTTGGATGTTCCTTTTGTGTTCCTGACAGTAGAGGAAAAGGTTTTTTTTTCCCCCACTGAGGATATTAGCTGTGCGGTTTTCATGTATGGACTTTATGATGTTGAGGTGTGTTTCCTCTACCCCTTGTTGAGGGTTTTATCAAGAAAGGATGCTGTACTATGTCAATTTTTTTTTCATCTATTGAGAGGGTCATATCATTCGTATCCTTTCTCTGATTGATGGTATGTATTACATTGATTTATTTGTGACTAATGAACCACCGTTACAGGCAAGGAATAAATCCCACCTGGACACGTTAGAGGATCCTTTTAATGTCTTGTTGGATTCAATTTGCAATTATTTTCTTTCTTTCTTTGTAGCGTTTATTTATTTTTGAGACAGAGAGAGACAGAGCATGTATGGGGGAGGGTCAGAGAGAGGGAGACACAGAATCTGAAACAGGCTCCAGGCTCTGAGCTCTCAGCACAGAATCTGACACCGGGCTCGAACTCACGGACTGCAGGATTACGGCCTGAGCCAAAGTTGGACGCTTAACCGACTGAGCCACTCAGGTGCCCCTGCAAGTATTTTCTTGACAATTGTTGCATTCTTGCTCATTAGGGCTAGTGGCCTGTAAGTCTCATTTTTAGTGGGGTTTAATCTGGTTTGGAACCGTGATCATACTCATCTTATAGAATGAATTTGGAAGTTTTCTTTCCATTTCTATTATTTAGAACAGTTTGTGAAGACAGGAATATTCTATTCTACTTAAATAGAATATTTTACACTCTTCTTAAATATCTGGTAGAATTCACCTGTGAACCTATCTGGCCCTGGATTTTTGTGTGTCAGTAGATTTTTGATTAATGATTCAATTTCTTTGCTCATTATCGGTCTGTTGACGTTTTCTGTTTCTTCCTTTTTCAGTTTAGGTAGTTTACATTATTCTGGGAATTTATCCATTTCTTCCAGATTGCCCAATTTGTTGGCATATAAATCTCCAAACTATTTTCTCATAGATGTATTTCTGTAGTGTCAGTCGCGATGTCTCCTCTCAAATTCTGATTATATTTACTTTCGTCCCTTCTCTTTTGTTTTTGCCAAGTCTGCCCATGGGTTTATCATTTTTATTTATTCTTACAAAAACCAACTTATAGTTTCATTCATCTGTTCTACTGTTTTTCTTTGTTTCTATATCATTTATTTCTGCTCTAATCTTTTTTGTTTACCTGTTCCTGCTGGCTTTAGGGTTCATTTGTTCTTTTTCTAGCTCCTTTAGTTGTAAAATGGTTGTGTGGTTGAGACCTTTCTTCTTTCTTGAGTCTGGCCTGTACTGCTATATATTTCACTCTTCCATCAACTTTGCTGCATCCAGATGGTTTGGAACTGGCATGTTTTCATTTTCATTTGCTTCCATGTATTTTTTATTGCTTCTGTAATTTCCTTAAAATCTCATTCCGGTTTTACTACAATGTTCTTTAACTTATTGTATTGGCGGTGTTGCTCAAATTTTTCTTGTGGTCGACTTCAAGTTTCATAGTGTTGTGGTTTGAAAATACGCATGGAATGATCTCAGTCTTTTTGTATTTGTAGAGGGCTGATTTGTGACATAGTATGTGATCTGTTCTGGAGAATGTTCCATGCGCACTCAAAAAGAATGTGTATTCTGGTGCTTTAGGATGGAATGTTCGAATGTATCTGTTAAGTCCATTCAGTCCATGTGTCTTTCAAAGCCATTGTTTCCTTATTGATTTTCAGCTTAGATTGTCTTTCCATTGTTGTAAGTGGAGTGTTAACGATCTCTGTTATTACTATTGTCTATTATCAATGAGTTTCTTTATGTTTCTTATTAATTGAGTTATATATTTCAGTGCTTACATTTTTGGGGTATAAATATTTAAAGCTTCAGATCTTCTTGTTGGATAGACCCCTTTATGATGATATACTGCCTTCCTGATCTCTTGTAACAAACTTTGGTTTGAAAACTAGTGTGATATGAGTGTGGCACTACAACTTTCTTTTGACGTCCGTTAGCATGATAAATTGTTCACCCTCCCCTCACTTTCAATCTACAGGTGTTTTAGGTTGCAAAT
The DNA here is from genome assembly GCF_028018385.1 of Neofelis nebulosa. Taxonomy (NCBI): domain Eukaryota; kingdom Metazoa; phylum Chordata; class Mammalia; order Carnivora; family Felidae; genus Neofelis; species Neofelis nebulosa. The sequence continues at coordinate 149,439,687 of NC_080788.1, forward strand.
GAGTCAATAGTGTGCAGTGTATAGAAGGATCTTGTATTTGTTTTTATCCATTCCTGTATCCTATGTCTTTTGATTGGAGCATTTTGTCCATTTACATTCACAGTAATTATTGATAGATATAAACTTAGTGCCATAGTGTTACCTCCAAAGTCATTGTTTCTGTAGATTTTCTCTGTTTATTTCTAGTCTTTGTTACTTTTAGTCTTCCTTTCCCACTCAAAGGGTCCCCTTTAATTTCTTACGGGGCTGATTTAGAGACCATGAACTCCTTTGGTTTTTGTTTGTCTGGGAAATTCTATCACTCCTTGTATCTGAATGACTGCCTTACTGGAGAAAGTATTCTTAGCTGCAAAATTTTCAATTGCGCATGTTGAGGATATGATGCCACTCCCTACTTGCATGAAGGTTTCTGTAGAGACATCTGCCATAGTTTTTTTTTTTTTTAATCTTCCCTTGTTAGTTAGCAACTTCTTTTGTGTTGATGCTTTTATGGTTTTTCTTTATCTGGATATTTTGCCATTTTCCTATGATATGTCTCAGTGTCGGCCTGCTTTATTTTTTATTTTATTTTAATGGGTGTTCTCTCTGCCTTCTAGATGTGGATGTCTGTTTCCTTCCCCAGCTTGTGGAAATTTTCACTATATTCCCTCAGCTAAAATGTATCCCCCTTTTTCTCCCTCTTGTTCTTTTGGGACTTGCTGATTTCCCTAAGTGTATGTTTGTGATGCAATATTTTAATTTTCCTCTTCTTTCCAGCTTCATTTCCCCCATACTTTTATCTTCTATGTCCCTTCCTCATGCATCTGCTTCTTTCCGCCTTGAGGTCATTATATCCAATCAGTTTCACATCTCGGTTACAACATTTAAAATTTCATCCTGACTAGTTTTTAGGTCTCTTCTGTTTACAGTAAGGGTATCCCTCATGTCTCATATATTTTCCTCAAGCACAGCTAGCATCCTTATGATACTTTTTGAAAATCCTGTTTCATTATGAGGGTTTTTAGAAATTCTGTTTGAGGCACATTAGTTTATGTGTTTTAATTATATCCCTCACAATGACCTTTTATCTTTTTTTCTTTTAGGATGAATTCCTCCACTATGTTGTTGTCTATGTCTCTGCCTTCTTAAATGTTTTAGAAAATCCTGTTATCTTTTCTGCTTCTAGGGTAGTATCTTTATTGAGAAGTGTTCACATACCGTCCAGGGCCTGACACTTCATGAAGCATTTGTTTTATGTTCCTTGGCACTGTGCTGTCGTGTTTTGGCTGCTCTGTCCCTCAGGACAGTCCTCTGCAGAGTTTCTCCTTGCCTCCAGTGGGGAGTGTTGGACTTTGTGCCCAGTGTTGTGAGTTTTAACTAGGTGAGTTTGGTCTGCTTGTTAAAAGAGGCTAATTCCTATCTCCCGTAGAGGTGAAGATATGTGTCACTGTATGATCAGCTGTCTTGGTGCGGGGGGGGGGTTTATGGTGGTCTTTGGAGGAAGGGGTGCAGTGGTGGTCTGGTTGCCAGGCACTCTTTCCTAGTAAGCAAGCACTTGATGGGGGCTGGAGTAGGTGGAGCTTGGTGTTAGTGGCTCAGCTTGCACTGGGGATGCTGTGCTGCTGAGTGAAATCTGTCCATGCTGATTGGTGGGAGGAAATATTGGCATCAGCTCCCTCTCTAGTCCCTGGAGTTGGAGTTCCCAGCCTCCCCTGTTCAGGAAGCCCTCACACAGCGAGAACACTTGTGGGTCCCAGGCTTCCATCAGAATTTCTTTTACCCTGTCTGCGTCTAAGCCATTGACCCATCTGTTGGCACAGGGCTCTTATGTTTTATCTCAGGAGCTCTAGCTGGGTTTGAAAACTCCAAATTGTGTGAACTCAATATGACAGGGAACCCACTGATCCTCTGGGAGAGGGTCTTGATGTGCTGTGCCTGGAGCTGGTTTACACCAGATGGGCAGTTGCATGAACACTAGGGGCTTGGAGTACATGGTGAAGAACAACCAGAAGGCAGCATCCAGCTAGCTGCTCTCAGAAGAGGCTCCTATGCTAATGATCAGGGTATTTTAATGGTGACTGTCAGTTCTCCTGTCCTATGAGAGCCAATACCCCGTCTCCCATAAGCTCTCCACGAAGGGAATTGTCTCTCCCCATGCGACCCAGGGGATACTCAGACCATAGTTCCCCTTATTGGCCTCTGCCCTCCTCCACAGGAGCACTGCTGTGCCCACCAAACTCCACCCCAATGATGGGATCGACTTTTAAATCTTCAGTCTTTGAGCTCCACGTTTACAGGAGGTTGACTTGTCATGATTAACTTCATGGGTTATCTTGACTGCGTCATGGGTGCCCAGATTCACCACTGTTTCTGTGGATGTCTGTGATGTGTTCCAGAAGAGATTGGCATTTGCATCCATGGTTTCTTTCTGCTTGGGCACCACCCATTCCATTAAGTTTGTGAATAGAATCTGATGCAGATGGAGGATGAATTCCCTCATTTTTACTTCCCATGTGCTTGTTTAAACTGGAATATTGGTCTCCTCTGGCCCTTTTTCTGAGAGTTACATCATCATCTCTCCACGTTCTGAGACTAGACACTAGTCAGAATCAGACAAGAATTACATCACTGGTTTTCCTGGGTCTTCAGCTTGTGACAGTAGATCAAGGGACTACTCAACATATTTAGTTATGGAAACCAATGACCTTTGGGTTGTGTTCCTCAGGGGAATCTTGACTAATACTTGGAGAAATGTTTGTCTCTCCTTTAGAGTAACTGAATAAAGCTGTAGCTCATTTAAAGTCCTGAGTAGCAAAGGGCTATGAAGAAAGTGTCACGTTGTTTGACTGGGACAAGGGCTGGGTGAGGATAAGGAGGAGCTGTGGGATCCTGTGGTCCTGGCTGCACAGGGAGCGCATCTGGGAATCCTGTAAATGTGCAGCTGTTGTTCCTCAGGAAATCTGTAATTCACTCATGTTGAGGGACCAGAGTAAGCAAGTGCAAACAACTGTGTCTTTGTGCACGTTAGTCTAGTTTCCCTATGACAACCCAGTTGCTAATTCAGAGAGTTAATAGGTAAACACAGAATCATATAACCAGGGAGGCTCCCTGGGGAAACTGCTGTGTGGAGAGGAAGCCCCAGACCCTGACAGGAAACCTGCTTGTAACCTCCATCTGCACCTGCGCCTGGGAACACAAAGGAGAATTGTGCATAGTGTGCGCCCCCTGGTGGTGCTGATCCTCTCTTGCAGGGAGGTTTGTGTCTGGGCTCCCAGCGAGGTCCCCTCACCGTGTCTCTTGCACAGTAATATGTGGCCGTGTCCTCGGTCTTGAGGTTGTTCATCTGCAGATACAGCGTGTTCTTGGCGTTGTCTCTGGAGATGGTGAATCGGCCCTTCACGGAGTCTGTGTAGCTTGTGCTACTTCCACTACTACTAATATACGCGACCCACTGCAGCCCCTTTCCTGGAGCCTGGCGAACCCAGCTCATTCCATAGCTACTGAAGGTGAATCCAGAGGCCACACAGGTGAGTCTCAGGGACCCGCCAGGCTTCACCAGGTCTCCCCCAGACTCCACCAGCTGCACGTCACACTGGACACCTGCAGACGCAAGACATGTTGGTCAGGAAACTGTCACACATCCACTCTTTCACTCATATCCATTCACAGACTCAGTGTCCCTCGTTCACCATGAATTACCTTTTAAAAGAGAAACCAGGAACACCCAGCCCAGCACAAACTCCATGGTGAGGTGTGTGTGTTCTGTGCTGATCACAGAATGGGAACACCTGGGACTCCTGGGGCTGGGGCTCGTCTCCCAGCTGCACGGTCGAGCTGGGTTGGTGTTATCAGCACAGGGAGGGCCCCATTTGCATGTCCTCTGACATATATATCAAGCTCCAGACTTAGGTTTGATTGTGTAAAAGTGAATGACAGGGTTAGGGACGCACTTCTACATTAGTTTGTGTGGATGGCAGTGTGACAATATGAAGAATTTTTTTTTTCAGTTTTGGATTTTTACCTTTATTAATGGAGGCTTCGGCATAATCTTTAAGAAATATTTACCTCAACAGCATGATCACGCATTATTTTCTCTTAAAATATTTTAATTTTTTTATTATTAATTAGTATTTATTTTTAGTTTTAAAAATTAACATCCAAATTAGTTAGCATATAGTGCAACAATGATTTCAGGAGTAGATTCCTTAGTGCCCCTTACCAGTTTAGCCCATCCCCCCTCCCACAACCCCTCCAGTAGCCCTCTGTTTGTTTTCCATATTTATGAGTCTCTTATGCTCTGTCCCCTCCATGTTTTCATATTATTTTGGTTTCCCTTCCCTTATGTTCATCTGTTTTGTCTCTTAAAGTCCTCATATGAGTGAAGTCATGAGTTTTGTCTTTCTCTGACTCATTTCACTTCGCATAATACCCTCCAGTTCCATCCACATAGTTGCAAATGACAAGATTTCACTCTTTTTGATTGCCAAGTAATACTCCACTGTATATATTTACCCCTTCTTCTTTATCCATTCATCCATCGATGGACATTTGGCTCTTTCCATACTTTGGCTATTGTTGATAGTGCTGCTATAAACATGGGGGTGCATGTGTCCCTTTGAAACAGAACACCTGTGTCCCCTGGATAAATGCCTAGTAGTGCAATTTCTGGGTCATAGGGGAGTTCTATTTTTAGTTTTTTGAGGAATCTCCATACAGTTTTCCAGAGTGGCTGCACCAACTTGCATTGCCCCCCAAAATGCAAAAGAGATCCTCTCTCTGCATCCTTGCCAACATCTGTTGTTGCCTGAGTTGTTAATGTTAGCCATTCTGACAGGTGTCAGGTATCTCGTTAGGGTTTTGATTGGCATTTCCGTGATGATGAGTGATGTGGAGCATGTTTTCATGTGTCAGTTGGACATCTGGATGTCTTCTTTGGAGAAGCGTCTATTCATGTCTTTTGCCCATTTCATCACTGGATTGTGTTTTGGGTGTTGAGTTTGATAAATTCTTTATAGATTCTGGATACTAACTCTTTATCTGAGATGTCATTTGCAAATATCTTCTCCCATTCTGTCAGTTGAATTTTAGTTTTGCTGATTGTTGCCTTCACTATGCAGAAACTTTTGATTTTGATGAGGTCCCAGTAGTTCATTTTTGCTTTTGTTTCCCTTGCCTCTGGGGACGTGTTGAGTAGGAAGTTGGTGCGGCCAAGATCAAAGATGTTTTTGCCTGCTTTCTGCTCGAGGATTTTGATGGATTCCTGACTTACATTGAGGTCTTTCAACCATTTTAAGTTTATTTTTTGTATGGTGTAAGAAAGTGGTCCAGGTTCATTCTTCTGTATGTCGCTGTGCAGTTTTCCCAGACCACTTGCTGAAGTCACTGTCTTTATTCCATTGGATAGTCTTTCCTGCTTTGTCAAAGATTAGTTGGCTATACATTTGTGGGTCCATTTATGGATTTTGTATTCTGTTCCATTGATCTGAGTTTTTGTTTTCTTGTTTTTTTTTAAATATTTTTTGGCATTTATGTATTAATTTTCAGAGACAGAGACAGAGCATGAGCGGGGGAGTGTCAGAGAGAGAGGAAGACACAGAATTCCAAGCCGGCTTCAGGCTCATGCCTCAATTCCTGGTGATGAAGATGCATTACTGGAATGAATATATCAACTTTCTTGTCAATACCATTGCACTATGATTCACAAGTTCTCTTTTCATGTATGCTTGGGGAAGGCAACTAAGTTGGGCTCAATACTACTCCAAGTTCTTGAAGCCAACTTACATTCTGTGCCTTCACCCAAGGCTGCACTCTTGTTTAGTATGTTAGTGACTTGTCACTCTATAACCAAAGGAGTCAGAGAGCCCTTGCAGACTCCCCCACCCTCCTAAAGCACCAGCCAGACAGGGCCATACACCCTCCTGTCTTCTTAATGTCCACGGTTGCAAACAGCTACTGCCAATGAGGACTATGTCACAGTGCTTCGAAAATCCCCACAAAGTGTCTTGTCAGTTTTTCACATCCCTCTCACCAGTACAAAAATGCAGTTGCATGACCTTTTAAGGAAAACTGGCTACTGCTTCCCAAGGACCCCTAACTTCATTGCTTTTGCTCTGTCTCTGTGAGCCCCTCACCCATACCTGATGCTAACACAGATTTCTTTTCATGGCTTTCAGAGTCATTAACCTACTTTAAAGTGTTAATATTAGCACTGTGCACACCCAAACTCTCAACTGTCTGAATATCAATAACATGTTTCACCTCTCATTCCATGGAAATGGAGTGGCTGCAGGTATCCTGTGACAACCTGTGCCTCTCAGATATGTCCTATAACTTTCTTCCCATGAAAATTAGACCTTGGGCCATCAGGCCCCATTGCATGCTTGCACCCCCACAGCTGCTGTCTGGATACATTAGGATCCTCACTCACCTCTGTATTCCTCTCTGACAAGTTTGTAATTTCCAGGCCCACCACCTACCTACCAGCTGGCCACTGACCAACCCCTCCATCATCTTGTGTCATGTTAACAGTTTAAAATGGGCTATCCCACTCCTCTCCCTAAAAAGGGAGACCCAGGGCACCTGGGTGGCTCAGTTGATGAGCGTCTTAGTTCAGCTCAGGTCATGATTTCCTGGATTATGAGTTTGAGCACTGCATCGGGCTCTGTCTTGTCTGCTCAGAGCCTGGAGCCTGCTTCAGATTCTGTGTCCCCCTCTCTCTCTGCTCCTCCCAACTCACAGTCTTTCTCTCAAAAATAAATAAACATTAAAAAAAATTTAAAAAGGGAGACCCTACTTCATTCCACACAATTGTCCTCAGCTACAGGAATGGTTTCTGGGACATCTGGTGGTCAAACCTGGGTTCTATTTAAAATTTTTTTTCTTTTACATTTATTTCTTATTGAGAGACAGAGAGACACAGGGCGTGAGCAGGGGGGGGGTAGAGAGAGGGGGAGACATAGAATCTGAAGTAGGCTCTAGGCTCTGAGCTGTCAGTCCAGAGCCCGATGTGGGGCTTGAACTCACAAACTGCGAGATCATGACCTGAGCTGAGGTCCATAGCTTAACCAACTGAGCCACCCAGGTGCCCCACCCTGAGTTCTATTTTGTGATGGCTTCTGTATGTGGGGAAACATAGGAACCACTCAGGCCAGTGTCCCTACTTGAAGTAGTCCAGGCGTCCTCTCTGCCTGCTGTAAAATCAGTCTAAGCCACAGTGCTCCCAGGTTTTCCCAAGCTTGCACATCTGCAAAGGGAAAGACCGCCACTATTCACAGGCATTCCAGACATACGTTGGAGTCTTCAGGGCTGTTGGCACCCTCTGGAAATCTCACAGGTCCTAACCGCGATGAGTACCAGAGGACAGAGGACATTTTGCCAGCAGGCCTATAATTGCTGCCCTATTATACGCAACTGATCTTTCTGCTAAAATTGCTAACAGTCACTCTCCAGCCCAAACTGTGAGGAGACTGCCACTGTCTCTCCAGCAACTGACAGAGCTCACAAGGCTGTCAAATGCACAGCCAAGATCAGAGGCCCCTGTCTTTCCTTCAGTTTAGAAGCCTGCCTTTTCCCTGACTTGGACTATTGTTTATCATGTAAGTTCCTCACAATGGGAAAAGACAGGTGGACAGATAATGATCAGATGGGGCGTACATCGGGGTTGAGTGGGCCTGCTGAGTCCCCTTTCTTCTCTCCTTTGGTCTTGCACCAACCCCATCAGATGGGATAATTAAGAAACTGAGAGACAGCGGGTTCTTCCCAGGCATCCACTAAACCTCTGACTAAATTATTTCCCAGGGAACTATTGTAAATCTCACCAAGTTTTGTATAATATCAGCAGGCCCCAGGGAGTCCCTCTAGCCCCTCCCTGCCCACTGGGGCTCTCCAGATGGATTTGACAAATTGGCTTCCTCTTTCGTTAATGGCCGCATGTTTGGTGGATGGACTGATGCTGTCTGACTCGACATGCCAATGCGACGACTGTGGTGAAGAATATAATGCCTGAAATGGTTCCTGGATTTGCCATTCCATTATGGATTTAGCCAGACCAAGGAACTCACTTCAGCACATAGACATACTACGTACTTACAAAGACTTGGGGGTGATAATTAGAATTTCATACCCTACATCATCCTTAATCATCACAGAAGAGGACGATGAGGATATGTGGATTAGGGGAACAGATATGGAACATGAAAAACTAGACACAAAAGTCCATCAGGAAAAATCCGCCTGGAAACTGGCCTGGAACATACAGAATCATTGTCCTTGGCCCTTAGGGAGATTGGTAATGCTCCAAATGTCAGGCAGGGACTGACCCCCTTTGCAATAGTATTTTAGAAAGGATTCCTTAACCCTTTATTTACTGATTGAACTTCATGATAACTTATATGACCAAGTTGATGCCATGCATAGCCATGTCCAAGAACTAACAGGTACACTTGGGTCATATCATCCACAGACAATAAGAACATGGCCTCTGCCACAGACTAGCCTGACACCCTTTCTACAGAATATGGGACGCTCATCAGGTCTTCAGAGAGCACCCAGTGCTACCTCGCTGAGAAAGACATACGATGAACTCCTAACCGACTACACTGCCATCAGAATTAGGGAAAGATTCCTCTGGATTCACGCAAGCTACACAAAATAGTTCCAGATCGCCATTGTCAAGACCGTGGATGACCATCCCCATGATGACCATTGGTAAGGATTCCCAGAGCCAATTCCCAGGCTCCAGAAGCACATGGCATCACATAGTGGGTCATGGATCAAAAAGCTGCATTTCCACCTAGTTTTATTTTCCGGCTCTTTCCTGTCAGGAAAAAAAAAAAAAAAAACCTTTTAAAATGGAGCCTACCATTTCCCCCACTATTAAAAGACTGACTACATTTCCTGCTCTCCCTCTGAAACTCTATGACTGTCTGTCTTCAGACTGCATCTGCCCCATTCACCTGCGTAGTTATCTCAGCAGGTCAGACACAGACCCCTACACAGGTTTTCCAAGTGCTGTCTACAGTAAATAATCAGTCTGATTGTCAATTGTTTTGACATCAGGATAGCAAGTAAGCCCCCAAAGTAGTGTTATTTCCTGCCAATGCAAGCAGGTGAACGCACCATGTGGATGGACAAATGGAAGGGTGTGGTATCCACAACCAGAATGACAATGTCACTCTGCCTTTCCTTCCACTGAATTGATTGGGACCACAACTTTGATGGATGCTTCAGGATGGTCCTTTGCTCAGGTGAAGTATTGGGAGAGAATATTTCCTTTTGTATGAAGACAGTCATGGTGCTGGGTTCTCTCCCTCGGTGACATACCAAAGCAACCTGGTGCCAGATGGTCACTAGGTGCTCCAGGGTAAACCCATGGCACAAACACTTTCCAGATCCCAAAATGTATCATTGGCACTCAGACAACCTGTGCATCAAGTGGCATAGCTCAGCCACTTCCAGGTAAAGCTGCCTAAATGCACAAGTCATATGAAAGTAGACCGAAAATCTGGAGTAGCTCAGTCAGGTGACAAAACCCACCTTATAGCTGCTGAAGGGCTGCAGGCCTCCCATGTCTCACAAACTTTCAGGAATGCATGATAATTGACCAGTGACAGTGACCCTCAATTGCCCAGACCAGTGGGAACTCATGACAGGCTCTACATGAGCTGGTCAGCCTAACATCTTGGCACATTTGGACTGTTAGGAATTCCCAAGGCAGCAGGATAGAGATGTACAGGTTGAGAGCAGACTGTGGCTGGGACTCCTTGGTAATCGATGCTGAATGGGACATACTGGCTAGCTCAGTCATGACAGAGTCTCCCCTCTGGCCCTTTAGATACCCTCAACTGCCTAGACAGTCTTGGGAATGTGAGCCATCTTATGGACAGCTGGGCATTTACATTTCAGTAGTCAACTGTAAAGCGCCACCTGTTAGGAGGGGGCTTTAATGCCCGTCAAGTGGGCAGACTGAAAGGAGAAATGGTGTGTTTAATGTCCCCCCTCCTTCAGTAAATCTTGAATTATGGGCTGCAATTACTCAGTCCTCTATTGCACACAATATTGATGTACATATACTGTCTTAATTGGATGTGTGTGGGGGGGTGCAATTTGAAGTCCTACAGACTCCTGATATGCAGCTCCCCACCAGGAAAACCAGGCACTGGGTTTGTTCCCACTGGCCTTGATGGCATGTGAGGCCATCCACACCATTAGGAAGACAATGCAGGGTCAAAGGGGCCACCGTTGGTAAAAGAGATTCAGTAAAGATTCTTCCAATAGTGACATCAAAGGGATGTTGAGACCCTTCTACTATCCCTCCCTTTATACCTGGTAAACTAAAGGGCACCACACTTATATTTGGAGGGGTTCCTGGGAAGCACTGTACCTCGGCTTCAGGGTTAATGAGAGAAATAAAGTGTTGTCTGTGTCTGTGTCCTACAGTGTAATTACAGAAGTGTAGAGGCAGTTGTCTCAGGAGGAAGGACATACTCCACAAACCTCCGGGTCCCTAGGGAGGGCCTTGGCATCTCCCCACCCACTGGGATTCCAGCTCCCCACTACCAGGGCTGTCATGTCCATGAAGTGATGGCACCCACCTGAAGGGTAGGAAGAGCATTCTCTTGAAGATCCCAAAGAGTCTGATCAAAGTTTCTGACTTGTGTTCAGGCTGTCCTGAGATTAAGTCACTAGGGACCCCTCTTCTCAGAGCTGTGCATAAAGAGAAGTGTGGGCCTCATCTCTAGGGCAAGAGATCTGGGTTGAAGTTCCACCCCTTGAATGGGGCACTGCTGGGACACTCTTGTGGGCTCCTATCTATGGAGGTGGTGATCCCATCAGCATTTGCAGCAAAGAAGTCTTGGGCTTCTTGAAAATTCTCCTTTTCACATCTGACTATGGCATGCATGCTAATGCCTGCTACGCTACAGCTGGTATTTCCATGAATTGTATTGGCACAAGGCTTAAGATCAGAGTGGTCCTTCAAGAAGAACTCCTTAGATTCTGTTGTCAAATGCCTCTCCTCCAGGTGGAAATGGAGAAGGGCTCATGGGTGCATGACATAAGGCAAAAAAAAAAAATTAAAACTCACACCCATTGAATTGTCCCCATTCTATCTTAGAGTTGGATTGCATCACCTGGGCTTGACCTCTCCCAGTGGGCCTGTGCTGTCGTGCCATAAAAATCCAAATCCGGAGAATCAGAGCTTCTTTCTTCCTACCTCTGTGGACTCTGGGGCCCTAGGGAGCCTCTTCCTCAGAGCCTTCCCCTTTTTCCTTGGTGTGTGTCTCTTGCCATGTGCCTTGGGGTGATTGTCATAGCCTTTTGATACAGTGAAAAGACTGGAAGCTCCGTAGGTTGTCTCTAAGTAAACAGGCCATTGATACCTTGAGCTTTTCAGTGATTTATGAATCTGGGGCACTTGGACTAATCCAGACAGCTGTAGTATGTCAAGTGCTTAAAGCAACAGCTTGGAGCCAATTGTGAAGACCCACTAGAGCCAATCAATGTCCTTGTCTCCCTCCCTTTGGACAAATGATTCCAGGAAATCTTGCATTTTCATGATGGTGTAGTGCCTGTCACCATTTCTCTCTTTCACACTGGTCCGTGGATATGTTGGTGTAGTGGTCTTGACAGGGAGGACCTGGGATAGAAGTTAGCTCTTCCCAGACACATTTGCTGAGGCCTCCCACACTGAGGTGTCCCTGACAACACCTGTTAAGTAGGGAGCCATTGACAGCAGCAGTGAGGAATGTGGCCAGTAGGGGGAGGTTGCCTTGGTCATGTCCTCCGCCCAGGGAGACATGATGCTCCTGGTCGAGTTGCCTCTGTCACTAGGTAGGCATGGCTAAGCAAGCACAACACCAGGGTACTGGTTGCAACACAGTGGACCCAGCAGCTGGCGTCTTCTTCGACACTAATCTAGGCATATGGTCTTCGGTGTCCAGCAATATCTCACTTGGAGATCAGTAGGAAATACACACCTCTGGAACCCCAGGATGGTGCTTGATTGTTGGTCTCTGCAGGGAGTCTGACCTTTTATGGCATTGGTAACTTATGGTGGGAGTTTCTGGCAACACCTGGCATCAGCCCAAAGCAAAGCTACAGACCACCGGCAAGCTCCTGCTCCTTCCCAGAGCAGCTGAGATGTGGGGGTGAGAAACGAGTGAGCCATTCTCAGTGCTAACACATTGTTGGAGGGCACCACCTAGGCCCACAATCCCATCTCTGGGGACAATGTGTTGGGGACCCCAGCTGTTGTACAAAATTAAGAACATATAGACTGTATCCTGCTGAAGGAATAGGCAAGAGACATTGCTCAGGGGGTGGACAGATGGCTCCCTAGGCATCTGAGCTCTGGCTTTGGATACATGAGATGAATGGAGCCCTCCTGACTCAATGTGGGGTTTCAGTGCACCCCCAACAAAGGAAATGGAGGCACAGGATTTATGACTCACAGGGCTCAGAAGCAAGCGTGCACAAGGACCTTGGGAAGGGCAGGCCTCCTTCCCACAGTCCCAGTGATCAGGACATAGAAAACAGGGTAGCAAGTACATGATTACTTGAGAATGGATGGGGCTGATGTCCCTAACTTTTCACAGGCTCACCTCTGTGTGGTTATTCGAGAAGGCTCTCAGAAAACTAAAGTGGGAATCCCAGGCAGATCCTTATCTAAGGTTAAACTCACTGAAAAGTAGGCAAGAGAAAAAGAGCAGGGATTCACATTCATCGGGCTCCAACTGGATGCCAGATCATCCATAGGCACTTGTGCCTGCCTTTCTGATTTATTTCATTGGGTGCTCCATTCAGTCTCATGGTCTCAGTCTCCCACATTTGGAAATTTTGTCTCCAGAGAGGCACAGCTTGTGCTAGGTGGAACCTAATGTCAGTCCCCTTCCCTCACAGCCCACAGACACCCCAGTGTGGAACAGGCAGTGTGGGTGGGTGGTAGCCCTCCATTATCCTGAACCCACATTGGGACTGGGGGAAAACAGATTACCTGGAGTTGAATAAATGTTCAGAGTGCAACCACACAGTTTTGGAGACAACTCATGAGTTTGTCCCTGAAAGAGCTTGTGTGAATATCTCTTAATTCTGGAAGCATATATCTCAGTTCAAGGCCCAGATGCTGACTCAGGTCCTCTGCACATAATCTCGGGCTCAGTTTGGGCTCTTGGAAGCTTAGATATATACGTAGAGGCCACAAGCATGCAGTTTTTAAGTTTTATTTCAGCGTTCTGGTCAGTGAGTCATGAGAGATGTGTGTCAGAGCCTGATGTGCCTGTGGACCCCTGTGTCTCCTGGAGACCCCTGAAACGTGGATGTCAGCTCTGCAGCCTCATTACTGTATTTTCACACATGTGCCAGTTGGATTGTCTATAGTTGTTCAGCAGTCAGGAGGCTAATTATGGATTGTCGTCAGCGACAATCAGTCCCTTAATTTTCTCGGGGTTGATAATTTGACATTTGTGGGACACCACAAGGAATGCAGCTATTATGGCCTAAATGGGACCAAAAACCGCTCTGAGATATCACAGGGATTCATCACTTTGCCTCACTGGCCGCATTCTTCTTGGAGGGGTGCACTGCCTGTGCTCCCACCAGTGCCTCGTCCAGTGCACCATGGAGGGTCCCAGCTTATGTGGCAATGGCAGTTCCTGTTATTGTCGCACGACCCTCTGTGACTGCATTTCTCCGGGATACAGTCATAGTTCAGCTGAGCCACACTTCCAGTGCAGTAGGTGTCCTGACAGAGCTTTCCAGAAGCATAGGGGGTACCAGTTCTCACATGACCAATCTCGGTTGTTCCTGTGCTACTATGTGAAATCAGCCGCAAACACTAGAACCCTGAGATCTCAGATGGTTGGAATCCAACATGTTCTTGCAGCTGAAGGAGATATGTGACAATCCTACACTGCAGCCTTCCACACGGCACGTCTGTGTGGGAACAGCGTTCAGCGTTGAATTCCCCAGGGTCTTCTGCAGAATCCATATCGGCTGCTTTTTTGAATTATGGTATAGCAGACATCTTCACCTTTTCAGAATTTTTGCAAAGATTTCTTGGCAGTGCACAGTGCGGTCAGCGCAGTTCCCATGATACCAATAGCCCTCTTCAGTGCACGGGGTTCCATCTTGCATATGGAAGTCATCAGGGTACGCCAAGGACACCCCACGGCAGGAATCTGGAAGATCACATATATTTTGGATTGGTCTGCCAAGTGTCCCAGCATCGAAATAGGTGCAGTTTGTATAGCATCTGCCTGTATTACATTTGTCCTGAGGGGTTAAAATACAATCACTCATACAGCATAGATTGCTATAGCACTGCTCTAAGGAGCTCCAGTCACAATGCTTGCCTGGGTCAGCTAAGTACTTTCCAAAATGATTCTGGGTCAGGCTTTTATTTCAATGCACCATTTAGATGTTGAAGAGGCACTTGCCTACTCTGCCACTCATTTTGTGCTGCATATGAATGAAGGAACATTTCCTGAAAGCTTCAGGTATACAAGAGAATTGGGTCCTAATGCAGTTGGACCTTTTCTGGCAAGCATATTCATCAGAGTCAACCCACAAACTAATAACTTTTGCAATCTGATGTGTTGCTATGACAGACAAGAGTAAGTAATATCTGCCTAAATAACCCATCATGATGAGGCTTTGTGGATGGCATATACTAGTTACAACTGGACTGAAATTAACTTCATGGGATCCATTTCGAATCGCAACTAAGGATGAATGTGGTTTAAGAATTCGAAAACCCTTGGACTCATAGTATCGAAAAAAAAGGACTCTGATGCAACACATATTTGCCCATGTTAGCTGGATATCTCTCATTATAAATAATCATGAAACCAATATAGTAATTTACATGAATCCCATGAAACAATGAGTCAATTAAGCTAACTAGCCTTATTAGGAATTGGGCACATTTTGACCCGTGGTTGAACACACTATATATTGTTTTGGAACTGAGAGTAAAATTCCATGATGGGATGACTACAACTTACTAGAGATCCTGAGGACTTCACTGGCATTTTCTTGAGGAACAGGGGTCCCTATCATCCTTATATCCCAGGTTATAAGTAGGTCCCATTGCATTGGTGTCTGCCACTATCTGAGAAACAATGTGTTCAAAGGTTGGGAATCGCTGATGCGTCTGATTTCATAGGCAAGGTCATCCAACTTCATGATACCTTCAAGGCCCTGATAGCACGTATCCATGGAGACCATGGAAAGAGGAATCTCCTCCAGGTAGCCGAGGTAGTAACAGTCTGGAGGCATGGAGGGGTAGTCCATCTGCAAGTCTCCCTGATCATCCTGCGTGATCAACAGCAGATGTCTGGACCTAAAGGGTTTCTTTGGCCACATGTGGATAACAGGTCTCTTGTCCCAAAACACAGGCTACAGGACAGCCAACCAGTCATCTGAATGCCCTTGCCATTGTGCAGCTCCTTCTTTGTAATTACCACCTCAAGGAGATGTAGCGCCCTGAAGGACGACCTTGAGAACCCTGGACAGGAACCAGCATTGCCCAGAATGCAAACTGCAAGAGGGACGCACTCAAGGTGACCTGGCCCTCTACCACCCTCATGCCCCTGCTCAGGGACATCTGCCAGTGAGAGTGGATAAGTGGAGGATCCTCAGCAAAGTGAGGTCTGGGCCATCTGACAGAACAGAGGGCTGTACCGGGTGGCCAGTCCCCTGCACCTGGGATCCACTTGTGGGGTTCGGCAACAGTCCCAGGGTGTGGCATTGTGTGACCCTGCACAACAGTTCAGCTGGGGTGGATGTGGGAGAAGCAGGTGAGCCAGTTCAAGCCGTGCTCACATGGACATAGTAAGGACTTGGACCCAGAGACATGGCTCTATTCAACACATTCCATCTTTCCTCCAGCTAGTGAATATGGGATATGAAAATTTAACACCCTGAACTTCTCTACCAATTCCATGTCCTGTGGTACTGCTGGGTCACTTTCTATGGACGACTGCTTTTCCTCATTATGGAGACTTCCTTGGGATGTGGAGGTGGACATTGTCAATTTTACCTTTATAGGTGACTAAAAAAATACCTTTGTCGTTTTCATGTCTCATTCTGGTTAGACATTAGTTTTCAAGCTATTTGATCCTTTTGGTTTTGGGTGTGAAGCAGCCTCTGAGTTTACTGAGGAAACATTTCCCAGTATTCTGTCATGATTGGTGAAGTACAAGGTTGTACTTTAGTATTTTTTTATGCCAGCTGGGGAGAACAGAAAGTACTGCTGACCATGTGTGATCCCCAGGGGTTTTCTGCTCTAATCCCTTATTGGGGTTCTTTCCTGGACTCTGGCAGTCTCCCCCCATGCATGTGTGGTTCCCTCCTCAGCTGGAGATGCCAGGGAGTTGAGGTAACTTTGGCAGCTTGCACCGTGGAGTCTGCACATGATCAAAAGACGTTATCAACCATGGAACTCCCTTGTTTGATTAAATATGTTCTACTCCTTTAAAACCCCCTGCATCAGGGAGAAACCTCAGAGATGGCTTTTGGACAGGAGTCTGCATTCTCACCAGTGGCTGGCCTTGTGCATAAAGCTCAAATTCCTTTCCTACCAAAACTAAAACTTTGAACGTTGACCTTTCCAGCAACAGGTAGCTGAATTCGGGTTTTGATAACAATAAAACAGAGTGGAGTGGCAGTTGCCAGGGGCTGGCAGAGAGGCGCAATGAGGGTTAGATATCAAGGTGTGTGATATTCTGTTATGCAAGATGACTAAGTTCTAGAGGTCTTCTCCACAACATTACATGTGTAGTTAACAATATTGTACTGTGCTGTTAAAATTTAGTGAAGAGGGTGGATCTCGTTTCAGTGAGATCTTACCACAATACACGAGTTTTTCTTCTCACACAAAGTATGCATGGACACACACTCTGTACTGATAAGTGAAAATAATTTTAAAAAATATACATACTTTGGATCCTAACCCTGGGGATATGCCATTTACAAGTATCTTCTTTCATTCCATAGGTTGTCTTTTAGTTTTGTTTATTGTTTCCTTCACTGTGCAGAAGCTTGCTATTTTGAGGTACTCCCAAGAGTTCATGTATGTATGTATTTAATTTTCTTGTAATATTTTTAATTTAAATTTAAGTGTGTTAACCTACAGTGTAGTATTGATTTCAGGTGTAGAATTTAGTGATTCATCACGTACATATAACACCCAGTTCTCATTTCAACAAGCGCCCTCCTTAATGCCTATCTCCCTTTTAGCCCAACTTCCACACTTCCCCTCAGTTTGTTCTCTGTATTTAAGTCTCTTCCTGTTTCTTCCCTCTCTGTTTTTCTCATATTTTCTTTTTCCTTCTTCAATGTTGTGTTTCTTATATTTCACATAAAATGAAATCATATGATATTTGACTTTTTCTTACTGACTTATTTCACTAAGGTTAATACGTTGTTGTTCCACACACATTGTTGTAAATGGCAAGATTTCATTCTTTTTGATGGCTGAGTAATATTCCATTGTATATATTTACCACATCTTCTTTATGCGTTCATCTCCTGAGGGATATTTGGGCTCTCCCACAATTTGCTTGTTGTTGATAGGGCTGCTATAAACATTGGGGTCCATGTGCCCCTCAGAATCAGCATTTTGGTATCCTTTGGATAAATACCTAGTAAAACAATTGCTCGATCACAGGATAGTTCTATTTTTAATTTTTTTCTGGAATCTCCACACTATTTTCCAGAATGGCTGCACCAGCTTGCATTCCCACCATGTTAATTTTAGCCATCCTGACAGGTGTGAGGTGTTATCTCATTGTGGTTTTGATTTATGTTCCCTGACGAAGAGTGACAATGAGCCTCATTACACGTGTCTTTTCGCCATCTGGAAGTCTTCTTTGAAAAATGTCTATTCATGTCTTCCGACCATTTCTTCACCAGATTGTTTTTTTCAGTGTCGAGTTTGAGAAGTTCTTTATAGATTTTGGATACTAAGCCTTTATCTGATATGCCATTGCAAATATCTTCTATTTTGTCAGTTGCCTTTTAGTTTTGTTGATTGTGTCTTTGCTGGACAGAAGCTGTCTATCTTGAGGTCCCAATAGTTCATTTTTCCTTTTGTTTCCCTTGCATCTGGGACATGTCCAGTAAGAAGTTGTTCTGACCGTGGTCAAAGAGTTTGGTGCCTGTGTTTTCCTCTAAGATTTTGATGGTTTCCTGTCTCACATTTAGGTCTTTCATCCATTTTGAATTTGTTTTTGTGTAGATTGTAAGAAAGTGGTCCAGTTCCATTAGAGTTTCCTGTTGCTGTCCAGTTTTCCCAACACCATTTGTTGAAGGGACTGTCATTTTTCCATTTGATACTGTTTCCTGTTTTGTCAAAGATTAGTTGACCATTTATGGGTTTTCTCCTTGTTCCATTAGTCTATGTGTCTCTTTTTGTGCCAGGACCGTACTGTCTTGATGACTACAGCATTGTAATATAGCTTGAAATCCAGAATTGTGATGCCTCCATTGTTTTCTTTTTTAGGATCGCTTTGGGTGTTCAAGGTCTTTTGTGGTTCCATGATAATTTTAGAATTATTTTTTTTAGCTCTGTGAGGAATGCTTGTATTATTTGACAGGGATATTTGCATTGAATTATTTGCATTGAATGTCTAGATTGCTTTGGGTAGTATCAACATTTTAACAATGTTTTTTGTTTTAATCCATGTGCATGGAATATTTTTCCATTTCTTTGTGTCTTCTTCAATTTGTACCATAAATGTCCCAGGTTTTTCAGAGTAAAACTCTTGTAACTCTTTAGTGAGGGTTATTTCTAGGTATCTTATGGTTTTTGGTGTAATTGTAAATGGGATAAATTCCTTGACTTCTGTTTCTCCTGCTTCATTATTGTTGTATCAAAATGCACAAATTTCTGTATGTTGATTTTGTATGCTGCAGCTTTACTGGTTTATTGTATCAGTTCTAGTGTTTTTTTTTTTTGGTGGAGTTTTTCAGGTGTTCTATATATAGTATAAAATTCAACTCCAAAAATGAATAATCCTATTAAAAATGAGCAGAAGGCATGAATAGACTTTCCAAAATGCAACATACAGATGGCCAATAAACACATGAAAAGATGTTCAACATCACTCATCATCAGGGAAATATAAATCAAAACTACAACGAAATATCAACTCACTCCTGTCAGAATGACTAAACTCAACTACACAAGGAACAATAGGTGTTTGTGAGGATACAGAGAAAGAGGAACACTTTTGCACTGCTTGTGGGAATGGAAAGTGGTGCAGCTTGTCTGGAAAACAGCATGGGCATTCCTCAAAATGCTAAAAATATAACTACCTTATGATTGATCAATTGAACTACTAGGTATTTACTCAAAGGATACAAAAATACTAATTTCAAGGGGATTGCAACTCTATGTTTATAGCAGCCCTATCAAAAACAGCCTAGCTCTGGAAACAGTCCAAGTAAGCATTGGCTCATAAATGGATAAAGTATATGTGGTATATCTATACACACACACACACACACACACACACACACACACACTCATACTCATACACTGGAATGTTTCTCAGCCCTGAAAGGAATGACATTTGCTATTTGTAATGATGTGGATGGAGTTAGAGGTATTATGCTAACTGAAACAAGTGAGAGAAAGACAAATATATGATTTCATTCATATGTAGAATTTAAGAAACTTCAAATGGGAAATGGGACAAAGACGAGAGAAGAGCTACACCAAGAAATAAACTTTTTTCAACGTTTTTAAATTTATGTTGAGATAGAATGGGGGGAGGAGCAGAGGAAGCAGGAAGGAGAATCCCAAGCAGTCTCTTTGCTGTCAGTGCAGAAACCAAAATGGGGCTTGATCTCAGGATCCATGAAATCAAGACAGGAACCCAAATCAAGAGTCTTAGGCTTAACCCATGGAACATATAAACCCAACAAAACAGATTTTTACCTATACAAAACAAACTTATGGTTACCAGAGGGAAGGTGGGAGGAGGTTTGGGGAAGTAGGTGATGGGGTTGCAGGGGCGCACTCATAATGAGCACTGGGTGTTGTATGGAAATGTTGAATCGCTATATTTTACACCTGAAAGTAATACTACATTGAATGTTTACTATGTGGAATATGAATAAAATCTCAAATGATATATTTACAGTGTCTGCAAATGGCCTTGTTGGCATACAGCCCATGAAGAAACATTATTCCAGAAAATATACTGACCTACAGAAAAGCTAGAGTTTTGAGCTAAGGTATGTGCCTTACCTTCCCCACCCCAGCTCAACAAATGGAAACTCCAGTGCAAGGAGCTGGGACTATAGGCATGTGCCCCTGAGCCTGGCTGCAACCTCCCCTCCAGACTGTTGCAACCAATACCAGGGTTCCTGGTGACCAGCTCCTGTTCAGAGGACTCTTTCCCAGAGGGACAGGATGTCAGCGACCCTAAGCTGTTTGCTGTTGAGGCCAAGCCCCAGCAGGTGCCACTGAGATGTGGGACTCACTCATTGTTTGTAGCCCCACTCCCAGGATGGAAACTCTGCCCTGGGCACAGTCCACTCGGGATGCTGGGAGCCTGGTCGCCCCAGACCTGACTTGTATGGCAGGGGTCTCATGCCAGCAGGACAAGCAAGCCTCAAAGAAGTGCAGCTGCCACTCACCCCTAAACTGAGCCCTTATTTTGTCCCCACCTGCAGCTGCAGAATTTTGCCCAGGGCAGGGGGGAGCTGGAGCCATCCACTAAACCCAGGTGCAAATCTGTTCCAGTACAACTGACTTCATTTACACATGAGGGTGAGGAAGGTCTGGTCCTCATGTTGTGGGAGAGTCAGTTGCAGGAGACACATGGTTTCAGTGGAGGATTCCTAACCTACTCCTCCTCACCTGCAGGAGAGAGCCAGAGCCAGGGACAGTGGAGGGAACAGCTCCTGTCAGAACACATGTCAGATTATGATCTCAACAACTCTCCATTCAGAGGAGTCCGAGGTTGTAGGGTTTAGTCTGTGGAGAGTTCAAACATGAGAGCATTGTTGAAGGCAGGACAGCATTCAACATGAGGCAGAGGAACTTATCATGTGAGTGTTGGGCAGAATGAGATAAAGAAACCCAACCAAACACTGTCATCTGGGCTGGCTGTGTGAATGTCCCAGGCCACACCACCTCTGTAGTCTTTGAGACAACTTCCCTTCCCTCATATCATATCTTTGAGGTTCTCCTAGTTTCAATTCTGCATCAATAGCGTCACATTTCTGTGGCAAAGCATCCCATTGATGGAAGTTTCATACTTGGTTTATTCCTTTTTATTTTGAAAGACTTTTGCCTGATTCTTAGCTTCTAACACTAAGATGCTATAAATATTTACACACCATTTATTTTGTGAGCATGGGATTTCACTCTGCAGCAGACACTCGGGAGTGGTATTTTCAGGTTACATGTTAACTCATCCATGTATAATTTCATAAGCAACAGCCAACAGTTTTCCAGAGCTGGTGTTACTGTTTCATTCCTATCTGCAGTGTTTGAGGCCCCACGTGTGCTGGATGCTCACCTGGATGGTGTTGCCAGTGTTCCCTTCATACCTGAGCCCTCAGGATGAGTGCATAGGGCATCTATTGCATTCTTGATTTGAATTTCCTTGACAGTCGATGGAGTGAAGAGTCTTTTCCTGTCCTTACCTAATGTGTCTATAACCTCTAGGATGGGATTTTTACTACGGAAGATTCTGCTTGTTTTATAGAGGGTTGTTTCCTTTCTTCCCATTGACTGTTAAGGGTTCTTAGCATATTCAGGATGCAAGTCCCTTGGTGGTTATGCAATTTGTGAATATTGTCTCTTCCTCTGTAACTTGTCTTACTGCTATTGATTGTCATGTGTTCAGAAAAAATTATTTGATTTTCACAAAGCCCATTTATACTATTTCTTTTTATGGGCCTTTGGTTCTTAGGTATAATTTTGGTTTTCATAATTATTGATTGCTTGTGACTGATAATTTTTTTAAAAATTTTTATTCTTGAGACAGAGAGAGAGAGAGAGAGAGAGAGTGCAAGTGGGCGAGAGGCAGAGAGAAGGAGACACAATCAGAAGCAGGCTCTAGGCTCCAAGCTGTAAGCATAGAAACTGACACGGGGCTCAAACCCATGAACCATGAGATCGTGAACTGAGCTGAAGTCAGATGCTTAACTGAGCCATGCAGGCACCCTAGTAATTTCTTGATTTACAATATAACTAAAATCTTTTTTTTTCTGGTTTCTCTCAATGTTGACTTGTTCCCTAACTGGTCTCTGGTCTCTGTTGTTTGTTTTTAAGTTCATAGTGTGTAGTAACTCATTTTCATGGCATGGTTTTTTCATAATATATGGAAATTCTGTTCTCATGCTGAAATTGAACTCAAGTTTCACAAGATATGCTGTGTGTGTCTTTTTGGCCAGATTTTCGTCAGATTTGATCGATGTGCTCTGCGGTCAAAAAACACGTTAACCTTTCCAGGTTTTGGGGTTTCTATATTTGTCAGGAGCCATTGAGCTTTGTGCCCACAACCAAGTTCATGACTCAAGATTTTTCCTTCACAATTCTATGTGAAAGGCTGACAATTCATTCTGTGCATTGTCACTGTCAGACACTTCATGAATAGAACACACTGAAACTGTTTTATCATTTCCTGAAATTATTTTTTGTTTTGCATGTTTGGGAGTATAAGATTTCTTCTTCCTTCCAAGGGGAGCTCATACAGCATTTGTGGAATTATTCCAGGCTTCTCATCTCCTAATGCTTTTGCAACGTGCTGTACAGTGTTTTACTAAATGCATATTTAGGTTTATTTGTACTCTGCCATTTTGGGTGATAGGATCCCATGAGACAGGCTGCACCATATGGGTTTTTATTTGTCCCCATGTAAGTGATCGGTCATATTGAACTTTTATAGAACACATAGCCCCTCACTTTCATGCACCAGAAACAGGGGACATGCTTCTTTTCAAAGAGAAGGGAAAGGAATATAAGGGAGCGGAGCCAGAAAAGTCGCAGGAGGAAACCTGGAGCCTGGCAGGAATGGTCATCTCTCCACACTTTCCAGTTCTGCAGATGAGGGTCCCTGCTGTGGTCCAACCTGGGTTCTTGTGCAGGTGTCTGGACAAGTTGCCCATGGGGTGTCGGCACAGTGGAGTTGGGAAGGGCAGCTGTGGTTTGAATTCCAGCCCACCTGGAACCACTGTAAAAGTCATGAGTATGTTAATCAATGTCCACTAGCAGTTAGGGATAAAATGAATAAATGCAAGAAGTTAGACTCACTACCTTAGATTCCATGTTGATGACAATTTGTGACAATGTTTCTGCCTTCCTTTTT
Source organism: Neofelis nebulosa (assembly GCF_028018385.1). NCBI lineage: Eukaryota > Metazoa > Chordata > Mammalia > Carnivora > Felidae > Neofelis > Neofelis nebulosa. The sequence goes on from NC_080788.1 coordinate 149,462,990, forward strand.
TTCCACTTTTCTAACTTTTTAAGTTTGTGTTTAGATTACATACTGTGTGATATTAATTTCAGTAGTAGAATTCACTGATTCATCACCCACATTCACATCCAGTATGCATCAGAACACTTGGCCTACTTAATCCCCATCATCCATTAACGCATCCCCTACACCCCTGTCCTCCAGCAACCCTCAATTCGTTCTCTATCCTTGGATTCTTTTATATTTTTTCTTGCTCTTTTTTCCCTTTCCCCTATGTTCGTCTGCTGTGTTTCTTAAATTCTCCATATAAGGAAATAATATCATGCTTGTCTTTCTTGGACTGCCTTATGTCACTTAGCATGATATCCTCTAACTGCATCAACATCTTTGCAAATGGCAAGATTTCATTCTTTTTTATGACCTAATAATATTCTAGTCTATATATATATATATATATATATATATATATATATATATATTCATCACTCGGTGGACTTTTGGTCTCTCTCCTCACTTTGGCTCTCATTGTTAATGCTGCTATAAACATTGGGGTGCATGTGCCTCCTCAAATCAGAATTTTTGTATCCTTTGGGTGAATAACTAGTAGAGCAATTACTGGAGTACAAGGTAGTTTCAGTTTTAAGTACTTAAAGTGTTTTCTGGGGGCGCCTGGGTGGCGCAGTCGGTTAAGCGTCCGACTTCAGCTCAGGTCACGATCTCGCGGTCCGTGAGTTCGAGCCCCGCGTCGGGCTCTGGGCTGATGGCTCAGAGCCTGGATCCTGCTTCCGATTCTGTGTCTCCCTCTCTCTCTGCCCCTCCCCCGTTCGTGCTCTGTCTCTCTCTGTCTCAAAAATAAATAAACGTTAAAAAAAATAAATAAAGTGTTTTCTGGAATGGCCACACCCCTTTGCATTCCCACCAAGAGTATAAAAGGGTTCCATTTTCTCCTCATCCTCATCAATATCTTTTGTTTCCTGAGTTGTTAATTTTAGCCATTCTGAGAGTTGTGAGGTCCTTTGTATTTTGTATCCAAATACAAAAAATAGTTTGATTTGTATTTCCCTGATGTTGAGTGATGATGAGTATTTTTCATTAGCCATCAGGATGCTTTGTTTGGAAAAGTATCTAGTCATGTCTTCTGTCCATTTCTTCACTGGATTGTTTGTATTTTGGATGCTGAGTTTGATATGTTGTCTGTAGATTTTGGATAGTAAGGCTTTATGAGATATATCATTTGCAAATACCTTTTCAAATTCTGTAGGTTGCCTTTTAGAGTAGTTGATTGTTTCTTTAGTTGTGCAGAAGCTTTTTATTTGGATGTGCCCCAGTTGTTAATGTTTGCTATTGTTTCCTTTGCCTTCTGAAACACGTCTAGTAAGAACTTCTCAGGCAAAGAAGTTGCTGCCTGAGTTCTCCTCTAGGATTTTGATGGTCTCCTGTCTCACATTTAGGTCTTTCACCCATTTTGAATTTATTTTTGTGTATGGTATAAGAAAGTGGCTCGGTTTCATTCTTCTGCATGTTCTGGTCCAGTTTTCCCAACACCGTTCGTTGAGAAGACTGTCTTTTTTTTTTTTTCCATTACATAGTCTTTCCTACTTCATTCAAGATGAGGTGACCATACATGTGTGAGTCCATATCTGGGCTTACTATTCTGTTCTATTGATCTGTGTGTCTCTTTTGTGCTTTGTAGCATACTGTCTTGATGACTACTGCTTTGTAATATACCATGAAGTCTTCAATCATAAAGTCTCCTGTTTCGTTGTGTAGCATAGACATGTCAACTATACTTGCTCCTTCAATCCTGAACATTGACTGTGTTTCCATTTCTTTGTGTCATCCTCAGTTCTTTCATCGTGTTTGTATTTTTCAGAGTATAGATCTTTTAACCCTTTAGTTATCCTATTATTTTTGGTACAATTGTAAAGGGGATGGGATTTTTTTGGATTTGTCTTTCTGTTTCTACATTATTACTATATACAAATGCAATAGATTTTTCCATGTTGATTTTGTATCTTGTTACTTTGCAGAATTTGTGTATCAGTGCTTGCAATATTTTGGTGGATTCTTGGGTTTTCTATATAGAGTGTCATGTCTTTGTGAAGAGTGAATGTTTGAATTCTTTCTTGCCAATTTGAATGCCTTTATTTCTTTTTGTTGTCTGTTTGTGAGGATAGGACTTCCAGTGCTATGTTAAGTAGAATGATGGGAGTGGGCATCCCTCTTGTGTTCCTGACAGTAGAGGAAAAGGTTATTTTCCCTACTGTGGATAGTACCTGTGGGGTTTTCATATATGGTCTTTATGATGTTTAAGTATGTTTCCTCTATGCCTTGTTGAGGGTTTTTATTAAGAAATGTTGCTGTACTTTGTCAAATGCTCTTTTTCACATCTATTGAGAGGATCATATAGTTTTTATTCTTTATCTTATCGATGTGTTGTACGACATTGAGTCATTTGTGAATATTGAACCACCCTTACAACCAAGGAATGAATCCCACCTGATCGTGGTAAATGATAATTTTAACGTATTTCTGGATTCAAGTTGCAATTATTTTCTTGATAATTGTTGCATCCATGCTCATTAGGGCTAGTGGATTTTATTTTTTTTTATTTTTTTTAATGTTTATTTTTGAGACAGAGAGAGACAGAGCATGAACAGGGGAGGGGCAGAGAGAGAGGGAGACACAGAATCTGAAACAGGCTCCAGGCTCTGAGCTGTCAGCAGAGAACCCGACGCGGGGCTCGAACTCACGGACTGTGAGATCATGACCTGAGCCGAAGTCGGACGCTTAACTGACCAAGCCACTCAGGCGCCCCAGGGCTAGTGGATTTTAAATCTCCTTTTTAGTGGGGTTTTATTTGATTTGGAATCATGGTCATACTGTTCTTATAGAATGAGTTTGGAAGTTTTCTTTTCATTTCTATTATTTGGAACAGTTTGATAAGACTAGAATATGCTATGCTACTTAAATAGATTATTTACACTCTTCTTTAAATATCAGGTAGAATTCACCTGTGAAGCCATCAGGCCCTGGTCTTTTGTGTTTCAGTAGAGTTTTGATTACAGATCAATTGCTTTGTTCATTATCAGTCAGTTCAGGGTTTCTGTTTCTTCCTATTTCAGTTACTGTAGTTTCCATTACTGTAGGAATTTATCCAGTTCTTCCAGATTGACCAGTTTGTTGGCATATAAATTTCGAAAATATTTTCTTCTAATTGTATTTCTGTGCTATTAGTTGTGATCTCTCATCTTCAATTTGTGGTTATATTGACTTAGTCCTTTCTCTTTTGTTTTTGGTAAATCTGGCCTTGGGTTTATCATTTTTATTTATGATTCCAAAAACCAACTTATATTTTCATTGATCTGTCTAATGTTTTGTTTGTTTCTTTATCATTTGTGTGCTCTAATGTTTTTTATTTACCTTCTGCTGGCTTTAGGGTTCATTTGCTGTTCACTTTCTAGCTTCTTTAGTTGTGAAGTGGTTGTGTGTTTGAGATTTTTCTTCTTTCTTGAGTTTGCCCTGTATTGCTATATATTTCCCTCTTCCAACCATTTTGCTGCATCCAGATGGGGCACTGGCATGTTTTTATTTTAATTTGCATCTATGCATTTTTTATTGCTTATTTAATTTCCTGAAAACCTCATTCATTTTTTACCACAGTGTTCTTTAAGCTTATGTATTAGTGGTGTGCTAAAGTTCTTCTTGTGGTTGACTTCACGTTTCATAGTGTTTGGTATGAAAATGTGCATGTATGATCTCAGTCTTTTTGAGCTTGTAGTGAGCTGATTTATGACATAGTATGTGATCTGTTGTGGAGAATGTTGCATGTGCAGTCAAAAAGAATGAGTATTCTGTTGCTATAGGGTGGAATGTTCTGAATGTATCTGTTAAGTCCATTTGGTCCAGTGTGCCTTTCTAAGCCATTGTCTCCTTATTAATTATGGCTTAGGTGATGTGTCCATTGCTGTAAGTGGAATGTTGAAGTTCTCTATTATTATGCTTGTATTATTATCAATAAGTTTTTTCATGTTTCTTATTAATTGATTTATATATATCATTGCTTACACTTTTGGTGTATAAATATTTAAAGCTTTACATCTTCTTGTTGGATAGACCCCTTCATGATGATGTACTGACTTCCTCATCTCTTGTAACAGACTTTGGTTTAAAATCTAGTTAGTGTGATATGAGTCTGGTACTACACCTTTCTTTTGATGTCCATTAGCCTGATAAATTGTTCTCCCTCCCCTCACTTTCCATCTACAGTGGCTTTAGGTTGAAAATGAGTCTATCGTAGGTAGTGTACAGAAGGTCTTGTATTTTTTTTTTAATCCATTCTGATATCCTATGTCTTTTGATTGGACCATTTTTCCCTTTTACATTCACAGTGATTATTGATAGATATAAACTTTTGCCATTGTGTTATCTCTAAAGTCCCTGTTTCTGGAGATTTTCTCTGCTTATTTCTAGTCTTTGTTTCTTTCAGTCTTCCTTTTCCACTCAAAGAGTCCCCTTTGATAATTCTTTTTTTTTTAATTTTTTTTCAACGTTTTTTATTTATTTTTGGGACAGAGAGAGACAGAGCATGAACGGGGGAGGGGCAGAGAGAGAGAGGGAGACACAGAATCGGAAACAGGCTCCAGGCTCCGAGCCATCAGCCCAGAGCCTGACGCGGGGCTCGAACTCACGGACCGCGAGATCGTGACCTGGCTGAAGTCGGACGCTTAACCGACTGCGCCACCCAGGCGCCCCAATAATTCTTGCAGGGCGCTTGTTTAGACACCATGAACTCTTTGGTTTTTGCTTTTCTGGGAAATTCTATCTCTTCTTGTATCCAAATGACCCTTTCTGGAGAAAGTATTCTTGCTGCATAATTTTCAACTGTGCATGTTGTGGATTTCATGTTACTCCCTTCTTGCCTGAATGTTTCTGTGGATACATCTACCATAATCTTTTCTTTTTTCTTCCCTGTTTAGTGACCTCTTTTGTCTTGGTGCTTATAGGGTTTTCCTTTTTCTGTGTATTTTACCAATTTCTCTCTGATATGTCTCAGTGTTGGCCTGCTTTTTTAAAATAATCGCATTCTCTGTGCCTCCTAGATGTGTATGTCTGTTTCCTTCCCCATTTTGGGGAATTTCCCATGGTAATTCACTCAGATAACTCTTCTTCCCTTGTTTTCTCCCTCTCCTTCTTCTGGGACTCCTTTGAAAAGAATTTTAGTACACATTATGGAGTTGCTGAGATCCCTAAGTATATGTTTCTGATGCAGTATTTTAATTTTCCTCTTCCTTTCTGCTTCATTTGCCCCATAATTTTATCTTCTATGTCACTTGCTCATTCATCTGCTTTCCTCCTTGAGGTCATTATATACCATCAGTTTCACATCTTGGTTACAGCATTTAAAATTTCAGCATGACTAGGTTTTAGGTCATTTATATCTGCAGTAAGGGTTTCCTTCATGTCTCCTATGCTTTCCTCAAGCACAGCAAGTATCCTTATGATAGTTGTTAAAAATTATTTTTCCTTGTGAGAGTTTTTAGAAATTCTGTTTGAGGCATATTAATTATATGTGCTTTAATAATATCCCTGGCAATGAACTTTTATCGTTTTTTCTTTTGGGATGAATTCCTCCATCATGGTGTATGTCTATGTCTCTGCTTTCTTAAGTGTTTTAGAAAATCCTGTTTTGTTTTCTGCTTCTAGAGTAGTGTCTTTATTGAGAATTGTTCAATTACTATTGAGGGCTTGACACTTTGGGAAGCATTTGTTGCATATTCTGTGTGCACTGTGCTGTCGTGTATTGGCTGCTCTGTCCCTCAGCTAAGTCCTCTGCAGAGTTTCCCCTTTTCTCCATTGATGAGTGTTTAGACATTGTCCACAATGTTGTGAGTTTTAACCAGGTGAGTTTGTCTGCCTGTTAAAAGAGGCTAATTCCTATTTCCCCTAGAGGTGAAGCTATGCCTCACTATATGGTAAGTAGACTTGGTGCCCTTGGGGGTATATGTCGTCTTTTGAGGGAGGGGCGCGGTGCTGATCTGGTTTCCAGGCCCTCTTTCTCTAGTAAGGAAGCACCTGAGGAAGGCAAGCGGGGGTACAGCTTGGTGTCAGTGGCTCAGCTTCTAGTGGGAGGTTCTGTGCTGCTCACTGAATTCTGTCCATGCTGATTGGTGGGAGGAAATATTGGCATCAGCTCCCTGTCTAGTCCCTTGAGTTGGATTTCCCAGCTTCCCCTGTTCAGGAAGCCCTCCCACAAAGAGAACAATCTGTACCTGTGCGTCCCAGGCTTCCATCAGAACCCTGCCTTCACCCTGTGTCCAAACCATTGGCCCACCTGGTGGCACAGGGCTCTTATGTTTTATCTCAGGAGCTCTAGCTGGGTTTGAAAACTCCAAATTATATGAACTCAATATGACTGGGACCCCACTGATCCTCTGTGAGAGGGTCTTGCTGTGCTGTGGCTGGAGCTGTTTATCCCAGAAGGGCAGCTGCATGAACACTAGGGGCTTGGAGTTCATGGTGAGGAAGAACAAGGAGGCAGCATTCAGTTAGCTGCTCTCAGCAGAGGCTTCTATGCTAATGACCATGGCAGTGCAATGGTGCCTGTCAGCTCTCCTGCCCCACGAGAGGCAATACACCCTTTATGAAATGCACCCCGAGAAGGGAACTGTCTCTCCCCAAGTCTCCCAGGGGATTCTCAGACCACAATTCTCCCTATGCGACTCTGCCCTCCTTCTCCACAGAAGCACAGCTATGCCCACCAGGCTCCATGCAAGTCATGGCATGGACTTTTAAATCTTCAGTCTTTGAACTGCACATTTACAGGAGGTTGACTTGTCATGATTACCTTTATGTGTCATCTTGACTTCATCATGGGTACCCAGACTCCCCACTGTTTCTGTGGATGTCTGTGCTGTGTTCCAGAAGAGACTGGCATTTGTATCCAAGGTTTCTGTCTGTCTGGGCATCACCCATTCCGTTAAGTTCTGAATAGAAACTGATGCAGAAGGTGGAGGAATTCCCTCAGTTTTACTTCCCATGTGCATGTTTGAATTGGAAAATTGGTCTCCTCTGGACCTTGTTATGAGAGTTAGATCATCAGCTCTTCATGTTCTGAGACTAGAAACTAGTTCAGAATCAGATGAGAATTATACCACTGGTTTTCCTGGGTCTCCAGCATGTGAGAGTGGAATGTGGGGCTTATCAATGTATTTAGTCATGGAAACCAATGTACTTTGGTTTCTGTTCCTCGGGAGAATCCTGACTAATACATGGAGATTAATTATCTCTTCTTTAGAGGAATTGGATAAAGCTGTAGCTATTTAAAGTCCTGAGTAGCAAGTGCCAGGAGGGAAGTGTCACGTTGTTTGGGACAAGTGCTGGGTGAAGATAATGGGGGGTCTGGGGGTTCCAGTAGGCCTGGCTGCACATTGAGTGCATCTGGAACTCCTGTAAAGGTTCAGGTGTTGTGCGTCAGGAAATCTGCAATTCAATCATACTGAGGGATAGGAGTAAGCAATGCAAACAACTGTGTCTTTGTGCATATTAGGGTAGTTTTCCTATGACAACACAGTTGCTAATTCAGAGAGTTAATAGATAAACACAGAATCCTGTGACCAGAGAGGCTCCCTAGAGAAACTGCTGTGTGGAGAGGAAGCCCCAGACCCTGACAGGAAACCTGCCTGTAACCTCCATCTGCACCTGCTCCTGGGAACACAAAGCAGAATTGTGCCTAGTGTGCGCCCCCTGGTGGTGCTGATGCCCTCCTGCAGGGAGGTTTGTGTGTGCGCTCCCAGTGAGGTCCCCTCACCGTGTGTCTTGCACAGTAATATGTGGCCGTGTCCTCGGTCTTCAGGCTGTTCATCTGCAGATACAGCGTGTCCTTGGCGTTGTCTCTGGAGATGGTGAATCGGCCCTTCACGGAGTCTGCGTAGTATATGCTACTTCCATCATATTTAATATATGCGACCCACTGCAGGCCCTTCCCTGGAGCCTGGCGGACCCAGTTCATTCTATAGCTACTGAAGGTGAATCCAGAGGCCACACAGGTGAGTCTCAGGGACCCCCCAGGCTTCACCAGGTCTCCCCCCGACTCTACCAGCTGCACGTCACACTGGACACCTGCAGACACAAGACATGTTGGTCAGGAAACTGTCACACATCCACTCTTTCTCAGTCATGTCCACTCACAGACTCAGTGTCCCTCGTTCACCATGAATTACCTTTTAAAAGAGCAACCAGGAAAACCCAGCCCAGCACAAACTCCATGGTGAGGTTTCTGTGTTCTGTGCTGATCACAGAATGGGAACACCTGGGACTCCCGGGGCTGGGGCTCCTCTCCCAGCTGCAGGGATGGGGCTGGACTGGTTTAATCAGCACAGGGAGGGCCCTATTTGCATATCCTCTGACTATATATCAGGCTCCACACTTAGATTTGTTTCAAATTTAAAACCAGTGTTTGAGAGGCACTTCTAGATCACTTCTTGCAGAAGGGACTGTGACAGTATAAATAATTCTAATCTGTGAACACAGTGATCTTTTCATCTGTGTTTGCCATTTTACATGTCTTTCTCCCAGCAGGTCATGTTTGGTATGTTATTTTACTTTTTAGTGAAATTTAATCCTAAATACTTTATTTTGTGCCATATAATTTTAATGTGTGTTTATTTTTGTGTGACAGATAGAAGGAGAGAGAGATCAGAGAGAGAGAAAGGGACAGAGAATCCCAAGCAGGCTCTGCACAATCACGGCAGACCCTGCCTCAGAATTAAACTCAGGAACCATGAGATCATGACCTGAGCCAAAATCAACAGTAGGCACTTAAAGGATTGAGCCACACAGGTGCTCCATTTTGTGCCATTTTCAATTGTGTGATGTTGTTAGTTTTTTCATATACTATGTTTTTGGTGTATGGAAATAAAACATATTTTTGTTTGTTGATTTGTATCCTGAACTTTTCCTGAGTTTATTAGTTCTGATACTTTTTTTGTGGAGTTTCTAAGGTTTCACTATATGTAAGTTCGTGTGGTTCTCAAACAAATAATTTTCTTCTTACTGATTTGCATGTCTTTATTTCATTTTCTTACCTAATTTTTATGGGTACATCTGCAACTTGTAGGAGCAGAAAGCTTTTTCCTTCTTTGCTTCTGTGTTCTTTGTCTGGTCTAAGGATTCAATTGACATAAGACAGATCTACAGAAGATAATAAATTTCATTTGCATGTGCACAAGCTTCCTAATAATACGAAACCCAGAGAATGAAGAAAGTAGGTGGCACTTGTGCCTTTTAGGAAAAAAAATGGATTTGCGAAGAGTTAACAAGACAGAGATTTGGGATTGGGCAAGTCAATTAGTGAGGAATTAACAAGGCTTGTTTGCACAGCCTTCTTGGTGCTAAGTTTCCATTTCTGGTGCTAAGGATCGTTCTCCCATTCTGGTATAGGGGAAGAAGTTTCCCAGGAGAGAGTTATTTCCTGCTCTCAGGGGGACAAAGAAGGGTCACAGTTTCCTTAGACTAGCTGTTACTCAAGTGACTTTCCTCCAAATAAGCAATGTGACAAGATGACATACATTGGGTCCCATATTTTACTGGTCTTCATGTTACCATGTGGAATACCTATGTAGGGAAAGAGCATCCTTGCCCGGCTCCTAATGTGACAGGAAAAGCTTCAGTTTTTCACTGTTAAATATGCTGTCAGGTGTGGGCTTTTCATCTATGGCCACGATTTTGTGGAGGCTATTTCTTTCTTTCCCTCAGTTGCTGAGATTTTTAATAATGACAATTTGTTGAATTTTATCTGGTTTTATATGTATTAATAGATGATGATGTAGATGATCAACAGATGTGACTCTATTGTCACATATGACCCTTTCATTGTGCTGTTGCATTCACTATGCTAGGAGTTTTGTATGTATGTCCATCTGAGATATCAGCCTTTAGTTTCTCTTCTTACGGTGTCTTTCGATTTTGCAGCATAGTATGGTTGGTCTTGTAGATGAATTGGGGCATATTCCTTTCTTTTCAGTTTTTGGTAAGAGTCTGAGAGGTATTGTCATTAAGTCTCTTTTATATTTTGATATAATTCATAGATAAAGCCCTGTGTACTGAGCTTTTTTCATTTGGGGCGGTGTATGATTAGATTATACTTTGAATTTTATTTCTTTTAATTCTGTTAATTTTCTGTTTCTTCATGTACAGTCTTGCAGATTGTTTGTCTCTGGAAATTGCCTAGTTGCCCTTAGTTATCTAATAATGGGTCTATAATTATGTAGGCATTTTCTGTTATTGTTTTTCACTTCTTTGGTATCAGTTATGTCCCCTCCTTAATTCTTATTGTATCTGTTTGAGTTTTACCTATTTCCTAGTAGAGATGCTTTTTAAATTGCATTTAGCTTTCCAGATATCCATTTCAATTTGTTAATTTTTTGTATTATTACACTCTTTATTCCTTTTATCTGTTCTAATAATTTCTAATGTTAGTTGAGTTAATAAAAATGCCAATGAATGTATCTGGGAAATTCTTATTTATATGGTACCACAAAGCACACAGAAGTGAGAAAACAATCCTGAGAAAGAAGAACAAACCTGGAGACAGCATACATCCTCCTTTCTAAGTATATTGCAGAGGTACATTGTCTATAACACTGTGCTGCTGGCACAGAGTCAGACACACAGACCAGTGGAGTAGATTACAGAGACCAGAGTGAAATGTGTCTGGATGCAGTCAGCAAATCCTCCATGAGATTTCATAGAATTAAAATTAGGGGAAAAATGGCCTCTTTCACAAATGGTTTTGAATTCCAGTGAGTAAAATAATGACATTTGGTCCTTATCTTATACCATACAGATATGTAGACCCCCATTCAGCCCCTTCCCTGGAGTCTGGCAGACCCACCTCATCAATTAGCTACTGAAGGTGAATCTAGAGACTGCACAGGAGAGTCTCAGGGACCCCCTCCCCCGCCAGGCTTCTCAGGTCTCCCCCAGACTCTACCAGCTGTACGTCACACAAGACATCTACCGATACAAGTCAGGAAAATGTCACACATCCACTGTTTCTCTCACTCATATCCACTAACATAGTCAGTGTTTCTTGTTCGTCATGAATTACTGTTTAAATAGAACCACGGAAAACCAAAGTGAACCCAAACTCCATGGTGAGATGTCTGTGTTCTGTTCTGATCACTGAATGTGAACACTTAGGGGCTGGGGCTCTTCTCCCAGCTACAGTTTCAGGGATGGGAGGGTTTAATCAGCATACAGATGTCCTTTGACAATATAGCAAATTTTGCAATAGAATCCTCAAGAAACCAGTGACCCTTTGCAGGTGTAAGGGATGGGGCAGTGTTTGGTGTCACAATATCTTTCAGGACATTGTGATTTATTAATTTGTGATTTTGCTGCATTGATTATAAGTACCCATGATAATCCTTATTTTCACATATGCACCCAAAGACTTGAGGTAAGAATCAGTATACCACCATTGTACAGGTTGACAGATATACTGAAGCAGAGACAGAGTGTGTGAATGTCCAAGATCACGTATGAGGTGAGAGTAGTCCCAGTATCTGAAACTACACTCCCCATCATGGGACCCACCGGCCTCGTGAACCACATGCAGGACAAGGCTGGGCATCCCAGTGAGTTTTGCAGGTTCCTGACCTTCTAGAAGTCCCAGGAGAGTGATGGATGGAAGCCAGGTCTATTCTGTCACAAATTGGAGAGAGTGAGAAGCCTCGACAGAGACTCACAGAGCTGATGGAGATGCCAGGGGTTTTCTACAAACACAAGGGGTCATTTACACATGAACCCTATGTGGACATCAACGGAAACCCTCAATATGGGGCCTCTGCGTGGCTCAGTTGGTTAAGTGTCCGATTTTGACTCAGGTCATGGTCTCACAGTTTATGAGTCTGAGCCTTGTGTCGTGCTCTGTGCTGACAGCTCAGAGCCTGGAGACTGCTTCATATTCGGATACTGTGTCTCCTCTCTCTCTCTTCCCCTTGCCCGCTCGTAGTCTGTCTCTTTCTCCCATACCAATAAATAAAAATTAAAAAAGGAAAGCTTCAATAACGTTAAAATGGTTGAATTTTATTAAAATATGTTGAAGGCAAAACACCTGAGATCAGGAAGGATGATGTTAATTAAAAATATTTCTTCATCTATGGAATGGAGATCATTATTCTTCTAAACTCTTGTTAATGTGAGAATGATCAAAGATGTATTTATCCCAGTGTCTGACCCTGGGAAAATTTGTGTATTCCCCTTATCATGGTTTATTTAAACAGAGAGGACACTTGTGTGTTTCCACAGCTTTTACAAACTCTTTGCTGTGTTCATATCAGAATAAGTGTGCAGAGTCTGGATCTGAAAGCCCTTGAGAGGAGACCAGTCCTCAACCAATCTCTTGTCCTGTATCATGAGCTCCCTGGTCTCTGAGTTCCCCCTGGTGGTTGTGATTGCCCCCGGGGGTCCCCATGCTCCTGTTGTTTCACAGACCCCTGCAGAGATACAGTGACTCCTTTATTCCCCTCCCCATTTATGCAACAGGCAAGGGTGAGATCCTGCCATCATGAGCACTGCAGACCCTTCTGTTCACAGGATGTCTCCTCCTACATATTTTCCATCTTTCAACCCTTCACTCTGCTTCTTGCCTATAAAGATACAGTTATATTTCCTTCAATCATTGGTGAGCAACAATTTTGAATAGTTATCCTTATCAGCTGGCAAGAGTCAGAAGAACTTTTCATTTGATAATCGAGAGAACAAAAGAAAGATTCTTGGGCTCAGAAATTCTACTTTCATGAAACTGGGATAAATGTGCTCAGCTTCAGACATGTACCACCTTCAAGAAAAAAGTAAGTGTCAATCCCAGAGACAAGTTGGAGTCTGAGATTCAGAGCATTCTGTCTTTGAACCTAACGGGTTTCCCCAGATTGATAATCAAATTTTTCTTGTTGGTGATGCACTTCTAAATTACACTGTATTTCTTCTGGCATAGGAATGTCAGTACCTGTTATGTTATGGTTACCATGCAGAAGCATTCAGAAAACAAAAATGGTTTTCTAGAAATGCAGGTCGGCTGATGGAGAGAGTTTCACCCCAGGATGGGAGGTACCACAGTCTCACCCTACCCAAGCTACATGGTTAGATTTGGGGTTTTAGAGGTAGTGAAATTTAGGTACGTTTTGGACTTGACTTAATATTTAATGATTTGACATGTTGGAGGATTTGTGGGTGTGGTAATGTGAGTGTCATGTGGGATGGAGGTGAACTTTCCCTGACGTCAGTGTGGACTGTGTTCCTCTATGTCATTCTTGAACCTGTGTAGAATAACTTATGTGGCCAAAGGGACTTGTCACATGAGATTAATTTTGACACATTGATATTACTGCCATGTGTATGAGTCTGGGGATGGAGTTCAGGACACAGATGGGCAGTCACCAAATGTCCATCTCTGAACTGAAGATGAGTGGGTCCTGAAGACAGCACATCTGTGGGAGGGAATACCTTGAGAATTGTGGGATGAAACCCCTCATCACCAGGCACAGACACTTTCTTGCATGAAGTCCATGTCTCCCTCTGGATCTGAGTGTCTAACCGAACCCAGGTGGATATGCATGGGTGTCCCCAAAATGCTCTGAGGTGAAGAGAAACAGTAAGGAAAGAAACATGAAGAAAGACAGATAACAGCAAGGAAAGACACATAAAGGTGTCATTGCAATTGAGAGAGGACTTCTGGGGCTGACATGCATCCTGTTTTCTGCAGCCTTGATTGGACGATGTTGGACACTAGCCAGTGGAGGTTGGGGGCAACCCTACAAACTGGGCTCTGGGATGTAAGAACAGAACCATAGCCACCCTCAAAGCTGACTGTATTGTGGACAAGTGACATGACTCGGGAGGTCCCTCACCTGAGGGTAAAGAGATGTCCTGGCCACCCTGTGGCCCCCGAACCCTCTGAGGTCACTCCCTCCAGATGTTATACATTCACAGCTTCTATTGTATGTGAAATGTACCCTCTCTCAGTAAGGCAATGGTCCACTGCTGGTTCTGGGAGGATCCGTCCTTATGACCTTGTCTCTGGTATAAACCTCTTCTCTGTCTTCTAAGAATGAAAGCAAAGTTCCCCTTAACATGCAGCTAAAATCCAATATTGTGCCCTCACTTGGATCCAATTATTTTTTGGTGTAAATCACTAGTGAAATTGTCATCTATTTGGAAATTCCCTTCAGAAGCAAGTACTGGAATACATGGGTGGTGTCAGGTGGTGTAGACCAGTGGAACAGCCCATGTAAACATGCATCCTCAAGGCTGAATTTGTTCCCTAGAGAGGAATGTGAAGTACAAGGAATGTCAGCTGACACTAGCCTGTGGTTCCTGAGTACCCAGCAGACCTGGGTGAATGAGCCTATTCCAGGAGCAAGGACATCTACACACAGGAATACATAGATGCCAGCTGTCTAGACAGACTGCCCATGAGATGTGGTCACTGGGACCACATGAGGAGCTGGGCGGGGCAGCTGGGGTTTGAATTCCAATTCACGTGGCACCAACATTGGGAATCATGAGTATGTTTGTTAATTAATGTCCATTACCAGTCAGGGATAAAATGGGTAAATGCAAGTAGTTAGACTCACTGCCCTAGATCCCACGAGTTATGACCTGTTGTAACAAATTTTGTCCCTTTCCTTTTTTTCCCTGTTTTTTAATGTCTGAAAATTTTATTTATTTACATCTTTGTTAGTTAACATGTAGTGTAGTTTTAGTTTTGGGAATAAAATTTAGTGATTCATCACATACATTAACACCCAGTGCACATCACAAGTGACCTACATAATCTCCATCACCCGTTTAGCTATTTGAATCAGAATTTTTGTGTCCTTTGTGTAAATACCTTGCAGAGAAATTGGTGGGACATAAGGTAATTCTATTTTAACTTTTTAAACTCTTCTCCAGTGTGGTCACACCACTTTGCATTCCCACCAAGAGTATAGGAAGGTTCCTCTGTCTCCTCATCCTTGCCCATATGTGTTGTTTCCTGAATTGTTCATTTTAGCCATTCTGACAGGTGTGAGGTGGTATCTTATCATGATTTTGAATTGTTTTTCCCCAATGATGAGTGATGTTGAGCATCTTTTCATGTGTCTCTTAGCCATCCAGATGTTTTCTTTGGAAAAGTGTCTGCTCATGTCTTTTGACCATTCACTGGATATTTGTTCTTCTGTGTTTGTTAAGTTTTTATAGATTTTGGATACTAACTCTTACCATGTATGTCATTTTCAAATATCTTCACTCCTCTGTCAGTTGCCACTTAGTGTTGTTGACTGTTTCCTTCACTGTGCAGAAGCTTTTTATCTTGATGAGGTCCCAATAGCTCATTTTTTGCTTTTGTTTTCCTTGCCTCTACAGGCATGTCTATTAAGAAGTTGCCGAGGTCGAGGTCAAAGAGGTTTCTGCCTGTTTTCTCTTATAGATGTTGATGCTTTTTGGTCTTACATTTAGGTTTTTCATCCATTTGGAACATCTTTTTGTGTTTGCTGTAGGAAAGTGTGCCAGATTCATTCTTCTGCATGTTACTATCCAGTTTTCCCAGCACCATTTGCTGAACAGACTGTTCAGCACATCTGGTTTTCTATTCTGTCCCATTCCTGTATGTGTCTATTTTTGTGCCAGTACCATACTTTCTTGATGATTACAGCTTCATAATACAGCTTGAGGTCTAGAATTGTGATGCCTCCAGCTTTGGACTGCTTTTTCAACATTGCTCTGCCAATTAGGTGTTTTCTGGTTTTATACAAATTTTAAAATTCTTTGTTCTTTTTCTGTGAAGAATGTTGGTGTTATTTTGGTAAGGATCACATTGAATGTGTAGATTGCTTTGGGTAGTATTGATATTTTACCAATATTTGTTTCCCAATCCATGACCATGGAATGCTCTTCCTTTGTGTCTTGTGTAATTTGCTTCATATGCTTTCTATAGTTTTTAGCATACAGATCTCTAACATCTTTTGTTAGGTTTATTCCTAGGTATGTTATGATTTTTGGTGCAATTGTAAATGAGACTGATTCTTTAATGCCTCTCTTTTCTGCTTCAGGTTTGGTGTATGTATATAGTGCCAATAACTTGATGTTGTCTTTGTATCCTACAACTTTTCTGAGTTTTGTCTTCGTCCTAGAATTCTTTTAGTGGAATCTTTTGGATTTTACACATAGAGTATCATGTAATCTGCAAAGAGTGAAAGTTTGACTTATTCCTTTCAAATGTCTATGCCTTTTATTTCTTTTCATTGTTTGATTGCAGAGGCTAAGCGTTCTAGTACTACGTTGAACAAAATTAGTGACAGTGGATATCCCTGTCATGTTCCTGACCATATGTGGAGAGCACTCAGTGTTTCCCCATTGAGGATGATGTTAACAGTGCGTGTTTTGTATATGGCCTTTATGTTGTTGAAGAATTTTCCATCTATCTTTACTTGCTTGATGGTTTTTATCAAGAAAAGATAGTGTAGTTTATCAAATGCTTCTCTGCATTTATTGAAAGGATCATTTGGGTCTTATCCTATTATTGATATGGTGTGTAACTTTAATTGATTGTTAATATTGATCCATCCTTGCACCCCAGGAATAAATCCGACTTCATCCTGGTAAATGATTCTTTTAATGTACTGTTGGATTCAATTTGTAAGTATGTTGTTGATAATTTTTACATCCATGTTCACCTGGGCAATTGGTCTGTAATTCTCCTTTTCTAATTCTTCCTGTTGAAATTTTGGTAGTTTACATGTTTGTGGGAATTTATTCATTTCTTTCAGATGGCCTAATTGGTTGGTATATAGTTTTTCATAATATTCTGTTATAATTGATTGTATTTCTGGTGTTGGTTGTGATCTGTCCCATGAAATTCATGATTTTGTCTCTTTGGGTCTTTTTCTTTTCTGATTGAATAATCTGGTCCAGGAACTTCAATTTTATTCGTTCTTTCAGAAAGCAACCTAAAAATTTCATTGATCTGTTCTACTGTTTTTGTTTCTTTCTGTGCCATTTATAGGTACTCTATGATTGTTTACCCTCCTCGTCTGAATTTAGGCTTCATTTGCTCTTCCTTTTCTAGCTTCTTTAGGTGTAAAGTGGTTGTGTGTTTAAAATTTTATTTTTATGGTGTTAGGCCTGTACTGCTATATACTTCCATCTTAAATCTGCTTTTGCTGATTCCCACAGGATTTGGACTGTCAACACTAACATTTTCATTTGCTTCCATGTATTTTTATTTCTTCTTTAGTTTCCTGGTTAACCGCTTTATTCTTCAGTACGATGGTCTTTTACTCCAACTATTAGTGGTGTTTCCAAATTTTTCCCTGTGGTTGACTCCAAGTTTCATAGTGTTCTGATCTGAATATATGCATGCCATAGTCTCAATCTTTGTACTTGTAGGGGCTGATTTATGACCCAGTGTGTGATCTATTCTGGAGAATGTTCCATGTGCACTCGACAAGAATGTATTCTGCTGCTTTAAGATGGAATGTTTTGAATATATCTGTTAAGTCCATCTGCACCTGTGTCATTCAAAGCCATTGTTTCCTTCTTGATTTTCTTCTTACATGATCTGTTCATTGTTGTAAGTGGGGTGTGAAAGTCCCCTACTACTAGTGTATTATTATCAATGAGTTTTTTTTATGTCATTAATTGCTTTACATATTTCAGTGCCCCAATGTGTGGTCATAAATATTTACACTTGTTAGTGCTTCTTGTCGGATAGACCACTTTATGATATTATGCCCTTCTTCATCTGTTTTTGCAGTCTTTGTATTTTGAATCTAGGCTGCCTGATATGAATATGGTACTACAGCTTTCTCTTTATGTCCAGTAGCATGAAAAATTGTTCTGCAACCCCTCACTTTCAATCAACAGGTATCTCTAGGTCTCAAAGGAGTCTTTTACAGGCAGAATATACCTGGATCTTGTTTTTTTAATCCATTCTGATACCCCGTGTCTTTTGAATGGACATTTTAGTTCATTTACATTCACAGTGATTACTGAAAGATATGATATTGGTGTAATTGTGTTATCACAATGTTTATGTAAAGTAATTTTTTTCTGGAGATTTTCTCTGTTCCTTTCTAGTGTTTGTTGCTTTGGGTCTTTCTTTCCCACTCAAAGAGACCCCTTTAGTATTTCTTGCAGGGTTGGATTAGGGGTCACAGACTCCTTTAGATTTTGTTTGTCTGGGAAGCTCTTTATCTCTCCTTCTTCTCAATGACAAACTTCCTGGATAAAGTATTCTTGCCTGCATATTATTTTCCCATTCTCTTGCTGCTTTTAGGATTTTTCCTTTATCTCTATATTATGTCAATTTTCTATGATTTATCTTGGTAATGGCCTGCTTTTGTTGATTTTGATAGGAGTTCTCTGTGCCTTCTGGATTTGGATGTTCATTTCCTTCCTTGGGTTAGGGCAACTTTCAGCTACAATTTGCACAAATAAACCTTCTGTCCCTTTTTCCCTCTCTTCTTTTGGGACTCCTATGAAAGGAATTTTACTACACTGTACAGAATGGCTAAGTTCTCAAAGTCTACATCCATAACACAAGAAGTTAGTTTACCCTCTCTTTTCTGATTCCTTATTTTCCATAATTTTATCTTCTATATCACTTAGTCATTCCTCTGCTGCTTACACCCATTATTATGTGCAGTAAGCATCATGTCTCTTTCTAACACAAGAAGTTAGTTTACCATCTCTTTTCTGATTCCTTATTTTCCTTAATTTTCCATACATCCATAATTTTCCTTATTTTCCATAATTTTATCTTCTATATCAGAGGAATTTAGTCATTCCTCTGCTGCTTACACCCATTATTATGTGCAGTAAGCATCATGTCTCTTTCATAGCATTTTTTTTTAATTTTTTTTCAACGTTTTTTAATTTTATTTTTGGGACAGAGAGAGACAGAGCATGAACGGGGGAGGGCCAGAGAGAGAGGGAGACACAGAATCGGAAACAGGCTCCAGGCTCTGAGCCATCAGCCCAGAGCCTGACGTGGGGCTCGAACTCACGGACCGGACCGTGAGATCGTGACCTGGCTGAAGTCAGACGCTTAACCGACTGCGCCACCCAGGCGCCCCGCTTTCATAGCATTTTTAAATTTCACCGTTGACCAGTTTTTATGCCTTTAATCTCTATGGTATGCATATCCTCGATGTCTTCTATGCTGTTCTCAAGCCCATCCATTATCCTTACTATTGTTGTTTCAGTTCTGTTTTAGGCCTATTCCTTATATCTGTTTTGATTAGATCCCTAGATATGATCCTTTCTTGTTCTCTCTTTGGGGATGAATTCCTCCATATTCTCATATTCTCTAGTTCTCTGTCTTCTTCTGTGTTTTAGAAAACCTGTTATGTTTTCAGCTTCTGAGAGTAATGGCTACATTAAGAAGAGTTCGTATGCTGTACGGAGACTGGCACTTCAGGAAGGGTTTGTGGTGAGTGCTGTGTGCACTGTGTTCTTGCGTTTGGTGTCTTGGTAAGTGGGCATCACCCAATCCATTAAGGTTATGAATAGAATAAAAATAAAAGCGAAGCAAATTCTCTCATTTTTACTCCTTGTGTGCCTGCTTGAGCTGTAACATTGGCTTCCTCTTGCCCTTGGAGTGAAAGTTAAACCATCAGGTCCCCATGTTCTCAGACTTGACACTATTTTGGAATCAGATGAGAATTACACCACTGATTTACTGGGTATCCAGCATGTGATAAAATATCATGGGACTTCTCAGCCTATTTAGTCATGTAAGCCAATGTGCTATGTGTTCTTTTCCTCAGGATTATCCTAATACATGTAGATGCTTTTTCTCTTGTACTTTCAAGTATTTGAAGAAAACTGTAACACATATAAAGTTCTGAGAAGCAAAGGGACATGAATGAAGTGTCATGGTGTTTGACTGGGACAAGAGCAGGGTGAGGATAACGAGGAGCTATGGGATCCTGTGGTCCTAGATGTAAAGTGAGCGCAATTGGGACTCCTGTAAATGTTCAGTTGATGTGCATCAGGATACGTGTAAACCATTGATATTTAGTACAAGGGTAAGCAATTGTAAGAGACTCTATCTGTTGTTCATGTAATTATAGTTTTCCTGGTAAAACAAACTTTGTAAACCAGACCCAAGTAGGTAAGCACAGAATCATGTGTCCAGACCGGCTCCCTGGGGGAAACTGCTGTATGGAGAGGAAGCCCCAGGCCATGGCACAAAACCTTCCAGCAACCCCTACCTGCACCTGCTCCTGGGAACACAAACAGAATGGTGCATAGTGTGCACCCCCTGGTGGTCCTGATCTTCTTCTACAGGGTGGTTTGTGTCTGGGCTCACACTGACAACCCCTCACTGTGTCCTTGCACAGTAATACATGGCCGTGTCTGCAGACCTCAGACTGCTCAGCTCCATGTAGGCTGTGTTTGTGGATGCGTCTGCTGTCAGGGTGAGTCTGCCCTGGAACTTCTGTGCATAGCTTGTAGAACCATCTTCAGGGTCAATTCTTCCCATCCACTCAAACCCTTGTGCAGGAGCCTGTCGCACCCAGTGCATATAGTAATCAGTGAAGCTGTATCCAGATGCTTTGCAGAAGATCTTCACTGACGCCCCAGGCTTCCTGACTTCAGCCCCAGACTGCACCAGCAAAACCTGGGAGTGCACACCTGTAGAGAGGGGACAAGAGTGGATGAAATCAATGTTGACTGGTCCTGGTCCTCTCCTGTGTCCAGGGACTTGGCTGACCCTTACCTGTCGCCACTGCCACCAGGTAGAGGATTCTCCAGCTCCAGTCCATTGTGAGGGGGTGTGTCTCAGGGTCTCTGGTAGAGGATGGCGTTGTACGGTGATGCTCTCAGGGCACAGACACACCCATATTTAACCTAGTGCTTTTAGGATTATTTGCATAGTCATGAGACAGAGTATTTCATACACAGGACCAGAACCATCTGGAGACGGTCCCAGAGACCGTGTACATTGGGACTCAGAGAGCACCAGTCTAATCCTTGTTTGAGGACATGGGTCCTTGGCCAGGTTCCTGAACTGTGTGCAGACTGAGCTCCTGCCACTGAGTGATAAGACCTTACAGAAAATTCTCCCCATTGTGGACCAGTATTGAATGAGGCAGAGACCACCTGAACCTGTTGTTGGCTCTGATATCTGAATGTCTTATTCCTGGAGAAGCGTGTCTCCAAACTGCTGCACAAAGTGGGGTAATAAATGCATCCTGGTTTCCATCTCTTAGATGAAGATATCTACAAGCCCTGGACTAGCAGCGTCTTCAAGTGTCTTCTCACTGCCTGAGTTCATTAATTGCTCTGATGGAACAGGATATTTAAAAACCCTTTAGCATCCCTCATCCTACTCATATTTTAGATTCCTTTCTGGAAAAGGAAACACTGGCTTCTGACAGGAAAGCCTTCCTCACCCCTTGTTCACCTACTCACCTGGGGTAGCAGCCTGGTGCTGGGTAGTACTGAAAGGCCCCTGCAGTCTAGGCCTGGCCCTGCAGCGAGGTTCCTGTCAAGACTCACAGGACATTTATTCCCGTGTCTCTACTCCAGCATTACATGGTGGAGGGGAGCAGAATATGCCACCCCAAATATGCCACTGGAATGAAACATGCTTGAGAAACAGCCAGTGCAGAGACGCACTGAACATCCTTTGTTCCCTAAACAGAATATAAATCTCCTATGTGAAATACACCCTTTTTGTACTAGGAGGGGAGAACTGTCCTTAGCACCAGAAAAAGGAATTTAGGCCCTAGAATGCTGTGCAGAGAAACCTTAGTTCTTCACTATTGTAGTAGCACTAAGCACATTGAAGCTCTCAGTTTTTCCCCATTGAGGATGATATTAGTGTTGGGTCATATATGGCATTTATGATCTCGAGGTATGCTCCTTCTATCCCTACTTTCTTGACGGTTTTAATCAAGAAAGGATGCCGTATTTTGTCGAATGCTTTCTCTGCATCTATGGAGAGGATCATGTGGTTCTTGTCCTTTCTTTTATTGATGTGATGAATCACGTTAATTGCTTTGCAGATATTGAACCAGCCCTGCATCCCAGGTATAAATCCCACTTGGTCGTGGTGAAAATTTTTTTAATGTATTGTAGGATCTGGTAGGCTAATATCTTGTTGAGGATTTTAGCATCCATGTTCATCAGGGAAAT
The DNA here is from genome assembly GCF_028018385.1 of Neofelis nebulosa. Classification (NCBI taxonomy): domain Eukaryota; kingdom Metazoa; phylum Chordata; class Mammalia; order Carnivora; family Felidae; genus Neofelis; species Neofelis nebulosa. Next base: position 149,485,151 of record NC_080788.1, read on the forward strand.
TGGTCTATAGTTCTCCTTTTTAGTGTGGTCTCTGTCTGCTTTTGGAATCAAGGTAATTCTGCCTTCAGAAAGAGTCTGGACGTTTTCCTTACATTTTTATATTTTGGAACAGCTTCAAGAGAAGAGGTGTTAACTCTTCCTTAAATGTTTGGTAGAATCCCCTGGAAAGCCATCTGGCCCTGGACTCTTGTTTTTGACAGATTTTTGACTACTAATACTATTTCCTTACTGGTTATGGGTCTGTTCAAATTTTTATATTTCTTCCTGTTTCAGTTTTGTAGTGTGTATGTTTCTAGGAATTTGCCCATTTCTTCCAGATTACCCATTTTATTGGCATATAATTGCTCATAATATTCTCTTAGTATTGTTTTTATTTCTGTTGTGTTGGTTGTGATCTGTCATTCTTGATTTTACTTATTTGCATCCTTTCCTTTTTCTTTTTGATCAAACTGGCTAGTGGTTTATCAATTTTGTTCATGCTTTCAAAGAACCTGCTTCCGGTTTCATTGATTTGGTCTACTGTTTTTTTTTTGGTTTCGATAGCATTAATTTCTTTTGTAATCTTTATTATTTCCTGTCTTCTGCTGGTTTTGGGTTCTATTTGCTGTTCTTTTTCCAGCTCCTTAAGGTGTAAGGTTAGGTTGTGTATCTGAGATCTTTCTTCCTTCTTTAGGAAGGCCTGGAATGCTATATACTTTCATCTTATGACCACCTTTGCTGCATCCCAGAGGTTTTGGGTTGTGGTGTTATCATGTTAATCGACTTCCATATACTTTTTAACTTCCTCTTAACTGCTTGGTTAGCCCATTCATTCTTTAGTAGGATGTTCTTTAGTCTCCAAGTATCTTTTACCTTTCGAAATTTTTTCTTGTGGTTGATTTTGAGTTTCCCAGCATTGTGGTCTGAAAATATGCACAGTATGATCTCAATCTTGTTGTACTTACTTAGGGCTGATTTGTGTCCCAGTATATGGTCTATTCTGGAGAACGTTCCATGTTCACTGGAGAAGAATGCATATTCTGCTGCTTTAGGATGAAATGTTCTGAATATATCTGTTAAGTCCATCTGGTCCAGTGTGTCATTCAAAGCCATTCTTTCCTTGTTGATTTTTTGTTGAGATGGTCTGTCCATTGCCGTGAGTGGGGTGTTGAAGTCTCCTAATATTATGATATTACTATCGGTGAGTTTCTTTATGTTTGTGATTAATTGATTTATATATTTATGTGCTCTCCCATTTGGCACATAAATGTTTACGATTATTAGGTCTTCTTCGTCTATAGACCCCTTGATCATGATATAATGCCCTTCTGCATCTCTTGATACAGTATTTTAAGTCTAGATTGTCTGATATAAGTATGGCTACTCGGGCTTTCTTTTGTTGACCATTAGCATGATAGATGGTTCTCCATCCCCTTATGTTCAATCTGAAGGTGTCTTTAGGTCTAAAGTGGGTCTCTTGTGAACAGCATATAGATGGATCTTGTTTTCTTATCCATTCTGTTACCCTATGTCTTTTGATTGGGGCATTGAGTCCACTGAGGTTTAGAGTGAGTACTGAAAGATATGAGTTTATTGCCATGATGATGCTTGTAGAGCTGGAGTTTCTGATGGTGTTCTCTGGTCCTTTCTAATCTTTCTTGCTTTTGATACACACACACACACACACACACACACACACACACACACATATATATATATGTGAAATATATATATATTTCATCTTTTGTCCCCTCAGAGAGTCCCCCTTAAAATTTTTTCAGGGCTGGTTTAGTAGTCAAAAGCTCTGTTAATTTTTGTTTGTCTGGGAAACTTTTATCTCTCCTTCTATTTTGAATGACAGCCTTCCTGGATAAAGAATTCTTGTCTTCATACTTTTCTGATTCAGCACACTGAATAGACTCCGCCACTCCTTTCGAGCCTGCCAAGATTCTGTGGATAGGTCTGCTGCAAACCTGATCTGTCTTCCCTTGTATGTTAGGGACTTTTTTTCCTTGCTGCTTTCATGATTCTCTCCTTGCCTGAGTATTTTGTGAATTTGACTATTATATGCCTTGTTGCTGGCCAGTTTTTGTTGAATCTAATGGGGGTCCTCTGTGCTTCCTGGATTTTGATGTCTGTGTCTTTCCCCAGGTTAGGAAAGTTTTCCACTATGATCGGCTCACATAACCCTTCTACCCCTATTTCTCTTTCTTCCTCTTCTGGGACCCCTATGATTCTGATTTTCCTTTTTAATGAGTCACTGATTTCTCTAATTCTTAAATCATGCTCTTTTGCCTTAATCTCCCTCTTTTTTTCTGCTTCGTTATTTCCTATAAGTTTATATCACTGATTCTCTGTTCTGCCTCATCCATCCTTACCACAGCTGCATCCATCCGTGATTGCAGTTCAGGTATAGCATTTTTAATTTCATTCTGGCTATTTTCTTTTACTTCTTTTATCTCTTCAGAAAGGGATTCTAATCTATTTTTGACTCCAGCTAGTATTCTTATTATCGTGATTCTAAATTCTGGTTCAGACATTTTGCTTGTACCTGTGTTGGTTAAATCCCTGGCTGTCGTTACTTCATGGTCTTTCTTTTGGGGTGAATTCCTCCGTTTTGTCATTTTGAAGAGAGAAAAGGAATTAATGAAGTAGAAATATTGAAATAAAACCATAAAATTACAAAAATATTAAAATTAAAAATTAAACATACACACACAAATCTAATAGTTAATGCTAGATCCTAGGTGTGTTTTGTTTAGTTGTTGAAAGTGGATTGACAGATTAGGGGAAAAACAGGGGGCAAAGTAAATCATTTGAGAATTTGAAAAAATGAATACACTGAAGTAGAGTAAAATGGGTAGATGGGAGTAAAATAGAATTTGAAAATAATATACACAAAAGTAAAGAATATAGTAGAAAAGATTAAAGAAAAATATTTTTAATAAAAATTAAAAATAAATATGAATTTCTTGTTCTGTATTTAAGAAAAAATTAAAGAAATGAAAAAGAGAATAAAAATAAAGAAAAGAAAAAAAAGAAATCATTTGATAAATTTTAAAAAATGAAAAAATATACTGTAGTAGATGAAAGTAAAATGATGGAAATAAAATGGAATTTGAAAAAATTTACATAAAAGCAAAAAAAACATAGTAATGACAAATAAGATTATTTTGGAAATATGAAATTTATTGTCAAATAGGTTTCTATACAACACCCAATGCTCATCCCAACAGGTGTCCTCCTCAATACCTATCACCCACCCTACCATCCCTCTCACCCCCCATCAACCCAAAGTTTATTCAGTTTTTAAGAGTCTGTTATGGTTTGTCTCCCTCCCTCTCTAACTTTTTTTTCCTTCCCCTTCCCCATGGTCTTCTGTCAAGTTTATCAGGATCCAAATAAGAGTGAAAACATACAGTATCTGTCTTTCTCCATATGACTAATTTCACTCAGCACAACACTCTGCAGATCCATCCATGTTGCTACAAAAGGCCACATGTCATTCTTTCTCAATGTCAGGTAGTATTCCATTTTGAATAGATACCACAATTTCTTTATCCATTCATTAGTTGATGGACATTTAGACCCTTTCCATAATTTGACTATTGTTCAAAGTGCTGCTATAAACTTTGGGGTACAAGTACCCCTATGCATCAGCACTCCTGTATAGTTTGGGTAAATTCCTAGCAGTGCTATTGCTGGGTCATAGGGTAGACCTATTTTTAATTTTTTAGGAACATCCACACTATTTTCCAGAATGGCTGCACCAGTTTGCATTCCCACCAACAGTGCAACAGGGCTACCATTTCTTCACATCCTCTCCAGCATGTTTAGTCTCCTGATTTGTTCATTTTAGCCACTCTGACTGGTGTGAGGTGGTATCTCAGTGTGGTTTTCATTTGTATTTCCCTGATGAGGAGCGACGTTGAGCATCTTCTCATGTGCCTGTTGGGTGTCTGGATGTCTTCTTTAGAGAAGTGTCTATTCATGTCTTCTGCCCATTTTGTCACTGGATTATTTGTTTATCAGGTGTGGAGTTTGATGAGTTCTTTATAGATTTTGGATACTAGCCCTTTGTCTGATATGTCATTTGCAAATATCTTTTCCCATTCCGTTGGCTGCCTTTTAGTTTGGCTGATTGTTTCCTTTGCAGTGCAACTTTTTATCTTCATGAAGTCCCAATAGTTCATTTTTGTTCTTAATTCCCTTGCCTCTGGAGATGTGTCGAGTAAGAATTTGCTGTGGCTGAGGTCAGAGAGGTTATTTCCTGCTCTCTCCTCTAGGGTTTTGATGGTTTCCTGTCTCACATTCAGGTCCTTTATCCGTTTTGAGTTTATTTTTGTGAATGGTGTAAGAAAGTGGTCTAGATTCATTCTTCTGCATGTTGCTGTCCAGTTCTCCCAGCACCATTTGTTAAAGAGACTGTCTTTTTTCCATTGGATATTCTTTCCTGCTTTGTCAAAGGTTAGTTGGCCATACATTTGTGGGTCCAAGTCTGGAGTCTCTATTCTATTCCATTGGTCTATGTGTCTGTTTTTGTGCCAATACCATGCTGTCTTGACGATGACAGCTTTGTAGGAGAGGCTAAAGTGTGGGATTGTGATGCCTCCCGCTTTAGTCTTCTTCTTCAATATTTGGTTATTCTGGGTCTTTTGTGGTTCCATACAAGTTTTAGGATTGCTTGCTCTAGCTTCGAGAATAATGCTGGTGCAATTTTTATTGGAATTGCAATTTCGATTGTGTAGATTGATTTGGGTAGTATTGACATTTTAACAATATTTCTCTTCCAATCCATAAGCATGGAATGGTTCTTCATTTCTTTGCATCTTCTTCAGTTTCCTTCATAAGCTTTCTATTGTTTTCAGCATACAGATCTTTTACATCTTTGGTTAGGTTTATTCTTAGGTATTTTATGAATCTTGGTGCAATTGTGAATGGGATCAGTTTCTTCATTGGTCTTTCTGTTGCTTCATTTTTAGTGTATAAGAATGTAACTGATTTCTGTACATTGCTTTTGTATCTTGTGACTTTTCTGATTTCATGTATCAATTCTAGCAGACTTTTGGTGGAGTCTATTGGGTTTTCCTGTGTAGTATCATGTCATCTGCAAAAAGTGAAAGCTGACTTCATCTTTGCCAATTTTGATACCTTTGATTTACTTTTGTTGTCTGATTGCTAATGCTAGAACTTCCAACACTATGTTAAACAACAGCAGTGAAAAATCTCAGCAGTCAGAGTGAACATTCCTGTTGTGTTCCTGATCTCAGGTGGAAATATCTCAATTTTTCCCCATTGAGAATGATATTAGCTGTGGGGTTTCCAGAAATGGCTTTTATGATGTTCAGGTGTGTTCCTTCTATCCCGAGTGTCTTGAGGGTTTTTATTAAGAAAGGATGCTGAATTTTGTCAAATGCTTTCTGTGCATCAATTGACAAGATCATATGGTTCTTATCTTTTCTTTTATCAATGTGATGTATCACACTGATTGATTTGCGAATGTTGAACCAGGCCTGCAGCCCAGGAATGAATCCCATTGATCATGGTGAATAATTCTTTTTATATGCTGTTGAATTCGATTTGCTAGTATCTTATTGAAAATATTTGCATCCATATTCATCAGGGATATTGGGCTGTAGTTGTCTTTGTTGTAGGGTCTTTGTCTGGTTTAGGAATCAAAGTAATGCTGGCTTCATAGAATGAGTCTGGTAGTTTTCCTTCCCTTTCTATTTTTTGGAACAGCTTGAGAACTAGAGGTATTATCTCTGCTTAAAATTTCTGGTAGAATTCCCCAGGGAAGCCATCTGGTCCTGGACCCTTGTTGTTGGGAGATTTTTAATGACTGATTCAATTTCTTCACTGGTTATGCGTCTGTTCAAATTTTCTATTTCTTCCTGTTTGAGTTTTGGCCGTTTGTGGGTGCTTAGGAATTTGTCCATTTCTTCCAAGTTCTCCAGTTTGTTGGCATATAATTTTTCATAGTATTTCCTGATAATTGCTTGTATATCTAAGGGTTTGGTTGTAATAATTCCATTTTCATTCATGATTTTATCTATTTGGGTCATCTCCCTTTTCTTTTTGATAAGGCTGGCTAGAGGTTTATCAATTATGTATATTTTTTTAAAAAAACAACTCTTGGTTTCATTGATCTGCTCTTCAGTTTTTTAGATTCTATATTGTTTATTTCTGCTCTGATCTTTATTATTTCTCTTCTTCTGCTGGGTTTAGGGTGTCTTTGCTGTTCTGCTTCTATTTCCTTAATGTGTGCTGTTAGATTTTGTATTTGGGATTTTTCTTGTTTCTTGAGATAGGCTTGGATTACAATGTATTTTCCTCTCAGGACTGCCTTTGCTGCATCCCAAATCATTCGATTGTTGTATTTTCTTTTTTGTTAATGTTTATTTATTTTTGAGAGAGACAGAGACAGAATGCGAGTGGGTTAGGGGCAGAAAGAGAGGGAGGCACAGAATCTAAAGCAGGCTTCAGACTCTGAGCTGTCAGCACAGACCCAGACGTGGGGCTCGGACTCACAAGCTTGGAAATTGTGACCTGAGCCGAAGTTGGAATCTCAACCGACTGAGCCACCTAGGCCCCCCTGGAGTGTTGTATTTTCATTTTCATTTGTTTCCATATATTTTTTAATTTCTTCTCTAATTGCCTGGGTGACCCATTCATTCTTCAGTAGGGTGTTCTTTAACCTCCATGCTTTTGGAAGTGTTCCAGAATTTTCCTGTGGTTGATTTCAAGTTTCATAGCATTTTGGTCTGAAACTGCATGGTATGATCTCAGTTCTTTTATACTTATGAAGGGCTGTTTTGTGACCCAGTATGTGATCTATCTTGGAGAATGTTCCATGTGCACTCGAGAAGAAAGTATATTCTGTTGCTTTGGGATGCAGAGTTCTAAATATATCTGTTAAGTCCATCTGATCTAATGTATCATTCAGGGCCCTTGTTTCTTTATTGATCCTGTGTCTAGATGATCTATCCATTGTTGTATGTGGGTGTTAAAGTCCCCTGCAGTGATCACATTCTTATCAATAAGGTTGCTTATGTTGGTAATTATTTTATATATTTGGGTGCTCCCATATTCGGTGCATAGACATTTATAATTGTTAGCTCTTCCTGATGGATAGACCCTGTAATTATTATATAATGCCCTTGTTCACCTCTTGTTACAGCCTTTAATTGAAAGTCTAGTTTGTCTGATATACGTATGGCTACTCCAGCTTTCTTTTGACTTCCAGTATCATGATAGCTATCCATCCCCTCACTTTCAATCTGAAGGTGTCCTCAGGTCTAAAATGAGTCTCTTGTAGACAGCAAATAGAGGGGTCTTGTTTTTTATCCATTATGATACCCTATGACTTTTGGTTGGAGCATTTAGTCCATTTACATTCAGTCTTATTATGGAAAGTTATGGGTTTAGAGTCATTGTGATATCTGTAGGTTTCATGCTTGTAGTGATGTGTCTGGTTTTTTTGTGATCCTTGCAACATTTCACTTATAGAATCCCCCTTAGGATCTCTTGTAGGGCTGGTTTAGTGGTGATGAATTCCTTCCATTTTTGTTTGTTTGGGAAGACCTTTATCTTGCCTATTCTGAATGACGGAGTTGCTGGATAAAGGATTCTTGGCTGCATTTCTGTTCCTCATTGAAGATTTCCTGCCATTCCTTTCTGCCCTGCCAAGTTTCAGTAGATAGGTCTGCCACTACTCTTATGGATCTCACTTTGTAAGTTAGAGCATGTTTAGCTCTAGCTGCTTTCAGAATTTTCTCTTTATCCTTGTATTTTGCCAGTCTCATTAGTTATATCGTGCAGAAGATCGATTCAAGTTACATCTGAAGGGAGTTCTCTGTGCCTCTTGGATTTCAATGCCTTTTTCCTTCCCCAGATCAGGGAAGTTCTCAGCTATGATTTGTTCAAGTACACCTTCAGCCCCTTTCTCTCTCTTCCTCTTCTGGAATTCCTATGATACAGATATTGTTCCATTTGATTGCATCACTTAGTTCTCTAATTCTCCCCTCATACTCCTGGATTTTTTTTATCTCTTTTTCTCAGCTTCCTCTTTTTCCATAATTTTATCCTCTAATTAACCTATTCTCTCCCCTGCCTCTTCAGTCCATGCTATGGCCACCTCTATTTTATTTTGCACCTCATTTATAGTATTTTTTAGCTCCTCATGACTATTTCTTAGTCCCTTGATCTCTGTATAATAGATTCTCTGCTTTCTTCTGTGCTTTTTTCAAGCCCAGTGATTACTTTTATGACTATTATTCTAAATTCTTGTTGTGTTATATTGCTGAAATCGTTTTTGATCAATTCATTAGGTTTCGCTACTTCCTGGAGTTTCTTTTGAAGCGAGTTCTTCCATTTCACCATTTTTGGTAGTCCCTGTGGTAGCTCCAAACTGCAGGGCACTTCCCCTGTGCTGTCTGGAGTAACTTGTGTTGGTGGGCGGGGCTGCAGTCAGGCCCAATGTCTGCCCACAGCCCACCGCTGGGGCCACAGTCACACTGGTGTGTACCTCATCTTACCCACTCCCACTGTGCAGTGGTGTGGCCCCTGTCTGTGCTGCTTGCACACTTCCAGGCTTGGGGTGCTGCTTCCATAGGATCTGGCATATTAGCCAGTGTGGATCCGCAAGGTGCACAGTGGTGGGAGGGGTAGGCTTAGCTCACTTTGCCATCAGTGGTCCCTTGTGGTAGAGGCCCTGAAGCACCAGGAGGGAGACAGATCCGTCGGAGGGATGGATCCACAGAAGCACAGTGTTGGGTGTTTGCATGATGCAAGCAAGTTTTGTGACAGGAACTGGTTCCCTTTGGGATTTCAGTTGGGGGATGGGAGGGGGAGATGGCGCTGGCCACTGCCTTTGTTCCTGCGGAGCTGAGCTCTGTCTTCCGGGACTCATCAACTCTGCCTCCAGGTGTCCTCTTACTCTCCCCGCTCTCTGAGAGCAGAGCTATTGTCTTTTAGCATCCCAGATGTGAAGCCCCGCTGGCTGTCAGAACTCACAGAGTCCGGCCCCTCTGCTTTTGCAAGCCAGACTTTGGGGGCTGTGCCTTTCCGGGCGGTCTCCCCCTCCACCACCCTGGCTCCCTCTCAACTGTCCGTATAGCATGCACTGCCTCTCTGCCCTTCCTACCCTCTTCTGTAGGCTTCTTGTGTGTGCTTGGCTCTGGAGAGTCTGTTCTGCTAGCCTTCTGGAAGTTTTCTGGGTTATTTAGGCAGATGTGGGTGGAATCTAAGCGAACAGCATGATAAGGTATTCTCCTAAGCCTCCATCTTCCCCTCTCTCCCCAAATAGGAATATTTTTAATAGAAATTGAAAGTAGAAACTAATTTTTGTCTCTTGCTCCCCAAACCCAGGCTATCGGACAGCCAGGGAGGTATCTGAACCACCTTGCTGTGGTTCAGATCCTTCTTGCGAAATACCACCTCAGAGGAGGTGTAGCACCATGAGTGACCACCTTGAGAACCTTGGACAGGAGCCAGCACTGCCCAGAATGCACACAGCAAGAGGGACGCACTTAGGGTGACCTGACCCTCTGACAGCCTCATGCCTCTGCTCAAGGACATTTGCCAGTGAGAATGGATAAATGGAGGATCGTCAGCAAAGCCAGGTCTAGACCATCTGACAGAACAGAGGGCTGTGTTGGGCAGTCAGCACCCTACACCTGGGGGCCACCTGTGGGGTTAGGTAACAGTCACAGGGTGTGGCATTGGGTGACCCTGCACATCAGTTTACCTGGGCCGCATGTGGCAGAGGCCGGCGGGCCCTGTCCAAGCATACTTACATGGACATAGTAGGGACTTGGACCCAGAGGCATGGCTCTATTCAACACATTCCATCTTTCCTTTAGCTACTTGAATACAGATTATACAATTTTAACACCCTGAACTTCTCTACCACTTCCATGTTCTGTGGTACTGCTGGTTCACTTTCTATGGATGACTACTTGTCCTCATTATGGAGACCACTTCTTCCTACTTCCTTGGGATGTGGAGGTACACGTCAATTTTACCTTTGTACGTGTTGAAAAACATTGCTTTGTAATTTTACGTGTCTTATTCTGGTTGGTTATTAGTTTGCAAGCCATTTGATCCTTTTGGTTGTTACTTTGAAGCTTCCTCTGAGTTTACTGAGGAAACATTTCCCAGTATTCTGTGTCATGATTGGTGAAGTACAAGGTTGTATTTTAGTTTTTTCTTATGCCAGCTGGTGAGAACAGAAAGTACTGTTGACCATGTGTGAGTTCCAGGATTTTTTCCCTCTAATCCTTTATTGTGATTCTTTCCTGGCTTCTGGCAGTCTCCTCCTATGCATGTGGGGTTCTCTCCTCAGCTGGAGACACAAAGGGGCTGTCTTCTGGTGCCCAACTTGAGAGGAAGAGTGTTTGTCCCCACTAGTTTTAAAATGCCCGCTTTCCTTTTACACAAAAACCAGATAGGGATACCATAACACACCTAAAAACTACATGGGCAAAAATCTCCTTGACATTGGCCTTGGAAATGATGTTTCAGATATGACTCCAAATGCACAGTCAATGAAGACAAAAATCAGTGAGTGAGAACACATCAAACTAAAAATCTTCTGCTTAGGAAAAGACACATTCACCAAAGGAAAAGACATTTTACAGGGATGGAAAAAAATTGTAAAACGTGTGATATGAGGTTCATATCCAAAATTTTAAAAAAGCTTATTTTGCTGAACATTATAACAAGCAACCCAATTTTTAAAAAATGGGGGAGTAGAGGACTTGAAAGGGCATGTATCCAAAGTCCATGTACAAACGTCCAGCAAGTGCATTAAAAGGTGCTCAACATCACTCATCACCAGAGACATGCAAATCAAAGCCACAATCCCATAACACTTCACACCTGTTATTATGGCTGTTACCATCAGACAAGAGATAACAAATGCTTGTGAGCATGTGGAAATAAGGAAACCTGGTACACTGTCCCTAGGAATGTAAACTGGTGAGGTTACTACTGAAAGCAGTATGGAGAATTCTCAAAAAATTAGAAACAAAAGTATGGTTGTGCCCAGCGATCCCATTTCTGAGTGATATATACAGGGGATGAAGTCACTACATCAGAGATATGTGCACCCCATGTTCACTGCAGTATCATTCTCCATAGCTGAGACACTGAAAGGACCTAACTGCTCATCAAGGGATTAATAGATAAAGAAGATGTGAGATTAGATACATAGATGGATGGATACAGAGATAGATAGATAGATAGATAGATAGATAGATAGATAGATGATAGATTTCATTCATATAAAAGTTAATCGTGCCATTTGTGACTACATGGATGAAGCTTGAAGACATTATGCTAAGTTAAATTAGTCAGACAGAGAAAGACACATTCTGTATGATCACACTTACATGTGGAGTCTAGAAACATCAAATTCACAGAAACAGAGTGTGCAATGGTGGGTTCCAGGGACTGAGGGGCAGGGAAAATGGGGGGGGGCATTGCTCAGTGTGTTCAAACTTCTAGTTAGAAGATAGACAAAAAGCTTCCATGGGTCTAATGTATAGTAAGATGACAATAATTAATATACATACTGTATATTGAAAGTTGCTTTATGTTCTTACCATAATTAGCTGAAGAGTGTATTGACTAACTTCAACTTGGTAAACATTCCACATTATATACATGTATCAAGGCATCACATTGTACACCTTAAACTTACATAATGTTATATGTCGATTATATCTCAATAAATCTGGGGCCAAAAAAAAAAGGTATTCCTAGAAGACATTCCTATACACTTTTAGCTAGTAATAATTTAACTATGCATGGACATGACTGTAAATCATACAATATGTGATATTAACCCTAAAGATGTTTTATGCACAGAGAAGATTTCATACAAGTGTGCATGTGTCTGTGTTGGTGGGAATAATTTCATGTGATTCTGTACACTCATAGAAACAACAGCCATAACAACAGGTATTAGGACACTGGTGCTAAGTAGAGATCGTGGCATTTTTGAAGAAAATTAAAGGCATTATGTCCAGGGGATAGATCATGAGCAATTTGGGATGTAAAACAAAACAAAAACAAAACAAAACAAAAACAAAACAAGAGCGGTGAACACTTTTCCTTATTGTGATTGGAACATAACATAAGATCTGTGTTTTCTTTCTACATCTCACAGGTTTGGACTCCATTTCCCATATGAATGGCTTCCTTTGTGCTTAGTTGATATTTTGCAGTGACACATTTTCATTTGCTTCTTTGTTCCTTTTGTGCACATTCTTTAGATAGATCCTTTGGGTTTACCATGCCCTTACACAAAACACTCTAAAGCCGTAAGAGTCTATTGTCAACTGATAACTACTTAAATTCAATCCCATGGACAAGTACACTTTAATGGCTCCACACCACTCCCCACTCTACTGATGTCACAGGCCACATCTGTATGTATTGTGTACCCATGAACATTGATTTTTAGTCACACTTGATGCTTTTGTCTTCTGAATCTCACAAAAGAATTGGAAGTGTAGTAGATGGGTAATGTCAGCCTCATAGCAGCCTAAGATGTCCCTGTGTTGTCTCTCACACCCCTCCAAAACTTGGCATCCATCCACAAACAAATGTGCATTTTTGGGCCCTGTGGGATCCAGCTCCATATGCCAATGGACTCCTGAATAGTCTTCCCTACACATGCATAGGTGAACATACCTGAGTGTGGCTTTGGACTCTACAGTGACCCCTGAACCTGCTCCACCTTTCTTGTCTGTGGTCTCCGAGGTTCTGGGAAACAGTCTTAGATGATCACACATGGACTGGAGTCTTTGTGGAAGTCCAACTTTCCAAAGAAAGTGAAAACTCTGACTTTAAATGATATCTTCATTCCCCCTCCCATCCTTGTGCATTGTAGCATTATTTACAAGAACCAAAACACCCTATGTGTCCTCAGACAGAAGAATGGGTAAAAAGAAGTGTGGCGTGTAGGTACAGTGGAATTCTATGATTCATCCGTAAGAAAGAATGAAAATTTGCCCTTTGCGACAACATGGGTGGATCCTGAGGGCATCAGGATAAGTGAAGTAAGTCAGACATGTGGGAAATCAAATAGGTATGTCCTGGTGTAGGACATTACAGGGTACACATTGCAAAGCAGAACACTGCTTTCTGGCTTTGCTGAAAACAGCAGGCAATGCTTTGCTTCTGTGGTTACTGTGTATCTAGGAGTTACTAACTTCCCTTGTCTCGTTAACGTATATCTAGGGAGCACTCATCTCCCTTATCTAGTTCATATATACCTAGGGGGCACTCGCTTTGCTTATCGATTTAATGTAAATCTAGGGGACACTCAGTTCCCTTATGTAGTTAACGTAAGTCTAGTGGGAACACTAAAGTTCACTTATTTAGTTAGTTTTGATCTAGTGTAACTAGTTAATATAAATCTAGGGGGCACTGCGCTGATTTAGCTGAAATAAATTTAGGGGAACTCACTGTGATTATCGAGTTAATGTAAATCTAGGGGGCACTCAGTTCCCTTATGTAGTTAATGTAAATCTAGGGATCATTCACTTATCCAGTAAATTTTTATGTAGTGGGCACTCATTTAACTCACCTAGTTAATGTGAATTTTGGGGGCACTCGTTTCACTTATCTAGTTAATGTAAATCTAGGGGACACTCATTTCCTTATATTGTTAATGAAAATCTATGGGACACATTAGGTATGCACTCTTTGCTTATCTAATGAATGTATATCTAGGGCGCATTCACTTTGCTTATCTAGTTAATGTCAGCATAGGAGAAACTCACTTTAATTATCCGGTTAATGTATGTTTAGGGGGAACTCACTTTGCTTATCTAGTAAATGCAAATCTCGGGGGCAAGCTACACTTCCCATATCTAGTTAATGTCAATCTAGGGGACACACTCACTTTGCTTATGTAGTGAATGTAAATCTAGGGGCAAGTTACACTTCGCCTAGATAGTTAGTGTAAATCTAGGGAAACCTCGCTTTGCTTATCCAGTATATGTATATCTATGGGCACTCTCTTCCTTATCTAGTACATATAATTCTAGGGGCACTCACCTCACTTACCTCCTTCTTGTATATATAGGGGGCACTCACTTCCCTTATGGAGTTAATGTATATGTAGGTGGCACTCACTTCACTTTTGTAGTTAATATAAATCTATGGGGCAGGTTAAACTTTGCTTATCTAGTTATGTAAATCTAGTGGTCACTAACTTCACTTATCTAGTTATTCATCTAGGGGGCACTCACTTTGCTTCTCTTGTTAACATACATCTAGAGGGCAGTCACTTTGCCAGTCTAGTTAATGGGTATCTAGGGGGTACTCCACTTTGCTTATTTGGTTAATGTATATCTAGGGGGCACTCAGTTTATGGAATTAATGTATATGTAGGGGGCAAGCTACACTTCACTTACCTAAGTAACATAAATCTAAGGGCACTCACCTTGCTTATACAGTTAATGTAAATGTAGGGGACACTCACTTAGCTTATCTAGTTAATGTAAATCTAGGGGGCATGCTACACTTTACTTATTTAGTCAATATAAATCTAATGGGCACCTGCTTACCTTATCTGATTTGTGTATATCTGAGGGGGCACTCACTGTATCTAGTTAGTAAATCTAGGGGGCACACTACAGTTCACTTATCTAGTTAATATTACTCTAGGGGGCACTCACTTTGCTTAGCTCATTAATGTAAGTTTAGGGGGCCCTCACTTCTCTGATCTAGTTAATGTGTATCTAAGGGGACCTCTGTGCACACACAATGAACCTTTGTTTCTTTCCCCTGTTAATCCAGGTCCTGTGACCTTAGTTCTTGGTCCACAAGAACATTTGGTGGAGAATTTCTTCCTCCCCTTCACCTTTCTAGGCTCTAGGTTCAGCCACATTCTGCTTGTCAGCTCAGACCCAGCACTATACTTGAAGCCCACATCGCTGTGTGCTGGTGTGTAGACTCCCATCAATAGTGGGTGTGGCCTGTGGGTGCTAGATCCTCCACAGGACCCATTCTTACTTTATCCTGAAGGTAAACTCACGTTTCCAGCACATGTATGGTGTTAACTGAATAGGTCTGCATCTGTAACACGTGCGTCCAAACAGACAGAAGGGCTGATGTTACTCCACAGTTCACTTAGCATCCTTCTGTAGTTTACTGAGCAGGTGGATGGGGCACCTGTTTGGCCCTCCTTCCCAAACATTCCTGGACACATTCTTGCTGGGAACATGCAGTGTGGCTGCACGGGAATTTCAGGAGGTGCTGGGAAAGTATGATTACCTGGTTGCCCTGGAACGTGGAGAACATGTGTACACATGGCAGTCTAATACTTTGTGTAACCATGTGTCTTTGAGACAAAGTGCATGCATGGGGACACATTGGTACAACTTACAAGACTATCTGCACCAACAAGGATTCTAGGTATGAACTGAAGTGAAAATCCTGTTATGTGCTTCATGTGTTTTACATCTGTTGGTGAATTATGGGATACATTCTTATTCCAAAGTAATTTCTGAAACAGTTACTGTTTAGTTCTGAAAATTTCCTAATAAATTACTATTAAAAAGTTGTATATTTTCAATTCAGAAGAAAATAAACAGACTTTAATATCACTATTATGATTTGAAATGTATGCTAGACAACTGTAAAAATAGTAAAAAATATTTAGAAAAAGGGTCCCTAACTTTCCACAGGCTCAAATCTGCAGGACTTCTAGGAGGTTCTTGGGAGAACCAAAGTGGAAATCCTAGGCAGACCCTCATCTAAGGATGAACTCACTGAAAAATAGAGAAAAGAAGGAGAAAAGGGGTTCATATTCATCGGGCTCCCTCGGAATGCCAGAGACATCCATAGGCACTTGTGCCTACCTTTCTGATTGATTTCACTGGGGGCTACTTTCAGCCTCATAGTCTCAGTCTCCCACATTTGGAAATTTGCTCTCCAGGGAGGCACAGCTTGCACTGGCTGGGATCGAATCCAAGTCCCTTTCCCTGACAGCCCACAGACACCCCAGTGTGGGACAGGCAGTATGGGTGGGTGGTAGCCCTCCATTATCCTGAGCCCACATGGGACTGGGGGAAGACAGATTACCTGGAGAATGAGAAACTTTTCAGTCCACAACAGCGTAGTTTTGGAGAAAACTCATGAAATTGCCAATAAAGGAGCTTGTGTCAACTTCTCTTAATTATGGAACCAGACACTTCCGCTCAAGACAAAGCTCTGACTCAGGTCCTCTTCCCAGAAACTAAGGCTCAGTTTGGGCTCTTACAGGCTTAAAAACTCCATAAAAGCCACAAGCATGCAGTTTTCAAGTTTTATTTCAGAGTGCTGGTCGGTGACCCATGAGAGACCTGGTGTCAGAGCTATGATGTGCCTGAGGACCCCTGTGTATCCCGCAGACCCTTGGAAACGTGGATGTCAGCTGTGCTGCCTCAATACTGTATTTTTCCAGATGCACCAGATACATTGTTATAGTTGTTCAGGGGTCTGGAGGCTAAATTATGGATTGTCTTCTCCAAAAATCTCTTCCTTCACTTTCTCTGTGTTTATAGTTCTGACATTTTCAGAAACAAGAAAGAGGACTGCAGCTATTATGGCATAAATGTGACCAAAACCCACTCTGAGATATACCATGGATTCATGACTTTGCCTGACTGACTGAATTCTTCTTGGAGGGGTCCACAGTCTGTGCTCCCACCAGTGCCTTGTCCGTGCACCATGGAGGATCCCAGCCTATGTGGCAGTGGCAGTTCCTGTTATGGTTGCACATCCCTCTGTGACTGCATTTCTCTGGGATACAGTCATAATTCAGCTGAGCCCCACTGCCAGTGCATTAGGTATCCCGACAGAACTTTCCAGAAGCACAGGAAATACTCGTTCTCACATGAGCAATCTGGGTTGTTCCTGTGCTACGATGTGAATCCAGCCCCAAACATCAGAACCCTGGATCTCCGACAGATGGAATCCAACATGTTCTCGCAGCTGAGGGAGATGTGTGACATTCCTACACTGCAGCCTTCCACATGGCACGCCTGTATGGGAACAGGTTCAGCATTGAATTCCCCGGGGTGTTCTGCGGTGTCCATGTCGGCTGCCTTTGTGATTTATGGTATAGCAGACATCTTCACCTTTCCCAGAATTTCTGGCAAAGATTTCTGGACAGTGAATAGTGCGGTCAGTGCAGTTTCCATGATAGCAGCAGCCCTCTTCAGTGCACGCAGTTCCATCTTGCATATGGAAGTCATCAGGGTATGCCAAGGTCACCCCATGGCAGAACTCTGGAAGATCACGTATATTTTGGATTGGTCTGCAGGGTGTCCAAGCAGCGGAGTTGGTGCAGTCTGTATAGCCTCTGCCTGTATTACCTTTGCCCCCAGGGGTTCAGATACAATCACGCATACAGCCTAGATTGCTGTAGCACTGGATGAATGAGCCGCAGTCACACTGCTTGCCTGGATCCACTATGTAGTTTCCATAATGATAGTGGGTCAGGCTTTTATTTAAATGCACCATTTCAGTGTTGAACATGTACTTGCCTGTTCCACAATTCATTATGTGCTGCATATGAATGAAGGAACAGTTACTGAAAGCTTCCATTATACCAGTTAGTTGGGTCCTAAGGCAGCTGGACCTTTTTTGGCAAGCACATTCATCAGTGTCAATGCACAAGCCACAATTTCTTGCAATCTGATGTGTTGCTATGACAGAAAAGAGTAACTAATGTCTGCCTAAATAACCCAGAATGATGGCATATAACCCATTGGTGGATGGTATATAGAATATACAACTGGACTGCCATGAACCTCATGGGGCCCATCTCAAATCACATTAAGGGTGAATGTGTTTTCATAAATCGAAAATACTTTCACTCATACTATTGAAGAGAAAAAAAAGGGGGCTCTGATGCAACACATAATTGCCCATGTGAGCTTGATGTCTCTCACTATAAATGACCATGAAACCAATAACTTACATCAATAGCATGAAATATTGACTCAATTAAGCTAACTAGCTTTACTAGGAATTGGGCACTTTTTATCACGTGGTTAACACACTATACATTGTTTTGAAACTGAAAGCAAGTCCTTTGAAAATTCTGTGATGGGATGACCAGAACTTACTAGAGATCCTTGGGGCTGCACTGGCATTTCCTTGAGGAACAGGGGATCCCCTGTCCTCCTTATATCCTAGGTTATAAGTAGGTCCCATTGCACAGATGTCTGCGACTATCTGAGAAAAAGAGTGTTCAAACCATTGGAAATCACCGAGGGGTCTCATTTCATAGGCAAGTTAATCCAACTTCATGATATCTTCAAGGCTGCCATAGGCTGCGTCAATTGTGACCATGGAAAAAGGAATCTCCTTCAGGTAGCCGAGGTAGTAACAGTCTGGAGATATGAAGGGGTAGTCCATCTGCAAGGCTCCCTGAGCATCCTGAGTCATCATCAGCAGAGTCTGGACCAAAAGAGTTTCTTGTGCCGCATGTGCATAACATGTCTCTTGCCCCAAAACGCAGGCTATAGGACAGACAGCCAGGTATCTGAATGCCTTTGCTGTGGTGCGGCTCCTTCTTGGGAATTACCACCTCAGAGGAGATGTAGCGCCATGAGGGATGCCCTTGAGAACCCTGCACAGGAGCCAGCACTGCCCAGAATGCAAACAGCAAGAGGGGTGCCCTCAGGGTGACCTGGCCCTCTGCCAGCCTCATGCCCCTGCTCAGAGACATCTGCCAGTGAGAATGGATAAATGGAGGATCGTCAGCAAAGCCATGTCTAGACCATCAGACAGAGTAGGGGGCTGTGCCAGGTGGCCAGCACCCTGCACCTGGGGGCCCCCTATGGGGTTAGTCAACAGTCCCAGGGTGTGTCATTGTGTGACCCTGCACATCAGTTAGGCTGGGGTGGATGTGGGAGGGTCAGGTGGGCCATGGTCAAGAGTGGTCACATGGACATGGGTAGGGATTTGGACCCAGAGACATGGCTCTAGTCAACGACTTCAATCTTTCCTCCAGCTACTTGCATATGGGCTATGCAGTTATAACACCCTGAACTTCTCTACCAATTCCATGTCCTGTGGTACTGATGAGTCACTTTCTTTGGATGACTACTTTTCCTCATTACAGAGACCACTGCTTTTGCTTCCTTGTGATGTGGAGGTAAACATTGTCAATTTTACCTTTATGGGTGATGCAAAAAATCGCTTTGTAATTTTGTGTCTTAGTCTCCTTGGCTATTAGTTTGCAAGCGACTTGATCCTTTTGGTTTTTGGTTTGAAGGTTCCTCTGAGTTCACTGAGGAAAACATTTGTCAGTATTCTGAGTGATGACTGGTGAACTACAAGGTTGTATTTTAGTATTTTCTTATGCCAACTGGGGAGAACAGAAGGTACCGCTGACCATGTGTGAGCCCCAGGGGTTTTCTCCTCTAATCCCTTATGGTGATTCTTTCCTGGTCTCTGGCAGTCTCCTCCTATGTAGTTTGGTTCCCTCTTCAGCTGGAGATGCAGGGAAGTTGAGGTTACTTTGGCAGCTTGCACCATGGAGTCTGCCCATGATCAAAAGATGGTTTTGACCATGGCACTGCCTTGCTTGATTAAGTACCCTCTACTGCTTTAAAACGCCCTGGGTCAGGGAGAAACCTCAGAGTTGGCATTTGGACAAGAGTTTGGCTTTTCCCCAGTGGCTGGCCTTCTGAATATAGCTCAAATTCCTTTCCCACCAAAACTAAAACTTTGAACATTGACCTTTCCAGCAACAGGCAGCTGAATTTGGGTTTTGATAACAATGAAATGGAGAGTGAAATGGCAGTTTCCAGGGCCTGGCAGGGAGGATCTATGAGGATAAATCTCAAGGGCTATGATTTTGTGTTATGCAAGATGATTGAGTTCTAGAGGGGTCTCCACATCATTACCCCTGTAATTAACATTACTGTAATGTATGGTTAAAATTTTGTGAAGAGTGTGGGTCTCATGTTCAGTGAGATCTTAACACAATATAAAAGTGGAAGACACGAGTTTTGCTTCTCACACAACAGTGTGCTGAACTGCATGGACACACTCTCTACTGATAATTTGGAAACAATTTTAAAAAACTTACATGTTTTGAAAACTAACCCTGAGGATATGTCATTTACAGATATCATCTTCCATTCCCTAGGTTGCTTTTTTGTTATGTTGATTGTTTCCTTCACTGTGCAGAAGCTTGCTATTTTGAGGTAGTCTCTCTCTATATATAATTTTCTTGTATTATATGAATTTAAATTCAAGTCTGTTAACATACAGTGTAGTACTGATTTTACGGTAGAATTTAGGGAACCATCGCATACATATAACACCCAGTTCTCATTTCAACCAGTGCCCTCCTTAATGCCCACATGCCATTTAGCCCACCTCCCCCACTTCCCCTCAGTTTGTTCTCTGTATTTAAGAGTGTCTTCTGGTTTCCTCCCTCTCTGTTTTGATTTATTTTATTTTTCCTTTCCATATGTTGTGTTTCTTGTATTCCACTAATGTGTGAAATCATAGGATTTTGACTTTTTCTTTCTGACTTGTTCCACTTAGCATAATACATTCTAGTTCCATCCATATTATTGTAATTGGCAAGATGTCATTCTTTTAGATGGCTAAGTAATATTGCATTGTATATATTTACCACCTCTTCTTTATGCATTCATGTGTTGATGAATATTTGGGCTGTTCCACAATTTGTTTTTTGTTGATAAGGCTACCATAAAGATTGGGATGCATGTGCCCCTTCGAATCAGAATTTTGGTATTCTTTGGATACCTTTGGTATCCTTGGAGAAATGCAATTGCTTGATCACAGGATAGTTCCGTTTTTAATTTTTTGAGGAATCTGCACACTGTTTTCCAGAGTGGCTGTGCCAGTTTGCATTACCATCAACAGTGCGAAAGGGTTTCGCTTTCTCTGCATCCTTGCTGACATTTTGTGTTTTCTGAATTGTTAATTTTAGTCATTGTGACAGGTGTGAGTTGGTATCTCATTGTGGTTTTGATTTATATTTCACTGATGAAGAGTGTTGTTGAGCATCTATATTCGTGTTTTTTTGCCATCTGGATGTCTTCTTTGGAAAAATATGTATTCATGTCTTCTGCCCATTTCTTCACTGGATTATTTGTTTTTTGAGTGTTGAGTTTGGTAAGTTCTTTATAGATTTTGGATACTAACCCTTTGTCTCAGATGTCATTTGCAAATATCTTCCCCGATTTTATCAGTGGCCTTTTAGTTTTGTTGATTTGTTCTTTGCTGTGCAGAGCTTTTTATCTTGAGGAGATTCCAATAGTTTATTTTTGCTATTGTTTCCCTTGCCTCTGGGGACACGTCTAGTAAGAAGTTGTTCTGGCCAAGGTCAAAGAGGTTGGTGCCTGTGTTCTCCTCTAGGATTTTGATGGTTTCCTGTCTCCCATTTAAGTCTTTCATTCATTTTGTATTTATTTTTGTGTGTAATGTAAGAAAGTGGTCCAGGTTCCTTACAAGTTCACGATGCTGTCCAGTTTTCCCAACACCAGTTGTTGAAGGGACTTTTTCCATTTGATAGTCTTTCCTGCTTTGTCAAAGATTAGTTGACACATACTTATGTGTCCATTTCAGGGTTTTCTAATCTTTTCCATTAATCTATGTGTCTTTTTTTTTTTTTTTGCCAGTATCATCCTGTCTTGACGACTGCAGCATTGTAATATAGCTTGATATCCAGAATTTTGTTGCCTCCAGGTTTTTTTCTTTTTCAAGATCTTTGGTTATTTGGGGTCTTTTGTGGTTCCATGATAATTTTAGAGTTATTTGTTCTAGCTCTGTGAAAAATGCTGGTATTATTTGATAGGAAAATGAATTACTTGCATTGAATGTCTAGATTGCTTTGGATAGTATTGTCATTTTAACAATGATTTTTCTTTTGATTCATGTGCATGGAATATTTTTCCATCTTTATGTGTTTTCTTCAATTTCTTCCATAAATGTCCCAGATTTTTCAGATTACAGATCTTTTACCTCTTTACTAAGGTTTATTTCTAGTGTATTATGGTTTTTGGTGTAATTTTAAATGGGATTGATTCCTTGATTTCTCTTTCTCCTGCTTCATTATTGGTGTATAGAAATGTAACAAATTTCTATATGTTGATTTTGTATGCTGCAAATTTACTGGTTTATTGTACCAGTTCTAGCGGGTTTTTTTTTGAGTGGGTCTTTCATGTTTTCTATATATGGTATAAATTTCAACTCCAGAACTGAATAATCCTATTAAAAAATGGCCAGAAGACATGAATAAGCATTTTTCCAAATGCAACCTACAGATTGTCAATAAACACATGAAAAGATGGTCAACATCACTCCTCATCAGGGAAATAGAAATCCAAACTACAATGAAATATCAACTCACACTGGTCAGAAAGGCTGAACTCAACAGCACAAGAAATAACAGGGGTTGGTGAGGATGCAGAGAAAGAGGATCCTTTTCGAGGTGCTGGTGGGAATGCACACTGGCACAGCCACTATGGAAAACAGCATGGAGGTTCCTTGGAAATCTAAAAATATAACTACGTTACGATAGAACAAATGCACTACTAGGTATTTACCCAAAGAATACAAAAATACTAATTTAAGGGAATTGTACCTCTATGTTTATAGCAGCTATGTCACAAACAGCCCACCTATGGAAACAGCCCAGCCCAAGTATGCATTGATTGATGAATGGGTATAGAATATGTGGTATATCTACACACACACACACACACACACACACACACACACACCCCACGCACTCTGGAATATTTCTCGGCTGCAAACGGAATGACATTTGCCATTTGTAAGGACAGGGATGGGCCTAGACAGTATTATATTTACTGAAATAAGTCAGAACAAGACAAATATATGATTTCATCCATATGTAGAATTTAAGAAACAACAAATGGGCAAAGGGACAAATAAGAGAGAAGAGGTAATCCAAGAAATAGGCAATTTTTTCAATATTCACTTATTTATTTAGAAAGAGAATGGGAGGTGGGGCAGAGGCAGATGGAAGAGAATCCCAAGGAAACATCGTGCTGTCGTGCAGAAACCAAAGTGGGGATCGATCTCAGGAATGATGAGATCAAGACAAGAGCCCAGAGCAAGAGTCATGGGCCTAACCCATGGAACCACGTAACCACCACGAAACAGATACTTAACTATAGAGAAAAAACTGATGGTTACCCTGGGGAGGGTGGGTGGAGGGATGGGGAGGTAGTTGATGGGGATTAAGGGGGGTGTTCATAATGAACACTGGGTGCTGTATTGCAATGTTGAATCACTATATTTTACACCTGAAAGTAATAGTACATTGCATGTTACCTAACTAGAATTTGAAGAAAAACTCAAATAATGTATTTAAAGTGACTGCAAATGGCCATGTTGGCATACAGCCCATGAAGAAGCATTTATTGCAGAAAATATACTACCAGAAAGAATACCTAGAATATTTGAACTAAGGTATGTTCTTTTCCTTTCCCACACCAGATCAGCAAGTAGAAACTCCAGTGCAAGTAACTGGGACTATAGGCATGTGCCCCTGAGCCTGGCTGCAACCTCCCCTCCAGACTGTTGTAGCCAATACACACGGTTCCCGGTGACCAGCTCCTGTTCAGAGGACTCTTTCCCAGAGGGACAGGATGTCAGTGACCCTAAGCTGTTTGCTGTTGAAGCCAAGCCCCAGCAGGTGCCACTGAGATGTGCGACTCACTCATTGTTGGCAGCCACACTCCCAGGAAGGAAGCTCTGCCCTGGGCACAGTCCACTAGGGATGCTGGGAACCTGATCACCCCAGACCTGACTTGTATGGCAGGAGTCTCATGCCACCAGGACAAGCAAGCCACAAGGCAGTGAAGCTGCCAGCCACCCCTAAACAGAGCCCTCAGTTTCCAAACTGTTTGGAATCCTGTTTGTCCCTGACACCCCCTGCAGCTGCAGACCTTTGCCCAGGGTATTGCCCAGGGTAAGGGGGAGATGGAGCAATCCTCTAAATCAAGGAGCAAATCTGTTCCTATAGAACTGACTTAATTTCCAGCTGAGTGTGAGGAAGTTCTGGCCCTCATGTTGTGGGAGAGTCAGGTGCAGGAGACCAATAGTTTCAGTGGAGGGTTCCTAACCTACTCCTGCTCACCTGTAGGAGAGAGCCAGGGGCAGGGACAGTGGAGGGAACAGCTCCTGTCAGAACACATATCAGACTATGGCCTCACCAACTCCCCATTCAGAGGAGTCCGAGGTTGTAGGGTTCAGTCTGTGGAGACTCCATACATCAGAGGGTGGTTGAACATAGGAGTGCTGTCAAATGAAGCAGAGTATCTCATCATGTGGTTTGGGAAAGAAAGAGATAAGGAATGCCCAACCAAACCACTGTCACCATGGTCTGGCTGTGTGAATGTCCCAGGTCACACCACCTCTGTAATTA
This sequence comes from Neofelis nebulosa, assembly GCF_028018385.1. Classification (NCBI taxonomy): domain Eukaryota; kingdom Metazoa; phylum Chordata; class Mammalia; order Carnivora; family Felidae; genus Neofelis; species Neofelis nebulosa. The sequence continues at coordinate 149,509,578 of NC_080788.1, forward strand.
TGGGACTCCCGCCCTTCCCTCCACATCATGTCTTTGAGTTTCACCTGGTTTCAGGTGCGCATCAGTAGTGTCACATTTCTCTGGGAAAGCATCCCATTGATGGAAGTTTCGTACTTGGTATATTCCTTTATATTTAGAAAGACTTTTGCCTTATTCTGAGCTTCTAACACTAAGAAAGATGCTATAAATATTTACACACCATTTATTTTCTGAGCATGGGATTTCATTCTTCTGGGATAAATACTCAGGAGTGGTATTTCCAGGTTACATTTTATGCCATCCATGTATAATTTCATAAGCAACAGCCAACGGTTTTCCAGAGCTGGTGTTTATTTGTCAACCCTTCCTGCATTGTTTGAGACCCCACGTATGCTGGATGCTCACCTGGATGTTGCTGTCAGTGTTGTTTTCATTCCGGAGCCATCGGAATGTGTGTATAGGGCATCTATTGCGTTCTTGATTTGAATTTCCCTGACAGTCGATGGTGTGAAGAGTCTTCTCCAGTCAGTAACTAATGTGTCTATAACCTCAAGGATAGGATGTCTACTACACAAGGCTGTGCTTGTTTTATGGAGGTTTGTTTCCTTTCTTCCTATTGACTGTTGAGGTTTTTTAGCATATTGAAGATGCAGGTCCCTTGGTGGTTATGCAATTTGTGAATGTTTTCTCTTACTCTGTAACTTATCTTACTATGGGTATTCATGTGGGCAGATAAGCGTATTTGATTTTCACAAAGTCTATTGATACCATTTTTTTTATGGGTCTTGTGTTCTTAGCTATAGTTTTCCTTTTCTTGATGATTGACTGCTTGTGACTAATATTTTTTTAAACTGTTTATTTTTGATAGAGAGAGAGAGACACAACGTGAGCAGGGAAAAGCAGAGAGAGATGGATACACAGAATCTGAATCAGGCTCCAGGTTCTGAGCTGTCAGCATAGGGCCTGACAAGGGGCTCAAACCCTCAAATTGTGACATCGAGACCTGAGCTGAAGTGAGACACTTAGCCAACTGAACCACCCAGGCACCCCACTGATTTCTTGACTTACAATGTAACTAAAAGTCTTGTTTTTTTCTGGTTTCTCTCAATGTTGACGTGTTCCCTATTTGGTCTCTACTGACTTAGAGTTTTGTCGTTTGTTTTTAAATTTATAGACTCTACCAAATCATTTTCATGGCATGGTTTTTCCTAATATATGGAAATTATGTGGAAATATATGAAATTGAAGTTCAAATTTCACAAGAGTTGCCATTCTGTGTCTCTTTGGCCAGACTGCTCATCAGATTTGATAGATATGCTCCTGGGGTCAAAGAACACGTTTAGGGGCGCCTGGGTGGCACAGTCGGTTAAGCGTCCGACTTCAGCCAGGTCACGATCTCACGGTCCGTGAGTTCGAGCCCCGCGTCAGGCTCTGGGCTGATGGCTCAGAGCCTGGAACCTGTTTCCGATTCTGTGTCTCCCTCTCTCTCTGTCCCTCCCCCGTTCATGCTCTGTCTCTCTCTGTCCCAAAAATAAATAAACATTGAAAAAAAAAAAAAAGAACACGTTTACCTTTTCAGGTGGCGGGCTTTCTATATGTCTCAGGAGCCGCTGAGCTCTGTGCACACAACTGAGTTCTTGACACAATTTTTCCTTCAGATTCTATGTGAAATGGTCTGGGCACTTTGCATTCCCACCAAGAGTATAAAAGGGTTCCCTTCTCTCCTCATCCTCATCAATATCTGTTGTTTCCTGAGTTGTTAATTGTAGCCATTCTGACAGATGTGTGGTCATCTCTCATTGTAGTTTTGATTTGTAATTCCCTGATGATGAGTGATGTTGAGCATATGTTCGTGTGTCGGTTAGCAATCTGAATGCTTTGTTTGGAAAAGTATCTCCTCATGTCTTCTGCCCATTTCTCCACTGGATTCTTTGTATTTTGGGTGTTGAGTTTGAGAAGTTTTCTTTTTGTAGATTTTGGATAGTAAGCCTTTATCAGATATGTGGTTTGCAAATACCTTTTTAATTTCTGTAGAATGCCTTTTAGATAAGTTGATTGTCTCTTTAGCTGTGCAGGTTTTTATTTTGATGAGGTCCCAGTAGTTCAAGTTTGCTGTTGTTTCACTTGCCTCTCGAGAAACGTCTAGTAAGAAGTTGCTATGTCTGAAGTCCAGGAGGTTGCTGCCTGTGTTCTCCTCTAGGATTTGATGGTCTCCTGTCTCACATTTAGGTCTTTCACCCATTTGGATTTATTTTTGTGTATGGAGTAAGAAAGTGGTTCAGTTTCATTCTTCTGCATGTTCTGGTCCAGTTTTCCCAACACCCTTTGTTGACAAGGCTGTCTTTTTTCCCATTACATAGTCTTTCCTACTTCATCCAAGATGAGGTGGCCATACATTTGTGAGTCCGTATCTGGGTTTACTCTTCTGTTCTCTTGATCTATGTGTCTCTTTTGTGCTTGTAGCTTACTGTCTTGATAAGTACAGCTTTGTAATATAGCATGAAATCCATAATCATGAAGCCACCGTTTCTTTGTGTAGCAGAGACATTTCAACACTACTTGCTCCTTAAATCCATGAACATGAAGGTGTTTCCACTTCCTTGTGTCATCCTCAGTTTCTTTCACTGTTTTTAGAGTCTTCAGAGTATAGATATTTTAACTCTTTAGGTATCCTATTATATTTGGTGCAGTTGTAAACGGGATGGATAGTTTTTTTTTTTTTTATTTTCCTTTCTGTTTCTTCATTATTGCTGTGTAGAAATGCAGCCGATTTCCATATGTTGATACTGTATCTTGTGACTTTGCTGAATTTGTGAATCAGTTCGTGCAATATTTTGGTGGAGTCTTGAGTTTTTTATATAGAGTGTCATGTTATGTGTGAAGAGGGAATGCTTGACTTCTTCTTTTCTAACTTGAATGCCTTTATTTATTTATTTATTTATTTATTTATTTATTTATTTTTCTTGTCTGTTTTTGAGGATAAGACTTTCACTGCTGTGTTACGTAGAATGATGGGAGTGGACGTCCCTCTTGTGTTCCTGATAGTAGAGGAAAAAGTTTTTTTCCCCACTGAGGATATTAGCTGTGGGGTTTTCGTGTATGGACTTTATGATGTTGAGGTGTGTTTTCTCTACCACTTGTTGAGGGTTTTATCAAGAAAGGATGCTGTGCTATGTCAAATTTTTTTTTTTGCATCTATTGAGATGGTCATATCATTCGTATCCTTTCTCTGATTGATGGTATGCATTACATTGATTTATTTGTGACTATTGAACCATCCTTACAGCCAAGGAAAAATCCCACCTGGTCACGTTAAAGGATCCTTTTAATGTATTGGCGGATTCAATTTGCAAGTATTCTCTTTCTTTTTTTTAACGTTTATTTATTTTTGAGACAGAGAGAGACAGAGCATGAATGGGGGAGGGTCAGAGAGAGGGAGACACAGAATCTGAAACAGGCTCCAGGCTCTGAGCTCTCAGCACAGAGCCCAATACGGGACTTGAACTCACAGACCGTGAGATTACGACCTGAGCCAAAGTCGGACGCTTAACCGACTGAGCCACCGAGACGCCCCTGCAAGTATTTTCTTGACAATTGTTGCATTCTTGCTCATTAGGGCTAGTGGCCTGTAAGTCTCATTTTTAGTGGGGTTTAATCTGGTTTGGAACTGTGATCATACTCATCTTATAGAATGAATTTGGAAGTTTTCTTTCCATTTCTATTATTTGGAACAGTTTGTAGACAGGAATTTTCTATTCTACTTAAATAGAATATTTTACACTCTTCTTAAATATCTGGTAGAATTCACCTGTGAACCTCTCTGGCCCTGGATTTTTGTGTGTCAGTAGATTTTTGATTAATGATTCAATTTCTTTGCTCATTATCAGTCTGTTCACGTTTTCTATTTCTTCCTTTTTCAGTTTAGGTAGTCTTCATTATTCTGGGAATTTTTCCATTTCTTCCAGATTGCCCAATTTGTTGGCATATAAATCTCCAAACTATTTTCTCATAGTTGTATTTCTGTGGTGTCAGACGCGATGTCTCCTCTCAAATTCTGATTATATTTACTTTCGTCCCTTCTCTTTTGTTTTTGCCAAGTCTGCCCAAGGGTTTTCATTTTTATTTATTCTTACAGAAACCAACTTACAGTTTCATTCATCTGTTCTACTGTTTTTCTTTGTTTCTATATCATTTATATCTGCTCTAATCTTTTTTGTTTACCTGTTCCTGCTGGCTTTAGGGTTCATTTGTTGTTCTTTTCCTAGTTTCTTTAGTTGTAAAATGGTTGTGTGTTTGAGACCTTTCTTCTTTCTTGAGTTTGGCCTGTACTGCTATATATTTCACTCTTCCATCAACTTTGCTGCATCCAGATGGTTTGGAACTGGCATGTTTTCATTTTCATTTGCTTCCATGTATTTTTTATTGCTTCTGTAATTTCCTGAAAATCTCATTCAACTTTTACTACAATGTTCTTTAACCTAATGTTTTGGTGGTGTTGGCCAAATTTTTCTTGTGGTCGACTTTAAGTTTCATAGTGTTGTGGTTTGAAAATACGCACGGATTGATCTCAGTCTTTTTGTACTTGTAGAGGGCTGATTTGTGACATAGTATGTGATCTGTTCTGGAGAATGTTCCATGTGCACTCAAAAAGAATGTGTATTCTGGTGCTTTAGGATGGAATGTTCTGAATATATCTGTTAAGTCCATTCAGTCCATGTGTCTTTCAAAGCCATTGTTTCCTTATTGATTTTCAGCTTAAATTGTCTTTCCATTGTTGTAAGTGGAGTGTTAACGATCTCTATTATTACTATTGTGTATTATCAATGAGTTTCTTTACGTTTCTTATTAATTGAGTTATATATTTCAGTGCTTACATTTTTGGGGTATAAATATTTAAAGCTTCAGATCTTCTTGTTGGATAGACCCCTTTATGATGATATACTGCCTTCCTGATCTCTTGTAACAAACTTTGGTTTGAAAACTAGTGTGATATGAGTGTGGCACTACAACTTTCTTTTGACGTCCGTTAGCAAGATAAATTGTTCACCCTCCCCTCACTTTGAATCTACAGGTGTTTTAGGTTGAAAATGAGTCAATCGTGTGCAGTGTGTAGAAGGATCTTGTATTTGTTTTTATCCATTCCGGTATCCTATGTCTTTTGATTGGAGCATTTTGTCCATTTACATTCACAGTAATTATTGATAGATATAAACTTAGTGCCATAGTGTTACCTCCAAAGTCATTGTTTCTGGAGATTTTCTCTGCTTATTTCTAATCTTTGTTACTTTTAGTCTTCCTTTCCCACTCAAATGGTCCCGTTTAATTTCTTACGGGGCTGATTTAGAGTCCATGAACTCCTTTGGTTTTTGTTTGTCTGGGAAATTCTATCACTCCTTGTATCTGAATGACTGCCTTACTGGAGAAAGTATTCTTAGCTGCATAATTTTCAATTGTGCATGTTGAGGATATGATGCCACTCCCTACTTGCATGAAGGTTTCTGTAGAGACATCTGCCATAGTTTTTTTTTTTAATCTTCCCTTGTTAGTTAGCAACTTCTTTTGTGTTGATGCTTTTATGGTTTTTCTTTATGTGAATATTTTGCCATTTTCCTATTATATGTCTCAGTGTTGGCCTGCTTTTTATTTTATTTTTTATTTTAATGGGTGTTCTCTTTGCCTCCTAGATGTGGATGTCTGTTTCCTTCCCCAGCTTGTGGAAATTTTCACTATAATTCACTCAGCTAAAATGTATCCCCTTTTTCTTCCTCTTATTCTTTTGGGACTCCTTTCAAAAGAATGTTATTACAGTTTATGGAGTTGCTGATTTTCCTAAGTGTACGTTTGTGATGCAATATTTTAAATTTCCTCTTCTTTCCAACTTAATTTCCCCCGTAATTTTATCTTCTATTTCCCTTTCTCATTCATCTGCTCCTTTCATCCTTGAGGTCATTATATCCAATCAGTTTCACATCTTGGTTACAGCATTTCTTTTTTTTTTTTTTTTCAATATATGAAAGTTATTGTGTAATTGGTTTCCATACAACACTCAGTGCTCATCCCAAAAGGTGCCCTCCTCACTACCCATCACCTACCCTCCCCTCTCTCCCACCCCCCATCAACCCTTAGTTTGTTCTCAGTTTTTAACAGTCTCCGATGCGTTGGCTCTCTCCCACCCTAACCTCTTTTTTTTTCCTTCCCTTCCCCCATGGGTTTCTGTTAAGTTTCTCAGGATCCACATAGGAGTGAAACCATATGGTATCTGTCGTTCTCTGTATGGCTTATTTCACTTAGCATCACACTCTCCAGTGGTTACAACATTTCAAATTTCATCTTGACTAGGTTTTAGGTCTTTTCTGTTTGCAGTAAGGGTATCCCTCATGTCTCATACATTTTCCTCAAGCACAGATAGTATCCTTATGATACTTTTTGAAAATCCTGTTTCATTATGAGAGTTTTTAGAAATTCTGTTTGAGCCACATTAGTTTATGTGTTTTAATTATATCCCTCACAATGACCTTTTATCATTTTTTCTTTTAGGATGAATTCCTCCATCATGTTGTTGTCTATGTCTCTGCCTTCTTAAATTTTTTAGAAAATCCTTTTATCTTTTCTGCTTCTAGGGAAGTATCTTTGTTGAGGAGTGTTCACATACTGTCCAGGGCCTGACACTTCATGAAGCATTTGTTTTATGTTCCGTGGCACTGTGCTGTCATATTTTGGCTGCTCTGTCCCTCAGGACAGTCCTCTGCAGAGTTTCTCCTTGCCTCACCTGGGGAGTGTTGGACCTTGTCCCCAGTGTTGTGAGTTTTAACTAGGTGAGTTTGGTCTGCTTGTTAAAAGAGGCTAATTCCTATCTCCCCTAGAGGTGAAGATATGCCTCAATGTATGATCACCTGACTTGGTGCATGTGGGGGTTTATGGTGGTCTTTGGAGGAAGGGGTGCAGTGGTGGTCTGGTTGCCAGGCACTCTTTCCTAGTAAGCAAGCACTTGATGGGGGCTGGAGTAGGTGGAGCTTGGTGTTAGTGGCTCAGCTTGCACTGGGGATGCTGTGCTGCTGAGTGAAATCTGTCCATGCTGATTGGTGGGAGGAAATATTGACATCAGCTCCCTCTCTAGTCCCTGGAGTTGGAGTTCCCAGCCTCCCCTGTTCAGGAAGCCCTCACACAGAGAGAACACTTGTGGGTCCCAGGCTTCTGTCAGAATTGCTTTCACCCTGTCTGTGTCCAAGCCATCGGCCCATCTGGTGGCACAGGGCTCTTATGTTTCATCTCAGGAGCTCTAGCTGGGTTTGAAAACTCCAAATTGTGTGAACTCAATGTGACAGGGACCCCACTGATCCTCTGGGAGAGGGTCTTGTTGTGCTGTGCCTGGAGCTGATTTACCCCAGATGGGCAGTTGCATGAATACTGGGGGCTTGGAGTGCATGGTGAAGAACAACAAGAAGGCAGTGTCCAGCTAGCTACTCTCAGAAGAGGCTCCTCTGCTAATGATCAGGGAATTGTAATGGTGCCTTTCAGCTCTCCTGTCCTATGAGAGGCAATGCCCCGTCTCCCAAATGCACTCCACGAAGGGAATTGTCTCTCCCCATGCGACCCAGGGGATACTCAGACCACAGTTCCCCTTATGGACCTCTGTCCTCCACAGGAGCAATGCTGTGCCCACCAGACTCCACTCCAATGATGTGATCGACTTTTAAATCTTCAGTCTTTGAGCTCCACGTTTGCTGGAGGTTGACTTGTCATGATTAACTTCATGGGTTATCTTGACTGCGTCATGGGTGCCCAGATTCACCACTGTTTCTGTGGATGTCTGTGTTGTGTTCCAGAAGAGATTGGCATTTCCATCCATGGTTTCTTTCTGCCTGGGCACCACCCATTCCATTAAGTTTGTGAATAGAATCTGATGCAGATGGAGGATGAATTCCCTCATTTTTACTTCCCATGTGCTTGTTTGAACTGGAATATTGGTCTCCTCTGGCCCTTTTTCTGAAAGTTACATCATCAGCTCTCCCCGTTTTGAGACTAGACACTAGTCAGAATCAGACAAGAATTACATGACTGGTTTTCCTGGGTCTTCAGCTTGTGACAGTAGATCATGGGACTTCTCAACATATTTAATTATGGAAACCAATGTCCTTTGTGTTGTGTTCCACGGGGGAATCTTGACTAATACATGGAGATTGTTTATCTCTCATTTGGAGTAATTGAATAAAGCTATAGCTCATTTAAAGTCCTGAGTAGCAAAGGGCTATGAAGAAAGTCTCACGTTGTTTGACTGGGACAAGGGCTGGGTGTGGATAATGAGGAGCTGCGGGATCCTGTGGTCCTGGCTGCACAGGGAGCACATCTGAGAATCCTGTAAAGGTGCAGCTGTTGTACCTCAGGAAATCTGTAATTCACTCATGTTGAGGGACCGGAGTAAGCAAGTGCAAACAACTGTGTCTTTGTGCACGTTAGTCTAGTTTCCCTATGACAACCCAGTTGCTAATTCAGAGAGTTAATAGGTAAACACAGAATTATATAACCAGGGAGGCTCCCTGGGAAAACTGCTGTGTGGAGAGGAAGCCCCAGATCCTGACAGGAAATCTGCCTGTAACCTCCATCTGCACATGTGCCTGGGAACAAAGCTAAATTGTGCATAGTGTGCGCCCCCTGGTGGTGCTGATCCTCTCCTGCAGGGAGGGTTGTGTCTGGGCTCGCAGTGATGTCCCCTCACTGTGTCTTTCGCACAGTAATATGTGGCCATGTCCTCGGTCTTGAGGCTGTTCATCTGCAGATACAGCGTGTTCTTGGCGTTGTCTCTGGAGATGGTGAATCGGCCCTTCACGGAGTCTGCGTAGCCTGTGCTACTTCCACTACCACTAATATACGCGACCCACTGCAGCCCCTTCCCAGGAGCCTGGCGGACCCAGCTCATTGCATATCTACTGAAAGTGAATCCAGAGGCCACACAGGTGAGTCTCAGGGACCCCCCCGGCTTCGCCAGGTCTCCCCAGACTCCACCAGCTGCGTCACCTGGACACCTCCACGTCACACTGGACACCTGCAGACACAAGACATCTTGGTCAGGAAACTGTCACACATCTCCTGGTTCTCACTCTTATCCACTCATATACTCAGTGTCGCCCATTCCCCATGAATTACCTTTTAAAAGAGCAACCAGGAAAACCCAGCCCAGCACAAACTCCATGGTGAGGTGTGTGTGTTCTCTGCTGATCACAGAATGGGAACACCTGGGACTCCTGGGGCTGGGGCTTGTCTCCCAGCTGCAGGGTCGGGGCTGGGCTGGTTTTATCAGCACAGAGAGGGCCCCATTTGCATGTCCTCTGACATATATATCAAGCTCCAGACTTAGATTTGATTGTGTAAAAGTGAATGACAGGGTTAGGGACGCACTTCTATATTAGTTTGTGTGGATGGCGGTGTGACAATATGAAGAATTTTTTTTTTCAGTTTTGGATTTTTACTTTTATTAATGGAGGCTTCGGCATAATCTTTAAGAAACATTTACCTCAACAGCAAGATCACGCATTATTTTCTCTTAAGATACTTTAATTTTTATTATTAATTAGTATTTATTTTTAGTTTTAAAAATTAACATCCAAATTAGTTATTATATACTGCAACAATGATTTCAGGAGTAGATTCCTTAGTGCCCCTTACCAGTTTAGCCCATCCCCCCTCCCACAACCCCTCCAGTAGCCCTCTGTTTGTTCTCTATATTTATGAGTCTCTTATGCTCTCTCCCCTCCATGTTTTCATATTATTTTGGTTTCCCTTCCCTTATGTTCATCTGTTTTGTCTCTTAAAGTCCTCATATGAGTGAACTCATATGATTTTTGTCTTTCTCTGACTGACTCATTTCACTTAACATAATACCCTCCAGTTCATCCCCGTAGTTGCAAATGGCAAGATTTCACTCTTTTTGATTGCCGAGTAATACTCCATTGTATATATTTACCACTTCTTCTTTATCCATTCATCCATCAATGGACATTTGGCTCTTTCCATACTTTGGCTATTGTTGATAGTGCTGCTATAAACATGGGGGTGCATGTGTCCCTTTGAAACAGAACACCTGTGTCCCGTGGATAAATGCCTAGTAGTGCAATTTCTGGGTCATAGGGTAGTTCTATTTTTAGTTTTTTGTGGAATCTTCATAAAGTTTACCAGAGTGGCTGCACCAGCTTGGGTTGCCCCCCAGAATGCAAAAGAGATCCTCTCTCTGCATCCTTGCCAACATCTGTTGTTGACTGAGTTGTTAATGTTAGCCATTCTGACAGGTGTCAGGTGGTATCTCATTAGGGTTTTGATTGGCATTTCCGTGATGATGAGTGATGTGGAGCATTTTTTCATGTGTCGGTTGGCCATCAGGATGTCTTCTTTGGAGAAGTGTCTATTCATGTCTTTTGCCCATTCCATCACTGGTTTGTGTTTTGGGTGTTGAGTTTGATAAATTCTTTATAGATTTTGGATACTAACTCTTTATCTGAGATGTCATTTGCAAATATCTTCTCCCATTCTGTCAGTTGAATTTTAGTTTTTCTGATTGTTGTCTTCACTATGCAAAAACTTTTTATTTTGGTGAGGTCCCAGTAGTTCATTTTTGCTTTTGTTTCCCTTGCCTCTGGGGACGTGTTGAGTAGGAAGTTGGTGTGGCCAAGATCAAAGATGTTTTTTCCTGCTTTCTGCTTGAGAATTTTGATGGCTTCCTGACTTACATTGAGGTCTTTCATCCATTTGAGTTTATTTTTGTGTATGGTTAAGAAAGTGGTCCAGGTTCATTCTTCTGCATGTCGCTGTCCAGTTTTCCCAGCACCACTTGCTGAAGACACTGTCTTTATTCCATTGGATAGTCTTTCCTGCTTTGTCAAAGATTAGTTGGCCATATATTTTTGGGTCCATTTCTGGATTTCGTATTCTGTTCCATTGATCTGAGTGTCCTTGTTTTTTTATTTTTTTTATTTTTTTGACATTTATTTATTACTTTTCAGAGACAGAGACAGAGCATGAGCGGGGGAGTGTCAGAGAGAGAGGAAGACACAGAATTCCAAGCAGGCTTCAGGCTCTGAGCTGTCAGCACACAGCCTGATGTGGGACTCTAAATCACGAACTGCCAGATCGTGACCTGACTCAAAGTCGGATGCTTAACAGACTGATCCACTCAGATGCCCCTGAGTGTCTGTTATTGTGCCAGTACCATACTGTCTTGATGATTACAGCTTTGAAGTACAGCTTGAAGTCTGGGATTGTGATGTCTCCTGCTTTGGTTTTGTTTTTCAAGATCGCCTTGGCTATTCGGGGTCTTTTCTGTTCCATACAAATTTTAGGATTATTTGTCTAGCTCTGTGAGGAATGCTGGTGTCACTTTGATCAGGATTGCATTGAATATGTAGATTTCTTTGGGTACTATCAGCATTTTAACAATATTTGTTCTTCCTATTCAGGAGCATGGAATATTTTTTCCATATTTTGTCTTCTTCCATTTCTTTCATAAGCTTTCTATAGTTTTCAGTATAAAGGTTTTTCACCTCTTTGGTTAGATTTATTCCTGGGTATTTTATGTTTTTTGGTGCTACTGTAAATGGGATAGATTCCTTGATTTCTATTTCTGTTGCTTCATTGTTGGTGTATAGGAATGCAACCGATATCTCTGCGTTGATTTTATATCCTGCCACTTTGCTGAATTTATGAATCAATTCTAGCAGTTTTTTGGTGGGGTCTTTTGGGTTTTCCATATAGAGTATCATGTAATCTGTGAAGAGTGAAAGTTTGACCGCCTCCTGGCTGATTTGGATGCCTTTTATTTCTTTGTGTTGTCTGACTGCAGAGGCTAAGACTTCCAATACTATGTTGAATAACAGTGGCGAGAGTGGACATCCCTGTCTTGTTCCTGACCTTAGGGAGAAAGCTCTCAGTTTTTCCCATTGAGGATGATATTAGCATTGGGTCGTTCATAGATGGCTTTTATGATCTCGAGGTATGGTCCTTCTATCCCTACTTTCTTGAGGGTTTTTATCAACAAAGGATGTTGTATTTTGTCAAATGCTTTCTCTGCATCTATGGAGAGGATCATATGGTTCCTGACCTTTCTTTTATCGATGTGATGAATCACGTTAATTGTTTCACAGATATTGAGCCATCCCTGCATCGCAGGTATAAATCCCACTTGGTCGTGGTGAATAATTTTTTAATGTATTATTGTTTCTGGTTGGATAATATCTTGTTGAGGATTTTTGCATCCATGCTCATCAGGGAAATTGGTGTATAGTTCTCTTTTTCAGTGTTGTCTGTGTCTGTTTTTGGAATCGAGGTAATGCTGGCTTCATAGAAAGAGTTTGGAAGTTTTCCTTCCATTTCTACTTTTTGGAACAGTTTCAAGACAATAGGTGTTAACTCTTCCTTAAATGTTTTGTAGAATTCCCCTGGAAAGCCATCTGGTCCTGGACTGTTGTCTTTTGGCAGATTTTTGATAACTAATTCGATTTCCTTACCTGTTAAGGGTCGGTTCAAATTTTCTATTTCTTCCTGTTTCAGTTTTGGTAGTGTATATGTTTCTAGGAATTTGTCCATTTCTTCCAGATTGCCCATTTTATTGGCATATAATTGCTCATAACATTCTCTTATTACTGTTTTTATTTCTGTTGTGTTGGTTGTGATCTCTCCTCTGTAATTCTTTATTTTATTTATTTGGGTTTTTCCTTTTTCTTTTTGATCAAACTGGATAGTGGTTTATCAATTTTGTTAATTCTTTCAAAGCACCAGCTTTTAGTTTCATTGATGTGTTCTACTGTGTTTTGGTTTCGATAGCACTAATTTCTGCTCTAATCTTTAGTATTTCCTGTCTTCTGCTGGTTTTGGGTTTTATTTGCTGTTCCTTTTCCAGCTCTTTAGTCATAAGGTTAGGTTGTGTATCTGAGATCTTTCTTCCTTCTTTAGGAAGGCCTGGATTGGTATACACTTTCCTCTTATGACCGCCTTTGCTGCATCCTAGAGGTTTGCGTTGTGGTGTTATCATTTTCATTGACTTCCATGTACTTTTTCATTTCCTCTTTAACTGCATCTTTAGCCCACTCATTCTTTAGTAGGTTCTTCAGTCTCTAATTATTTGTTACCTTTCCAAATTTTTTCTTGTGGTTGATTTTGAGTTCATGGCATTGTGGTCTGAAAATATACATGGTATGATCTCGATCTTTTTGTACTTACTTAGGGCTGATTTGTGTCCCAGTATATGGACTATTCTGGAGAACGTTCCATGTGCACTGGAGAAGAATGCATGTTCTGTTGGTTTAGGATGAAATGTTCTGAATATATTTGTTAAGTCCTTCCGGTCCAGTGTGTCATTGAAAGCCATTGTTTTCTTGTTGATTTTTTGATCAGGTGATCTGTTCATTGTTGTGAATGGTTGTTGAAGTCTCCTACTATTATGGTATTCTTATCGATGAGTTTCCTTATGTTTGTGATTAATTGATTTCTATATTTGGGTGCTCTCACGATTGGCACATAAATGTTTACAATTGTTAGGTCTTCTTGGTGGATAGACCCTTTGATTATGAATGATATAATGCCATTCTGCATCTCTTGATGCAGTCTTTATTTTAAAGTCTAGATTGTCTGATATAAGTATGGCTACTCTGGCTTTCTTTTGTTGAACATTAGCATGATAGATGGTTCTCCATCCCATTATTTTCAATCTGGAGGCATCTTTAGGTCTAAAGTGGGTCTCTTGTAAAAACCGTATAGATGGATCTTGTTTTCTTCTCCATTCTGTTACCCTGTGTCTTTTGATTGGGGCATTGAGTCCATTGATGTTTAGAGTGAGTACTGAAAGATAGGAGTTTATTGCTATTATGATGCTTGTAGAGTTGGAGTTTATGGTGGTGTTCTTTGGTCTTTCTAATCTTTGTTGATTTTGGTATTTATTTATTTATACAGATATATTTTCATCTTTTCTCCCCTCAGAGAGTCTCCCTTAAAATTTCTTGCAGGACTGGTTTAGTGGTCACAAACTTGTTTAATTTTTGTTTGTATGGGAATCTTTTTATCTCGCCTTCTATTTTGAATGACAGCCTTGCTGGATACAGAATTCTTGGCTGCATATTTTTCTGATTTAGCACACTGAATACATCCTGCCACTCCTTTGTGGCCTGCCAACTTTCTGTGGATAGGTCTGCTAAACCTGATCTGTCTTCCCTTGTAAGTTATGGACTTTGTTTCCCTGTTGGTTTTATGATTCTCTCCTTGCCTGAGTACTTGGTCAGTTCGACTATGATGTGCCTTGTTGATGGTCGGTTTTGTTTGAATCTAATGGGAGTCCTCCGTGCTTCCTGGATTTTGATGTCTGTGTCTTTGCCCAGGTTAGGAAAGACTTCCTCTATGATTTACTCACATATCACTTCAACCCCTATTTCTCTCTTCCACTTCTGGGACCCCTATGATTCTCATGTTTTTCCTTTTTAATGAGTCACTGATTTCTGTAATTCTTAAATCTTGCTCTTTTGCCTTATCTCCCTCTTTTTTTTCTGCTTCATTATTCTCTATATGGTTGTCCTCTATAACGCTGATTCTCTGTTCTGCCTCATCCATCTGTGCCACTGCTGCATCCATCTGTGATTGCAGCTCAGTTATAGTATTTTAAATTTCATTCTGGCTATTTTTTACTTCTATCTCTGCAGAAGGGGATTCTAATCTATTTTTCACTGCAGCTAGTATTCTTATTATTGTGATTCTAATTTTTTTTTTCAACGTTTTTTATTTTTATTTTTGGGACAGAGAGAGACAGAGCATGAACGGGGGAGGGGCAGAGAGAGAGAGGGAGACACAGAATCGGAAACAGGCTCCAGGCTCCGAGCCATCAGCCCAGAGCCTGACGCGGGGCTCGAACTCACGGACCGGACCGCGAGATCGTGACCTGGCTGAAGTCGGACGCTCAACCGACTGCGCCACCCAGGCGCCGCTGTGATTCTAAATTCTGCTTCAGACATCTTGCTTGTATCTGTGTTAGTTATATCCCTGGCTGTCATTTCTTCGTGGTCTTTCTTTTGGGGTGAATTCCTTCGTTTTGTAATTTTGAATGGAGAAAAGGAATTAATGAAGTCGCAAAATTGAAATTAAAAGATAAAATTACAGAAATATTAAAATTAAAAATTAATCACACATACAAAGTGAATGGAATATGCTAGATCCTAGGTGTGTTTCGTTCTGGGGGTTGAAAGTGGTTTGGCAGATTAGAGAAAAAAATGGGAGGGGGAGAAAAAATAAATAATTTGAGAATTTGAAAAAATGAACACACTGAAGTAGACTAATATGAGAGGATGGGAGTAAAATAGAGTTGGAAAAAATATAGAGAAAAGTAAAGAATATAGTAGAAAAAATAAAGAAATATATTTTTAAAAAATTAAAAATAAATGTGATTTTTTTTCTATATTCTAGAAAAAAGAGAGGAAACAAAAAAGAGAAAAAAGATACAAAAAGGAAAAAAAAGGAAATCATTTGAAAATTCAAAAAGTGAATACACCGTAGTAGACTAAAATAAAATGATGGAAGTAAAATAGAATTAAAAAAAATACATAAAAGCAATCAATATAGTAAAAAAAATTAAAGAAAAATATTTTAATAGAAATTGAAAGTAAAATGAAGTTTTTCTCATTCTGCATTCAAGAAAAACTGCAGAAACGAAGAAGAAAAAAAAAAGAAAAACTAAAAAGGAAACTCTTTGGAAATTTGAAAACGGGAATACACTGAAGTAGAGTAAAATAAAATGATGGAAGTAAAACAGAATTTGAAAAAAAATTACAGAAATGTAAAAAATATAGTAATAAAAATTAAAGAAATATATTTTTAATAATAATTGGTAATAAAATAATTTTTTCTATTTCTGCATTCAAGAAAAAGAAAAGAAGTGTAAAAGAGAAAAAGAATAAAAAGAAAGAAAATTGACTAGATGAACCTACTAACAGATTGAAGTAGGACTGAAAATACTTTGTTATCCCCTAGATGTCAGTCTATGTAGATCTTTATAGTCCATAAAGTAAGTGGCAGTGAGACTTGTGTTCCTGAAGAGCCCTGTTGGCCCAGTTGGGCGGGGCTCAGTGTAAAAGCTCTGCTGTCCACTAGATGGCGCTTTTAGGCTCCTGGGGTGGATTGTTGCGGTGCTTGTAGGTGCGAATGCACATGCGTGGGAGAGGTGAAAATGGCGCCACCCAGGTACCCAGTCTGTACTCCTGGATCAGCAATTGCGCACCCATCCTCTGTCTTCAGCCCTTGTCCACTCCTCGCTCCCTCACTCTCTGTGACCAGGCCGAGGCCGCACTTCTCTCCCAAGTTTTGTCACAGATGCGGCTTTTTTCCCTGGTCCCTTACGTCAAAAGGACCGCAGCTTTGACCTGTTCTGCCCCTCTGTGGGAGGGTCTCACCAAGCAATGGCCGATTGAGCAATGGCTGAATATGTGCTGCACCTAGGAACGCTTGCTGGATCCTGTTGTTGTCAGTGCCCCAAGACTGTGGCCAGGTGTCAGCTCGCCCCAGAAAAAGTTCGCAAGAGAGTGTAGCAGGAGCGTTTCGTGGATTATGGAAAATCACAACACACGTCTGGCACCAGGCTTCACCCTAAACGACCTTGTTCCAGCACCAGCGAATGTGGCTGTTTTCGGGGGTCTGCTGGGACCAGATGGCTTTGGCAGTCTCCTCCAAATGTCCTTCCAGCAGTTCAACTGCCTCTCCCCGTGTGGCCTGAGAACATCCCGGACCCCACTCTGTTCCTGGGATTCTCCCTTCCCACCAGAGCACCTCCAGGTATTGAGCTGTGGAGTTGCAGCCTTTGCACTCCCCTTGTTTACAGTCTTAGTGGAATTTACATACTCTCCTTTCTCCTTTCTCCCTTTTTAGTTTAGTCCCTGTGGCTGTTTCCAATTTTCCACGTTCTCTCCAGCTGGTTTTGGGGAGGGGTTCTTTTCCTGTTTTCTCCCCCATTCCCCAGTCTCCGTCCTCTCTCCACCTGCAAAAGCACCTCCCTTCCTGCAGCTTCTTACTCCCCAAGGTCCCCTCTCCACGCCACGTACTTGTTGAATTCTGTGCTTCAGGCTGTGCAGATTGTTGTGTTAATCCTCAATCAGTTTTCTAGGTGTGTAGGATGGTTTAGTGTTGGTCTGGCTGTATTTCATGGATGTGAGACACACAAAAATCTTCCACTTTGTTTCCGCCATCTTGTCTCCACCCCCATTGACTGCCTGATTTTCAATTGAACATTTGAGGATATTATGCCACTCCCTTCTTTCCTGCAGGTTTCTGTGGACACTTCTGCCATAATCTTTTTTTATCTTCCCGTATTCGTTAGCAAACTCTTCTGTCTTCGGGCTTATAGGGTTTTTTAAAATCTGTGTATTTTGTGAATTTTACTATGTTATGTCTGAGAGTCAGCCTGCTTTTTTTTTTAATTTTAATGGGAGTTCTCTGTGACTCAAAAATGTGGACGTCTGTTTCCTTCACCATTTAGTGGAAATTTTCCACTCTAATGCACTCAGACAAAACTTCTCCCCTTATTTCTCCCTCTCTTCTTCTTCTGGGACTCCTTTGAAAAGAATTTTATTACAGTTTATGGAGTTGCTGATTCCCTAAGTATACGTTTGTGATGCAATATTATAATTTTCCTCTTCTTTCCTGGTTCATTTCTCACAAAATTTTATCTTCCATGGCACTTACTCATTCATCTGCTTCTTTCTGCCATGAGTTCATTATATCCAATCAGGTTCACATCTCCGTTACAGCATTTTAAAAGTTTCAGCCTGACCTGCTTTTAGGGCTTTTCCATCTCTACTCAGGGTATCCTCATGTCTTCAAGGCTTTCTCAAGCACAGCTAGTATCCTTATGATAGTTTTTAAAAGTTCTGTTTCCTTATGATAGGTATTAAATTCTGTTTGAGTCTTATTATTTATATGTGTTTTAATTATATCCCTGGCAATGTCCTTTTATGGTTTTTTCTTTTGGCATGTATTCCTCTATCACTCTGTATGTCCATGTCTCCGCTTTCTTAAGTGTTTTAGGAAAATCCTGTTATGTTTTCTGCTTCTAGAGTAGTGTCTTTTTTGAGAAATGTTTACATACTGTTGACAACCTGACATTCTGGAAGCATTTCTTGCATGTGCTTTGTGCACTGTGCTGTCTTGTATTGGCTGCTCTGTCCCTCAGGTCAGTCCTCTGCAGAGTTCTCCTTGCCTCCAGGGGAGAGTTTTTCAACTTTGTCCATAGTGTTGTGAGTTTTAACTAGGTGAGTTTGGTCTCCTTATTAAAAGAGGCTAATTCCTATTTCCCCTCTAGGTGAAGCAATGCCTCACTCTGTGGTCAGTAGACTTGGTGCCTGTGGGGGTATATGGTGGTCTTTGGAGGGAGGGGTGCAATGGTGATCTGGGTTGTAGGCACTCTTTCCCTAGTAAGGAAGCACCTGAGGAAGGAAAGGTGGGTATGTCTTGGTGTCCGTGGCTCAGTATCTACTGGGGGGTGTTGTGCTGCTCACTGAATTCTGTCCATGATAATTGGTGGAAGGAAATATTGGCATCAGCTCCTTCTCTAGTCCCTGCAGTTGGAGTTTCCAGCCACCCTTGTTCAGGAAGCCCTCACATAGAGAGAACAATCTGTACTCATGGGTCCCAGGCTTCCTTCAGAACCCGGCCTTCACCCTGCCTTTGTCCATCCATTGGCACACCTGGCAGTTTAGGGCTCTTATGTTTTATCTCAGGAGCTCTAGCTGGGTTTGAATACACCAAATTGTTGAACTCAATGTGACAGGGACACCACTGATCCTCTGGGACAGTGTATTGTTGTGATGTGGTTGGAGCTGGTTATCCCAGAAGGGCAGTTGCATGAACACTAGGAGCTTGGAGTTCATGGTGAGGAATAACAAGAAGGGAGCATTCAGTTAGCTGCTCTCGGCAGAGGCTCCTATGCTAATGACCAGGGCAGTGCAATGGTGCCTGTCAGCTCTCCTGCCCCATGAGAGGCAATGCCCTCTTTCCCAAATGCACTCTAAGAAGGTAACTGTCCCACCCGATATGACCCAGGGGATCCTCAAACCGCAGCAGTCTCTATGGGCCTCGGGGGTCCTTCCCCACAGGAGCACTGCTATGCCCACCAGGGTCCACCCCAGTGATGGCATGGACTTCTAAATCTTCAGTTTTTGAACTCGACATTTACAGCATGTTGACTTGTCATGATTACCTTTATGTGTCATCTTGACTGCGTTATGGGTGTGTCCAGATTCACAACTGTTTCTGTGTATGTCTGTGATGAGTTTCCAGAAGAGATTGGCATTTCCATCCATGGTTTCTTTCTGCCTGGGCATCACCCATTCCATCACAGTTCTGAGTAGAATCCGACGCAGAGGGAGGAAGAATTCCCTCATTTTTACTTACCATGTGCTTGTTTGAACTGGAACATTGGTCTCCTCCTGCCCTTGTTCTTAGAGTTACATCATAGGCTCTGCAGGTTCTGAGACTAGACACTAGTTCAGAATCAGGCGAGAATTATACCACTGGTTTTCCTGGCTTCCCAACTTGTGACAGTAGATCATGGGACTTCTCAACATATTTTGTCATGGAAACCAATGTGCTTTGGGTTCTGTTGCTCGAGGGAATCCTGACTAATACATGCAGATGATTTATCTCTTGTTTACAGGAATTGAATAAAGTTGTAGCTCATTTAAAGTCCTGAGTAGCAAATTGCCATGAAGGAAGTGTCACGTTGTTTGATTGGGACACGGGCTGGGTGAAGATAATGGGGAGCTGTGGGAGCTTGTGGTCCTGGCTGCACAGGGAGTGCATCTGGGACTCATGTAAATGTTCAGCTATTGTGCCTCAGGAAATCTGTAATTCACTCATGGTGAGGGACAGGAGAAAGCAATGCAAACAACTGTGTCTTTGTGCATGTTAGGGTGGTTTTCCTAGGAAAACAATGATCTAATTCACACAGGTAATAGGTAAACACAGAATCCTGTGTCCAGAGAGGCTCCCTGGAGAAACTGCTGTGTGGACAGGAAGTCCCAGACCCTGAGAGGAAACCTGCCTGTAACCTCCATCTTCACCTCCTCCTGGCAACACAAAGCAGAATTGTGCATAGTGTGCGCCCCCCGGTGGTGCTGATCGCCTCCTGCAGGGAGGTTTGTGTCTGGGCTCCCAGAGAGGTCCCCTCACCC
The DNA here is from genome assembly GCF_028018385.1 of Neofelis nebulosa. Classification (NCBI taxonomy): domain Eukaryota; kingdom Metazoa; phylum Chordata; class Mammalia; order Carnivora; family Felidae; genus Neofelis; species Neofelis nebulosa. The sequence continues at coordinate 149,529,743 of NC_080788.1, forward strand.
TGTCTCTTGCACAGTAATATGTGGCCTTGTCCTCGGCCTGCAGGTTGTTCATTTGCAGATAGAGCGTGTTCTTGGAGTTGTCTCTGGAGATGGCGAGTCGGCCCTTTACTGAGTCTGCGTAGTACGTGCTACTTCCATCATCATAAATATATGTGAGCCACTACACCCCTTTCCTGGAGCCTGGGGAACCCAGCTCATTCCATATCTACTGAAGGTGAATCCAGAGGCTACACAGGAGAGTCTCAGGGACCCCCCAGGCTGCACCAGGTCTCGTCCAGACTCCGTCAGCTGCACGTCACACTGGACACCTGCAGACACCAGACATCTTGGTCAGGAAACTGTCACACATCTACTGTTTCTCACTCTTATCCACTCACATACTCAGTGTCTCCCATTCACCATGAATTACCTTTTCAAAGGGCAACCAGGAACACCCAGCCAAGCACAAACTCCATGGTGAAGTGTCTGTTTTGTCCTGATCAGAGAATGGGAACACCTGGGACTCCGGGGGCTGGGGCTCCTCTCCCAGCTGCAGAGTCTGGGATGGGCTGGTTTTATCACCATAGAGAGGACCCCATTTGCATGTGCTCTGACATATATATCAAACTGCAGTCTTAGATTTGATTCTTTAAAAGTGAACAAGAGGGTTAGGGACGCACTTGTAGTTTAGTTTGTGTAGATGGTGCTTTGACAATATGAATAATTGTATTCAGTGAGTGCAGGTGTATTTGCAGTCCTGTGTGTATTTTTACAGGTCTTTCATCAATATAGATCATTTTCACTCTACAAGTATTTTACATACTTTTTGAAATTTAACCCAAAATACTTTATTCTGCCATTTTCACTTGTATAATTTTGTTATTTATTTTGCATGTATTTTCATGCTGGTGTGTAGAATCACAGGTGGTTTATTTTTATTTATTTTCTTTGTTCATTTTGCATCCTGCACTTTTCCTCATTTAAAAAAACTAGTTCTAATATTTTTTGTGGTATCTCTAGGGTTTTGTTATGTTTAAGATCAATGTCACCTGCAAACAAGTAATTTTCCTTCCTCCTTACTGATTTAAATGTCTTTTATTTTTTTTATTCCCTATTTGTTTCTGGTTACGTCTTCCAGTGGTAGGAGAAGAAAGCTTTTCCCTTCTTTTCTTCTGGGATTTAGCCAGTGTAAGGATTCAATTGACATAAGACCTATCTACAGGAGAGAATAAATTTCATTTTGTAAGTGCATGGCCTTCCCAATGACACCAGAGAAATGACACCCAGAGAAAGGACAAAGCAGGTGGCACTTGTGTCTTTCAGACAAAAAATCATTGGGTTTGGCAAGAGTTAAGTTTGGGGTCACCAAGTAAGTAGGTTTGTTTGCATAGCCTTCTTGTCCCTGTATTCTTTATTCTGGTTCTAACGATGGTTCTTCCCTCTTGGCGCATGGGAGGGAGATTTATATCCTGCTGACAAGGGACAATGGAGAGTCTTAGTGTACTTGGACTCTTTCTCAAGTGACTTTCACCCAAATAAGCAGTGTGACAAGATGACATAGTTTGAGGTGGCATATGTATTCTTCACGTTATAATGGGGAACACTTATGTTAGGGGTGACCATCATTGCCTGGCTCCTGATTTGACAGGAAAGCCTTCTGCATTTTACCATTCAATATGCTGTCAGGTGTGGGCTTTTCATAGTGGCCATGATCATGTGGAGGTAATTTCCTTCGGTTCCTTTTTAATTGGGTTCTTTTTAAATGATGAACATGTGTTGAATTTTGTCTAGTGTTTTTTTTTTAATTTCATTTATTTTTTTTATTTTTTAATATATGAAATTTACTGTCAAATTGGTTCCCATACAATACCCAGTGCTCATCCCAAAAGGTGCCCTCCTCAATACCCATCACCCACCCTGCCCTCCTTCCCACCCCCCATCAACCCTCGGTTTGTTCTCAGTTTTTAACAGTCTCTTATGCTTTGGCTCTCTCCCACTCTAACCTCTTTTTTTTTTCCTTCCCCTCCCCCATGGGTTTCTGCTACATTTCTCAGGATCCACATAAGAGTGAAACCGTATAGTATCTGTCTTTCTCTGTATGGCTTATTTCACTTAGCATCACACTCTCCAGTTCCATCCACGTTGCTACAAAAGGCCATATTTCATTTTTTCTCATTGCCACGTAGTATTCCGTTGTGTATATAAACCACAATTTCTTTATCCATTCATCAGTTGATGGACATTTAGGCTCCTTCCATAATTTGGCTATTGTTGAGAGTGCTGCTATAAACATTGGGGTACAAGTGCCCCTATGCATCAGTACTCCTGTATCCCTTGGATGAATTCCTAGCAGTGCTATTGCTGGGTCATAGGGTAGGTCTATTTTTAATTTTCTGAGGAACTTCCACACTGCATTCCAGAGCGGCTGCACCAATTTGAATTCCCACCAACAGTGCAAGAGGGTTCCTGTACCTCCACATCCTCTCCAGCATCTATAGTCTCCTGATTTGTTCATTTTGGCCACTCTGACTGGCGTGAGGTGATATCTGAGTGTGGTTTTGATTTGTATTTCCCTGATAAGGAGCGACGTTGAACATCTTTTCATGTGTCTGTTGGCCATCCGGATGTCTTCTTTAGAGAAGTGTCTATTCATGTTTTCTGCCCATTTCTTCACTGGATTATTTGTTTTTTGGGTGTGGAGTTTGATGAGCTCTTTATAAATTTTGGATACTAGCCCTTTGTCCGATATGTCATTTGCAAATATCTTTTCCCATTCCATTGGTTGCCTTTTAGTTTTGTTGGTTGTTTCCTTTGCTGTGCAGAAGCTTTTTATCTTCATAACGTCCCAGTAATTCACTTTTGAGTTTAATTCCCTTGCCTTTGGGGATGTGCCAAGTAAGAGATTGCTACGGCTGAGGTCAGAGAGGTCTTTTCCTGCTTTCTCCTCTAAGGTTTTGATGGTTTCCTGTCTCACATTCAGGTCCTTTATCCATTTTGAGTTTATTTTTGTGAATGTTGTGAGAAAGTGGTCTAGTTTCAACCTTCTGCATGTTGCTGTCCAGTTCTCCCAGCACCATTTGTTAAAGAGACTGCCTTTTTTCCATTGGATGTTCTTTCCTGCTTTGTCAAAGATTAGTTGGCCATACATTTGTGGGTCTATCTTTGGGGTTTCTATTCTATTCCATTGGTCTATGTGTCTGTTTTTATGCCAATACCATGCTGTCTTGATGATGACAGCTTTGTAGTAGAGGCTAAAGTCTGGGATTGTGATGCCTCCTGCTTTGGTCTTCTTCTTCAAAATTACTTTGGCTATTCGGGTCCTTTTGTGGTTCCATATGAATTTTAGGATTGCTTGTTCTAGTTTCGAGAAGAATGCTGGTGCAATTTTGATTGGGATTGCATTGAATGTGTAGATAGCTTTGGGTAGTATTGACATTTTGACAATATTTATTCTTCCAATCCATGAGCAGGGAATGTCTTTCCATTTCTTTATAACTTCTTCAATTACCTGCAGAAGCTTTCTATAGTTTTCAGCATACAGATCTTTTACATCTTTGGTTAGATTTATTCCTAGGTATTTTATGCTTTTTGGTGCAATTGTGAATGGGATCAGTTTCTTTATTTGTATTTCTGTTGCTTCATTGTTAGTGTATAAGAATGCAACTGATTTCTGTACATTGATTTTGTATCCGGCAACTTTGCTGAATTCATGTATCAGTTCTAGCAGACTTTTGGTGGAGTCTATCGGATTTTCCATGTATAATATCATGTCATCTGCAAAAAGCGAAAGCTTGACTTCATCTTTGCCAATTTTGATGCCTTTGATTTCCTTTTGTTGTCTCATTGATGATGCTAGAACTTCCAGCACTATGTTAAACAACAGCGGTGAGAGTGGGCATCCCTGTCGTGTTCCCGATCTCAGGGAAAAAGCTCTCAGTTTTTCCCCGTTGAGGATGATGTTAGCTGTGGGCTTTTCATAAATGGCTTTTATGATCTTTAAGTATGTTCCTTCTATCCCGACTTTCTCAAGGTTTTTTATTAAGAAAGGTGCTGTGGGGAGCCTGGGTGGCGCAGTCGGTTAAGCGTCCGACTTCAGCCAGGTCACGATCTCGCGGTCCGTGAGTTCGAGCCCCGCGTCAGGCTCTGGGCTGATGGCTCGGAGCCTGGAGCCTGTTTCCGATTCTGTGTGTCCCTCTCTCTCTGCCCCTCCCCCGTTCATGCTCTGTCTCTCTCTGTCCCAAAATAAATAAAAAACGTTGAAAAAAAAATTAAAAAAAAAAAAAAAAAAGAAAGGTGCTGGATTTTGTCAAAGGCCTTTTCTGCATCAATTGACAGGATCATATGGTTCTTCTCATTTTTTTGTTAATGTGATGTATCACGTTGATCGATTTGCGAATGTTGAACCAGCCCTGCATTCCAGGAATGAATCCCACTTGATCATGGTGAATAATTCTTTTTATATGCTGTTGAATTCGTTTTGCTAGTATCTTATTGAGAATTTTTGCATCCATATTCATCAGAGATATTGGCCTGTAGTTCTCTTTTTTTACTGGGTCTCTGTCTGGTTTAGGAATCAAAGTAATACTGGCTTCATAGAATGAGTCTGGAAGTTTCCCTTCCCTTTCTATTTCTTGGAATAGCTTGAGAAGGATAGGTATTATCTCTGCTTTAAACGTCTGGTAGAACTCCCCTGGGAAGCCATCTGGTCCTGGACTCTTATTTGTTGGGAGATTTTTGATAACGGATTCAATTTCTTCGCTGGTTATGGGTCTGTTCAAGCTTTCTATTTCCTCCTGATTGAGTTTTGGAAGAGTGTGGGTGTTTAGGAATTTGTCCATTTCTTCCAGGTTGTCCAACTTGTTGGCATATAATTTTTCATAGTATTCCCTGATAATTGTTTGTATCTCTGAGGGATTGGTTGTAATAATTCCATTTTCATTCATGATTTTATCTATTTGGGTCATCTCCCTTTTCTTTTTGAGAAGCCTGGCTAGAGGTTTGTCAATTTTGTTTATTTTTTCAAAAAACCAACTCTTGGTTTCGTTGATCTGCTCTACAGTTTTTTTAGATTCTATATTGTTTATTTCTTCTCTGATCTTTATGATTTCTCTTCTTCTGCTGGGTTTAGGCTGCCTTTGCTGTTCTGCCTCTATTTCCTTTAGGTGTGCTGTTAGATTTTGTATTTGGGATTTTTCTTGTTTCTTGAGATAGGCCTGGATTGCAATGTATTTTCCTCTCAGGACTGCCTTCGCTGCGTCCCAAAGCGTTTGGATTGTTGTATTTTCATTTTTGTTTGTTTCCATATATTTTTTAATTTCTTCTCTAATTGCCTGGTTGACCCACTCATTCTTGAGTAGGGTGTTCTTTAACCTCCATGCTTTTGGAGGTTTTCCAGACTTTTTCCTGTGGTTGATTTCAAACTTCATAGCATTGTGGTCTGAAAGTATGCATGGTATAATTTCAATTCTTGTAAACTTATGAAGGGCTGTTTTGTGACCCAGTATATGATCTATCTTGGAGAATGTTCCATGTGCACTCGAGAAGAAAGTATATTCTGTTGCTTTGGGATGCAGAGTTCTAAATATATCTGTCAAGTCCATCTGATCCAATGTATCATTCAGGGCCCTTGTTTCTTTATTGACTGTGTGTCTAGATGGTCTATCCATTTCTGTAAGTGGGGTGTTAAAGTCCCCTGCAATGACCACATTCTTATCAATAAGGTTGCTTATGTTTATGAGTAATTGTTTTATATATCTGGGGGCTCTGGTATTCGGCGCATAGACATTTATAATTGTTAGCTCTTCCTGATGGATAGACCCTGTAATTATTATATAATGCCCTTCTTCATCTCTTATTACAGCCTTTAATTGAAAGTCTAGTTTGTCTGATATAAGTATGGCTACTCCAGCTTTCTTTTGGCTTCCAGTAGCATGATAAATAGTTCTCCATCCCCTCACTCTCAATCGAAAGGTGTCCTCAGATCTAAAATGAGTCTCTTGTAGACAGCAAATAGATGGGTCTTGTTTTTTTTTATCCATTCTGATACCCTATGTCTTTTGGTTGGCACATTTAATCCATTTACATTCAGTGTTATTATAGAAAGATACGGGTTTAGAGTCGTTGTGATGTCTGTATGTTTTATGCTTGTAGCGATGTCTCTGGTACTTTGTCTCACAGGATCCCCCTTAGGATCTCTTGTAGGGCTGGTTTCGTGGTGACAAATTCCTTCCATTTTTGTTTGTTTGGGAAGACCTTTATCTCTCCTTCTATTCTTTTTTTTTTTTTTTAATTTTTTTTTCAACGTTTTTTATTTTTTATTTTTGGGACAGAGAGAGACAGAGCATGAACGGGGGAGGGACAGAGAGGGGGGAGACCCAGAATCGGAAACAGGCTCCAGGCTCCGAGCCATCAGCCCAGAGCCTGACGCGGGGCTCGAACTCACGGACCGGACCGCGAGATCGTGACCTGGCTGAAGTCGGACGCTTAACCGACTGCGCCACCCAGGCGCCCCTCTCTCCTTCTATTCTAAATGATAGACTTGCTGGATAAAGGATTCTTGGCTGCATATTTTTTCTGTTTAGCACACTGAAGATATCGTGCCAAGCCTTTCTGGCCTGCCACGTTTCAAAGGAGAGATCAGTCACGAGTCTTATAGGTCTCCCTTTATATTTGAGGGAAGGTTTATCCCTTGCTGCTTTCAGAATTTTCTCTTTATCCTTGTATTTTGCCAGTTTCACTATGATATGTCGTGCAGAAGATCGATTCAAGTTACGTCTGAAGGGAGTTCTCTGTGCCTCTTGGATTTCAATGCCTTTTTCCTTCCCCAGTTCAGGGAAGTTCTCAGCTATTATTTCTTCAAGTACCCCTTCAGCACCTTTCCATCTCTCTTCCTCCTCTGGGATACCAATTATGTGTATATTATTTCTTTTTAGTGTATCACTTAGTTCTCTAATTTTTCCCTCATACTCCTGGATTTTTTTTATCTCTCTTTCTCTCAGCTTCCTCTTTTTCCATAACTTTATCTTCTAGTTCACCTATTCTCTCTTCTGCCTCTTCAATCCGAGCTGTCGTCATTTCCATTTTATTTTGCATTTCGTTTAAAGCGCTTTTCAGCTCCTCGTGACTGTTCCTTAGTCCCTTGATCTCTGTGGCAAGAGATTCTCTGCTGTCCTGTATACTGTTTTCAAGCCCAGCGATTAATTTTATGACTATTATTCTAAATTCACTTTCTGTTATATTATTTAAATCCTTTTTGATCAGTTCATTAGCTATTGTTATTTCCTGGAGATTCTTCTAAGGGGAATTCTTCCATTTGGTCATTTTGGATAGTCCCTGGAGTGGTGAGGACCTGCAGGGCACTTCCCCTGTGCTGTGGTGTATAACTGGAGTTGGTGGGCGGGGCCACAGTTTGACCTGATGTCTGCCCCCAGCCCACCACTGGGGCCACAGTCAGACTGGTGTGTGCCTTCTCTTCCCCTCTCCTAGGGGCGGGATTCACTGTCGGGTGGCGTGGCCGGTCTGGGCTACTTGCACACTGCCAGGCTTGTGGTGCTTGGGATCTGGCGTATTAGCTGGGGTGGGTAGGCAAGTTGCACGGGGGCAGGAGGGGCAGGCTTAGCTCGCTTCTCCTTAGGTGATCCACTTCAGGAGGGCCCCTGTGGCAGTGGGAGGGAGTCAGATTCCCTGCTGGAGGTTTGGCTCTGCAGAAGCACAGAGTTGGGTGTTTGCTCGGACCTAGCAAGTTCCCTGGCAGGAACTGGTTCTCTTTGGGATTTTGGCTGGGGGATGGGCTAGGGAGATGGCGCTGGCGAGCGCCTTTGTTCCCCGCCAAGCTGAGCTCTGCCGTCCAGGGGCTCAGCAGCTCTCCCTCCCTTTGTCCTCCAGCCTTCCCGCTTTCTGAGCAGAGCTGTTAACTTATGACCTCCCAGACGCTAAGTCGCGCTTGCTGTCAGAACACAGTCCGTTAGGCCCCTCTGCTTTTGCCAGCCAGACTCGATGGGGCTCTGCTTGGCCACTGAGCCGCCCCTCCACCCCAGCTCCCTCCCGCCTTCCGTGGAGCGCGCACTGCCTCGCCGCCCTTCCTACCCTCTTCCGTGGGCCTCTCGTCTACGCTTGGCTCCGGAGACTCCGTTCTGCTAATCCTCTGGAGGTTTTCTGGGTCCTTTAGGCAGGTGTAGGTGGTATCTAAGTGATCAGCAGGAGGCGCGGTGAGCCCAGCGTCCTCCTACGCCGCCATCTTCCCTCTCTCTACCTTGTCTAATGTTTTTTTGAATCAATTAATGATGGCTTTGATTCAGTCATTCCCTCTGTTAATGGAGGACATCACATTTATGCATCTGTGTATGTTGAAGGATCCTTGCATCCCTGGAGTGAATCACACTGGATTATGTTGTATGACCCTCTCAATGTTCTCTTGAATTCAGTATGCTCAGGTTTTGTGAAGGAATTTTGCATGTATGTTCATTTTAGATAGTGACCTGTAGTTTCCCTTCTTGTGGTGTCTTTCTTTGGTTTTCGTGTGAAAACAATGCTGTCCTCACAAATTTAATTTGGGAGTGCTGTTTTTTTATCAGTGGTTTGTAATAGCTTGAGAAATATTGGCATTAATTCCTCTTTAAATACTTAGTAGATGTTTTAATAAAGCCATGGACTCCTAGGCAGATTTTTTGGAGGGTGAGGATTTAGATAGAGAAATCTTATTAATTTTTCTTTTGTTCCTTTTGTATTTTTCCATGAAGCAGTCTTGGTGGCCTACATTATGGCATAAAATGTGTAATTTGTTCCTGGTGATCTAATTGTTGGCCTATAAATACCCAAGTTTTTCTTTAATGATTGTTTCCATGTCTTTAGTTCAGTTATGTCTCCTCTTTCAATTCTGATTGCATTTGTTTGAGTCTTCCCTATTTCCCCGGCTGCCTATTTGTTTCAAATTTTACTTACTTTGCCAAATACAAATTTTTATGTAATTTATTTGTTTTCTGTATTTGTGATAGTCTCTATTTCCTGTCTGCTTTATCTTTTTATGTTATTTTTATGTTTATCTTTTTATGTCAATAAAAATGCCAATGAGTTTTTTAAGGAACCTGAAAAATATACAATTCATATGAAAGCACACAACACATGGAAGCCACAAAACAATCATGACGTCGAGAGAACCTGGAGACATCACACTTCTCTCTTTCTAAATATATTGCAGAGGTACATTAACCACAACAGTGTGCTTCTGGCTTCAAATGAGATATTTAGACCAGTGGAGCTCATTACGGAGCCCAGAAGTAGAAGTTTGCAGATGCACTCAGCAAATCCTCCACGAGATTTCCAACAATGCACAGTGGGGGGAGGATACTGTCTCTTAAACATGGTGTTGACTAGGGGCACCTGTGTGGCTTGGTAGGTTAAGCATCCCACTTCCACTCAGGTCATGATCTCACGGTTTGTGGGTTCAAGCCTCACATCAGGCTCCTGCTGACAGCTCAGGGCCTGGATTCTGTTTCTGCCTCTATCTCTGTGCCTCCCTACTCATGATCTGTCTCTCTCCCTCAAAAACAAAGTAAAAATTAAAAAATAGTATTGATATATACATGCAAAATAATAACATTTGGCCATAATCTTTCTTCATACATATACGTCGACAAAAAAAAATCTCAAAATGGATGAAGGATTAAGAAGAAAACTTGAACCTAAATGCCTTCAAAGAAAACATGAAAGATAAATATGATGACATTCACTTGAGAATGATTGATTTGATATAAAAGCAAAGGCACAGAGAACAAAGCATGCAGGGGGGACTACACCATACTAGAAAAGGGGCAAGCAAATATTTGCAGAGCTAGAAGGAAGTCTATGGGCGGGTAGCCCCTCCCTGCCCACTGGGGCTCTCCAGATGGATTTGACAAATTGGCTTCCTCATTGGTAAATGGCTGCTTGTTTGGTGGATGGACTGATGCTGACTGACTGGACATGCCATTGCCACGACTGTGGTAAAGAATGTAATGCCTGAAATGGTTCCTGGATTTGCCATTCCATTATGGATTTAGCCAGACCAAGGAACTCACTTCAGCACTTAGACAAACTACGTACTTGCAAAGACTTGGGGGTGATAATTAGAATTTTATACCCCACATCATCCTTAATCATCACAGAAGCGGACAATGAGGATATGTGGATTAGGGGAACAGATATGGAACATGAAAAACTAGACACAAAATTCCTTCAGGAAAAATCCACCTGGAAACTGGCCTGGAACATCCAGAATCATTGTCCTTGGCCCTTAATGATATTTGGAATGCTCCAAATAGCAGGCAGGGACTGACCCCCTTTGCAACAGTATTTTAGAAAGGAGTCCTTAACCCTTTCTTCCCTGATTGAGTGAAATTTATGATAACTTATATGACCAAGTTGATGCCATGCATAGCCATGTCCAAGAAGTAACAGGTGCACTTGGGTTATGTCATCCATAGACAATAAGAACATGGCCTCTGCCACTGCCTAGCCATGCAACCCTTTCTACAGAATATGGGACGCTCATCAGGTCTTCAGAGAGCACCCAGTGCCACCTCGCTGAGAAGGACCTTATGACGAACTGCTAACCGACTACACTGCCAACAGAATTAAGGAAAGATTTTTCTGGATTCATGCCAGCTGCACAAAATAGTTCCAGAAAATGCCATCGTCAAGATCCTGGATGGCCATCCCCACAACGACCATAGGTAAGGATTCCCAGAGCCAATTCCCAGGCTCCAGAAACACATGGCATCACATAGTAGGTCATGGATCAAAAAACTGCATTTCCACCTAGTTTCATTTTTCGGCTCTTTCCTGTCAGGGGAAAAAAAACTTTTTAAAATGGAGCCTACCCCTTCCCCCACTATTTAAAGACTGACTACATTTTCTGCTCTCCCTCTGAACCTCTATGACTGTCTGTCTTCAGACTGCATCTGCCCCATTCACCTGTGTAGTTATCTCAGCAGGTCAGACACAGACCCTTACAGCAGTTTTCCAAGTCCCGTCTACAGTAAATAATCAGTCTGATTGTCAATTGTTTTGACATCAGGATAGCAGGTAAGCCCCAAAGTAGTGTTATTTCCTGCCAATGCAAGCAGGTGAACGCACCATGTGGATGGACAAATGGAAGGGTGTGGTATCCACAACCAGAACGACAATGTCACTCTGCCTTTCCTTCCACTGCATTGATTGGGACCACAACTTTGATGGAAGCTTCAGGATGGTCCTTTGCTCAGGTGAAGTATTGGGAGAGAATATTTCCCTTTGTATGAAGACAGTCATGGTGCTAGGTTCTCTCTCTCGGTGACATAGCAAGGCAATCTGGTGCCAGATGGTCACTAGGTGCTCCAGCATAACCCCCATGGCACAAACACTGTCCAGATCACAAAATGTTTCATTGGCACTCAGACTACCTGTGCATCAAGTGACATAGCTCAGCCACTTCCAGGTAAGGCTGCCTAACAGCACAAGTCATATGAGAGTAGACCAAAAATCTGGAGTAGCTCAGTCAGGTGACAAAACCCACCTTATAGCTGCTGAAGGGCTGCAGGCCTCCCGTGTCTCACAAACTTTCAGGAATGCATGATAATTGACCAGTGACAGTGACCCTCAATTGCCCAGACCAGTGGGAACTCATGACAGGCTGTACATGAGCTGGTCAGCCTAACATCTTGGCACTCTTTGGCCTGTTAGGAATTCCCAAGGCAGCAGGATAGAGATGTACAGGTTGAGAGCAGACTGTGGCTGGGACTCCTTGGTAATCGATGCTGAATGGGACATACTGGCTAGCTCAGTCATGACAGAGTCTCCCCTCTGGCCCTTTAGATACCCTCAACTGCCTAGACAGTCTTGGGAATGTGAGCCATCTTATGGACAGCTGTGCATTTACATTTCAGTAGTCAAGTGTAAAGCGCCACCTGTTAGGAGGGGGCTTTAATGCCCATCAAGTGGGCAGACTGAAAGGAGAAATGGTGTGTTTAATGTCCCCCCTTCTTCAGTAAATCTTGAATTATGGGTTGCAATTACTCAGTCCTCTATTGCGCACAATATTGATGTGCATATACTGTTTTAATTGGATGTGGGGTGGTGGTGCATTTTGCAGTCCTACAGACTCCTGATATATAGCTCCCCCCAGGAAAGCCAGGCACTGGGTTTGTTCCCACTGGCCTTGATGGCATGTGAGGGCATCCACATCATTAACAAGACAATGCACGGTCAAAGGGGCCACAGTTGCTAAAAGAGATTCAGTAAAGATTCTTCCAATAGTGACATCAAAGCGATGTTGAGACCCTTCTACTATCCCTCCCTTTATACCTAGTAAGCTAAAGGGCACCACACTTATATTTGGAGGGGTTCCTGGGAAGCACTGTACCTCTGCTTCAGGGTCAATGAGAGAAATAAAGTGTTGTCTGTGTCTGTGTCCTACACGGTAATTACAGAAGTGTAGAGGCAGTTGTCCCAGGAGGAAGGACATACTCCACAAACCTCCAGGTCCCTAGGCAGGGGCCTTGGCATCTCCCCACCCACTGGGATCCCAGCTCCCCACTACCAGGGCTGTCATGCCCAGAGAAGTGATGGCACCCACCCAAGGGGTAACTACAGCATTCTCTCGAATATCCCAAAGAGTCTGATCAAAGTTTCCGACTTGTGTTCAGGCTGTCCTGAGATTAAGTCATTAGGGACCCCTCTTCTCAGAGCTGTGCATAAAGAGAAGTGTGGGCATCATCTCTAGAGCAAGATATCTGGGTTGAAGTTCCACCCCTTGAATGGGGCACTGCTGGGACCCTCCTGTGGGCTCCTATCTATGGAGGTGGTGATCCCGTCAGCATTTGCAGCAAAAAAGTCTTGGGCTTCTTGAAAATTCTCCTTTTCACATCTGACTATGGCATGCATGCTAATGCCTGCTACACTACAGCTGGTATTTCCGTGAACTGTATTGGCACAAGGCTTAAGATCAGAGTGGTCCTTCAAGAACTCCTTAGATTCTGTTGTCAAGTGCCTCTCCTCCAGGTTGAAATGGACAAGGGCTCATGGGCGCATGACATAAGGCAAAAAAAAAAAACCCCACACCCATTGAATTGTCCCCATTCTATCTTAGAGTTGGATTGCATCACCTGGGCTTGACCTCTCCCAGTGGGCCTGTGCTGTCGTGCCATAAAAATCCAAGTCCGGAGAATCAGAGCTTCTTTCTTCCTACCTCTGTGGGCTCTGGGGACCTAGGGAGCCTCTTCCTCAGAGCCCTCCCCTTTTTCCTTCATGTGTGTCTCTTGCCATGTGCCTTGGGGTGATTGTCATAGCCTTTTGATACAGTGAAAAGACTGGAAGCTCCGTAGGTTGTCTCTAAGTAAACAGGCCGCTGATACCTTGAGCTTTTCAGTGATTTATGAATCTGGGGCACTTGGACTAATCCAGACAGCTGTAGTATGTCAAGTGCTTAAAGGAACAGCTTGAAGCCAATTGTGAAGACCCACTAGAGCCAATCAATGTCCTTGTCTCCCTCCCTTTGGATAAATGATTCCAGGAAACCTTGCATTTTCATGATGGTGTAGTGCCTGTCACCATTTCTCTTTCACACTGGTCCGTGGATATGTTGGTGTAGTGAAGACCTGGGATAGAAGTTAACTCTTCCCAGACACGTGTGATTAGGCCTCCCACGCTGCAGTGTCCCCCTCAACACCTGTCACATAGGGAGCCATTGTCAACAGCAGGGACGAATACAGCCAGTAGGGGGAGGTTGCCTTGGTCGTGTCCTCCACCCAGGGAGACATGATGCTCCTGGTAGAGTTGCCTCTGTCACTAGGTAGGCATGGCTAAGCAAACACAACACCAGGGTACTGGCTGCAACACAGTGGACCCAGCAGCTGGCGTCTTCTTCGACACTAATCTAGGCATATGGTCTTCGGTGTCCAGCAATATCTCACTGAGTATGAAATACACACCTCTGGAACCCCAGGACGGTGCCTGATTGTTGGTCTCTGCAGGGAGTCTGACCTTTTATGGCACTGGTAACTTAGGGTAGGGGTTTCTGGCAACACCTTGCATCAGCCCAAAGCAAAGCTACAGACCACCAGCAAGCTCCAGCTCCTTCCCAGAGCAGCTGAGATGTGGGGGTAAGAAACGAGTGAGCCATTTTCAGTGCTAAAACATTGTTGGAGGGCACCACCTAGGCCCCCAATCCCATCCCTGGGGACAAATGTGTTGGGGACCCCAGCTGTTGTACAAAATTAAGAACATGTAGACTGTATCGTGATGAAGGAATAGGGAAGAGCCATTGCTCAGGGGGTGGATAGGCAGCTCCCTAGGCATCTGAGCTCTGGCTTTGGATACATGAGATGCATGGGGCCCTCCTGACTCAAGCTGGGGTTTCCGTGCACCCCCAACAAAGGAAATGGAGGCACAGGATTTATGACTCACAGGGCTCAGAAGCAAGCGTACACAAGGATCTTGGGAAGGGCAGGCCTCCTTCACACAGTCCCAGTGATCAGGGCACAGAAAACAGGGTAGCAAGTACCTGATAACTTGAGAATGCATGGGGCTGAAGTCCCTAACTTTTCACAGGCTCACCTCTGTGTGGTTATTCGAGAAGTCTCTCAGAAAACCAGTGGGAATCCTAGGCAGATCCTTATCTAAGGTTAAACTCACTGAAAAGTAGGCAAGAGAAAGAGAGCAGGGATTCACATTTATCGGGCTCCAACTGGATGCCAGATCATCCATAGGCACTTTGCCTGCCTTTCTGATTTATTTAATTGGGTGCTCCATTCAGTCTCACAGTCTCAGTCTCCCACATTTGGAAATTTTGTCTCCATGGAGGCACAGCTTGTGCTAGGTGGAACCTAATGCCAGTCCCCTTCCCTCACAGCCCACAGACACCCCAGTGTGGAACAGGCAGTGTGGGTGGGTGGTAGCCCTCCATTACCCAGAATCCACATTGGGACTGGGGGAAGACAGATTACCTGGAGAATGAGAAAATGTTCAGTGTGCAACCGCACAGTTTTGGAGACAACTTATGAATTTGTCCCTTAAAGAGCTTGTGTGAACCTCTCTTAATTCTGGAAGCATATACCTCAGTTCAAGACCCAGATGCTGACTCAGGCCCTCTGCCATAATCTCGGGCTCAGTTTGGGCTCTTGGAAGCTTAGATATATACGTAGAGGCCACAAGCATGCAGTGTTTAAGTTTTATATCAGCGTTGTGGTCAGTGAGCCATGAGAGATGTGTGTCAGAGCTGTGATGTGCCTGTGGACCCCTGTGTCTCCTGCAGACCCCCGAAATGTGGATGTCAGCTCTGCAGCCTCATTACTGTATTTTCACACATGTGCCAGTTGGATTGTCTATAGTTGTTCAGCAGTCAGGAGGCTAATTATGGATTGTCGTCAGCAACAATCAGTCCCTTAACTTTCTCGGGGTTGATAATTTGACATTTGTGGTGACACCACAGGGAATGCAGCCATTATGGCTTAAATGGGACCAAAAACCGCTCTGAGATATAACAGGGATTCATCACTTTGCCTCACTGGCCGCCTTCTTCTTGGAGGGGTGCACTGCCTGTGCTCCCACCAGTGCCTCATCCAGTGCACCATGGAGGATCCCAGCTTATGTGGCAATGGCAGTTCCTGTTATTGTCGCACGACCCTCTGTGACTGCATTTCTCCGGGATACAGTCATAGTTCAGCTGAGCCACACTGCCAGTGCAGTAGGTGTCCTGACAGAGCTTTCCAGAAGCATAGGGGGTACCAGTTCTCACATGACCAATCTCGGTTGTTCCTGTGCTACTATGTGAATTCAGCCGCAAACACCAGAACCCTGATATCTCAGATGGATGGAATCCAACATGCTCTTGCAGCTGAGGGAGATGTGTGACAATCCTACACTGCAGCCTTCCACACGGCTCGTCTGTGTGGGAACAGGGTTCAGCGTTGAATTCCCCAGGGTCTTCTGCAGTGTCCATATCGGCTGCTTTTTTGATTTATGGCATAGCAGACATCTTCACCTTTCCAGAATTTTGCAAAGATTTCCTAGCAGCGCATAGTGCGTTCAGTGAAGTTCCCATGATAGCAGCATCCCTCTTCAGTGCATGGGGTTCCATCTTGCATATGGAAGTCATCAGGGTACGCCAAGGACACCCCACAACCCTGCCTTCATCCTGTCTGTTTGAAACAATTGGCCCACCTGGCATCTCAGGGCTGTTATGTTTTATCTCAGGAGCTCTAGCTGGGTTTGAATACACCAGATTGTATGAACTCAGTATGACAGTGATCTCACTGATCCTCTGGGAGAGCATCTCGCTATGCTGTGGTTGGAGCTGGTTATCCCACAAGGGCAGTTGCATGAACACTAGGGCTTGGAGTTCATGGTGAAGAACAACAAGAAGCAGCGTCCGTTTAGCTGCTCTCAGCAGAGGCTCCTATGCTAATGACCAGGGCAGTGCAACGGTGCCTGTCAGCTCTCCTGCCCCATGAAAATGCACTCCAAGAAGGTAACTGTCTCACCCGATGTGACTCAGGGATCCTCAAACTGTAGCACTCCCTGTGGGCCACGGGGCTGCTTCTCCCCTGGAGCACTGCTACGCCCACCAGACTCCACCCCAATGATGGCATGGACTTCTAAACCTTCAGTCTTTGAACTGCACATTTACAGAAGGTTGACTTGTCTTGATTACCTTTATGTGTCATCTTGACTGCGTCATGGGTGCCCAGTTTCTCCACTGTTTCTGTGGATGTCTCTTAACTATTCCAGAAGAGACTGGCATTTCCACCCATGGTTTCTGTCTGCCTCAGCATCACCCAATCTATTAAGGTTCTGAAGAAAATCTGATGCAGAGGGAGGAAGAATTCCCTCATTTTTACTTCCCATGTGCTTGTTTGAACTGGAACAGTGGTATCCTCTGGCCCTTGTTCTGAGAGTTACATCATCAGCTTTCCACGTTGTGAGACTAGAGAGTAGTTCAGAATTAGATGAGAATTACACCTCTGGTTTTCCTGGGTCTCCAGCATGTGAGAGTGGAAGGTGGGGCTTATCAGTGTATTCAATCATGTAAACCAATGTGCTTTGGGCCCTGTGCCTCGGAAGAATCCTAATAAATGGAGATGAATTATCTCTTCTTTAGAGGAATGGCATAAAGCTGTAGCTCACTTAAAGTCCTGAGTAGCAACAGCTAGGTGGGAAGTGTCATGTTGTTTTATTGGGACAATGGCTGGGTGAGGATAAGGAGGAGCTGTGGGATCCTGTGGTCCTGGCTGCACTGGGAATGCATCTGGGACTCCTGTAAATGTTCAGCTGTTGTGCCTCAGGATATCTGCAATTCACTCATATTGAGGGACAGGAGTAAGCAATGCAAAGAACTGTGTCTTTTGTGCACGTTAGTGTAGTTTTCCTATGACAACAAGTATCTAATTTAGACAGTTAATTGGTAAGCACAGAATCCTGTGCCCAGAGAGCCTCCCTGGGGAAACTGCTGTGTGGAGAGGAAGGCCCTGACCCTGACAGGAAACCTGCCTGTAACCTCCATCTGCACCTGCCTCTGGAAACACAAACCAGAATTGTGCATTGTGTGTGCCCCCCTGGTTTTGCTGATCCCCTCCTGCAGGGAGGTTTGTGTCTGGGCTTCCATTGGGGTCCCCCCTCTGTGTCTCTTGCACAGTAATATGTGGCCATGTCCTCGGTCTTGAGGTTGTTCATCTGCAGATATAGCGTGTCCTTGGCATTGTCTCTGGAGATGGTGAATCGGCCCTTCATGGAGTCTGCATAGCTTGTGCTCCTTCCGTCATATCTAATATATGCGACCCACTGCAGCCCCTTCCCTGGAGCCTGGCAGACTCAGTCCTTGCTGTTGCTACTGAAGGTGAATCCAGAGGCTACACAGGTGAGTCTCAGGGACCCTCCAGGCTTCACCAGGTCTCCCCCAGAATCCACCAGCTTCACGTCACACTGGACACCTGCAGACACCAGACATCTTGGTCAGGAAACTGTCACACATCCACTGGTTCTCACTCATACCCACTCACATACTCAGTGTCTCTAATTCACCATGAATTACCTTTCAAAAGAGCAACAAGGAAAATCCAGCCAAGCACAAACTCCATGGTGAGGTTTCTGTGTTCTGTGCTGATCACAGAATGGGAACACCTGGGACTCCTGGGGCTGGGGCTCCTCTCCCAGCTGCAGGCGGCCGAGGGCACTACAGAGGGCTACAGAGAGGGCAGTATTTGCATGTCCTCTGACATATATATCAAGATTCAGACTTAGATTTGATTCTGTAAAAGTGAACGACAGGGTTGGGGACGCATTTCTACATTAGTTTGTGTGGATGGTGCTGTGAAAATATGAATAATTTTAATTAGTGAGCACAGGTATATTTGCAGGCACGTGTGCAGTTTTACATGTCTTTCATCAACATTGGTCATTTTCGCTCTACAATTATTTTACATCCTTTTTGATATTAATCCCAAATACTTTTTTCTGTGAAATTTTCACTTCTATAATTTTGTTATTTGTTTTGCATATATTTCCACGCTGGTGTGTAGAATCACAGGTGGTTTATTTTTTATTTATTTTTGTTCATTATGTATCCTGCACTTCTCCTCATTTTTAAAAACTGGTTCTAATATTTTTTGTGGTATCTCTAGGCTTTTGTTATGTTTAAGATCATGTCATCTACAAACAGGCAATTTTTCTTCCTTCTCACTGTTTTAAATGTCTTTTATTTCTTTTTATTACCAAAGTTTGTGAGTACTTCTTCCAGTTGTAGGAGAAGAATGCTTTTCCCTTCTTCTGGGGTTTCAGCTGGTGTAAGGATTCAATTGCCATAAGACTGATCTAAAGGGGAGGATACATTTCATTTTGCAAGTGCATGGCCTTCCTAATGATATGACACCCAGAGAATGTACAAAGCAGGTGGCACTTATGACTTTCAGACAACAAAACATTTGATTTGGCAAGAGTTAACAAAGGTGTGGGTTTGGGGGTATTTAATTAGTCAACAACTAGGTTTGTTTTCGCAGCCTTCTTGTCCCTGTGTTCCTTATTGTGGTGCTAAGGATAGTTCTTCCCTCCTGGAACAGGTAAGGGAGTTTTCCCAAGGGAGATTTATTTCGTGCTGTCAAGGGACAAAGGATGGTCTGAGTGTCCTTGGACTGGCTGTTTCTCACGTGACTTTCATCCAAATCATCAATGTGACACGTTGATATGGTTTGAGGCAGCATGTTTATTCTTCAAGTTATCATGTTGAATACTTATGTTGGGGGTGATCATCATTGTCTGATCTTGATGTAGAAGGAATGGTTTTCATATTTTTCTGTTCAATATGCTGTCAGATGTCGGCTTTCATAGTGGACATGATCATTTGGAGGTAATTTACTTCTTTTTTTTTCTTTCATTAACATGTTTGTTTTTTTATTTTTTAAAATTTATATCCAAATTAGTTAGCAAATAGTGCAACAATGATTTCAGGAGTTGATTCCTTAGTGCCCCTTACCCATTTAGCCCATTCCTCCTCCCACAACCTCTCCAGCAACCCTCAATTTGTTCTCCATATTTATGAGTCCCTTCTGTTTTGTCCCCCTCCCTGTTTTTATATTATTTTTGTTTTCCTTCCCTTATGTTCATCTGTTTTGTCTCTTAAAGACCTTATATGAGTAAAGTCATATGATTTTGTCTTTCTCTGACTGACTCATTTCACTTAGCATGATACCCTCCCATTCCATCCACATAGTTGCAAATGGCAAGATTTCATTCATTTTGATTGCCGAGTCATACTCCATTGTATTGATATACCACATCTTCTTTATCCATGATGGATTTTTTTTTGTTTTTTTTTTGAGTGTTGAGTTTGATAAGTTCTTTATATATTTTGAATACTAACTCTTTATCTGATATGTCATTTTCAAATATCTTCCCCCATTTGTCAGTTGCCTTAGTTTTGTTGATTATTTCCTTGCTGTGTAGAACCTGTTTATCTTGATGAGATCCCAATAGTTCATTTTTGCTGTTGTTTCCCGTGCCTCTGGGGACAATGTTTAGTAAGAAGTTGCTCTGGTCAAGGTCAAAGACGGTGCTTGTGTCCTCCTCTAGGATTTTTATGGTTTCCTGTCTCACATTTAGGTCTTTCATCCATTTTAAATTTATTTTTGTGTGTATTGTACAAAGTGGTCCAGTTTCATTACAATTCCATGTTGCTGTCCAGTTTTCTCAACACCACTTGTTGAAGGGACTCTCATTTTTCCATTTGATACTCTTTCTTGCTTTGTCGAAGATTAGTTGACCATATAGTTATGGGTCGGTTTCTGGGTTTTACAATCTGTTACGTTAATCTATGTGTGTATTTTTATGCAGGTACTATACTGTCTTTCTGACTATAGCATTGTAATATAGCTTGAAATCCAGAATTGTGATGCCTCCAGTTTTTTTTCTTTTTCATGATTGCTTTGCGGATTCAGGGTCTTTTGTGGTTCCATGATAATTTTATTTTTGAAATGTTTTTATTTATTTTTGAGAGAGAGAGAGCATGAGCATGGGAGGGACAGAGAGAGAGGGAGACACAGAATCTGAAGCAGACTCCAGGCTCTGAGCTGTCAGCACAGAGCCCAATGTGGAGCTCGAACTCACGGGCTGTGAGATCATGACCTGAGCCGAAGTCAGACGCTTAACCAACTGAGCCACCCAGGGGCCTCAACCAGTATAAGTTTAGAATTATTGGTTCTAGCTCTGTGAAAATTTCTGGGATTAGTTGAGAGGGATATTTGCTTTGAATTACTTGCATTGAATGTCTAGATTGCTTTGGGTAGTATAAACATTTTAACAATGTTTTTTTCTGAGAGAAAATGGGAGGAGGGGCAGAGGAAGAGGGAAGTAGAATCCCAAGCATTTTCTGTGGTGTCAGTACAGGAACCAATGTGTGGCTCGATCTCAGGAACCATGAGTTCAAGACATGTGCCCAAATCAAGAGTCATGGCTTTAACCCATGGAGCATGTAAGCACACCAATTATACTCTTAAGTATAGAGAACAAACTGATGGTTACCAGAGGGAAGGTGAATGGAGGGTTTGGGGAAGTAGGTGATGGGGATGAAGGGGTGTACTCATAATGAGCACTGGGTGTTGTATGGGAATTTTGAATCACCATATGTTACACATGAATCTAATATTGCATTGCGTGTTAACTAACTTGAATTTGAATAAAAAAATCAATGTATGTTAAGTGTCTACAAATGGCCTTGTTGGCATACAGCCCACTAGGAATCATTTATTCCAAAAAATATACTGACAAAAAGAACAGCTAGAATTTTGAGCTAAGGTATGTTCCTTTCCTTCCCCACCCCACCTCAGCAAATGGAGTATCCAGTGCAAGTACCTGGGACTATAGGCGTGTGCCACTGAGTCTGGCTGCAACCCCACGCCAGATTGTTGTAGCCAATACACAAGGTTCCCGGTGCCCAGCTCTGTTCAGAGGACTCTTTTCCAGAGGGACAGAATGTCAGTGACCCCAAGCTGTTTGCTGTTGACGCCAAGCCCCTGCAGGTGCCACCGAGATGTGGGACTCATTGTATGCAGCCCCACTTCCAGGATGGAGGCTTTGCCCTGGGCACAGTCCACTAGGGATGCTGGGAGCCTGGTCGCCCCAGACCTGACTTATATGGCAGGAGTCTCATGCCACCAGGACAAGCAAGCCACAAGGAAATGAAGGTGCCACCCACCCCTAAACTGATCCCTCCTTTTGTCCCCACCTGCAGCTTCAGAGTTTTGCTCAGGGCAGGGGGGACCTGGAGCAATCCACTAAACCAAGGTGAAAATCTGTTCTGGTACAACCGAGTTCATTTCCAGCTGAGTGTGAGGAAGGTCTGGGCCTCATGTTGTGGGAGAGGCAGGTGTAGGAGACAAATGGCTTCAGTGGAGGATTCCTAACCTACTCCTGCTCACCAGCAGGAGAGAGCAAGAGCCAGGGACAGTGGAGGGAACAGCTGCTGTCAGAACACATTTGAGATTCTGTTCTCAGCAACTCTCCATTCAGAGGAGTCCGAGGTGGTGAGGTTCTGTCTGTGGAGACTCCATACATCAGAGCATTGTTGAACATAGGACAACATTCAACATGCAGCAGAGGAACTTATCATGTGGGGGTGGGTCAGAAAGTGATAAAGTCTAACCAAACACTGTCGCCTAGGCTGTCACATCTAGGCTGGCTGTGTGAATGTCTCAGGCCATACCACCTCTGTAGTCTTTGAGACTACTTTCATTCCCTCACATCATGTCTTTGAGCTTATCCTAGTTTCAAGTCTGCATTAATAGTGTCACATTTCTGTGTAAAAGCATCCCATTGATGGAAGTTTTATACTTGGTTTATTCCTTTATATTTAGAACGACTTTTGACTTATTCTTAGCTTCTAACACTAAGAAAGATACTATACATATGTACACACCATTTATTTTCAGAGCATGGGATATCATTCTGGAGAAAATTCTCGGGAGTGGTATTTCCAGGTTACATGTTAAGTCATCCATGTATAATTTCATGAGTAACAGCCAATGATTTTCCAGATCTGGTGTTCATTTTTTATTCCTACCTGCAGTGTTGGAGGCCCCCAGAGTGCTGCATGCTCACCTGGATGGTGTTGCCAGTGTTCCCTTCATACCTGAGCCCTCAGGGTGTGTGCATAAGGCATCTATTGCATTCTTGATTTGAATTTCCTTGCCAATCGATGGTGTGAAGAGACTTTTCCTGTCCTTACTAATGTGTCTACAACCTCTAGGATGGGATGTTTACTACGCAAGGCTGTGCTTGTTTTATAAAGGGTTGTTTCCTTTCTTCCTATTGACTGTTGAGGGTTCTTAGCATATTCACGATGCAGGTCCTTGGTGGTTATGCAATTTGTGAATATTGTCTCTTCCTATGTAACTTGTCTTACTGCTATTTCCTCATTGGCAGAAAAAAACATCCGATTTTCACAAAATGTAATTATACCATTTCTTCTTATGGGTCTTGTGTTCTGAGCTTTAATTTTGGTTTTCAGGATGATTAATTGTGACTAATATCTATTTTGTAATGTTTATACTTGAGAGAGAGACAGAATGTGAGTGGTGGAGAGGCAGACAGAGGGGAGACACAGAATCTGAAGCAGGCTCCAGGCTCTGAGCTGTCAGCACAGAGCCTGACAGGATGCTCAAACTCTTGAACTGTGACATCACGACCTGAGCTGAAGTAGATGCTTACAGCGACTGAATCACCCAGGCACCCGACTTATTTCCTGATTTACAATGTAAATAAAAGTCTTTTTTTCTGGTTTCTCTCAATGTTGAATTGTTCCCTAAGTGGTCTCTGGTGACTTAGTGTTTTGTTGTTTAAGTTTATGGACTCCAGTAACTCAGTTTCATGGCATGGTTTTTTGATAACTATATGGTCAATTCTGTTGTCATGCTGTAATTGAACTTCAAATTTCATAAGAGATTCTGTGTGTGTCTCTTTGGACAGATTGCTCATCACATATGATAGATGTGCTCCTGGGGTCAAAAAACGCGTTTACCTTTCCAGTTGTTGGGCTTTCTCTATGTCGCAGGAGCCATTGAGCTCTGTGCACACAACCTAGTTCTTGACACAGGATTTTCCCTTCACAATTCTATGTAAAACCCTGAAAATTCATATTATGCATTGTCACTGTCAGACACTTCATGAATAGAACACACTGCAATGTTATATCATTTCCTGAAACTATTTCCTAAAATTATTTTACTCTTGCATGTTTGGGGGTATGATTTTTCTTTCTCCTTCAAAGGGGAGTTCATATCTGCATTTGTGGAATTCTTCCAGCCTCCTCATCCCCTAATGCTTTTCCAACATGCTGTACAGTGTTTCACGAAGTGCATATTTAGGTTTATTTGTACTCTGCCACATTCGGTGATAGGAGTGTAAGACAGGCTGAACCATATAGCTGGGTTTTTGTTTTTTGTTTTTTTTTTTTTTTTTTGTTCGGTTCCCATGTAAGTGATCTGTCATATTGAATGTTTATAGAAAAGATAGCCCCTCACTTTCATACACCACTAACAGGGGACATGGTCCTTTTTAATTTTTTTTTTCAACGTTTTTTATTTATTTTTGGGACAGAGAGAGACAGAGCATGAACGGGGGAGGGGCAGAGAGAGAGGGAGACACAGAATCAGAAACAGGCTCCAGGCTCCGAGCCGAGCCATCAGCCCAGAGGCTGACGCGGGGCTCGAACTCACGGACCGCGAGATCGTGACCTGGCTGAAGTCGGACGCTTAACCGACTGCGCCACCCAGGCGCCCCGGACATGGTACTTTTTAAAAGAAAAGGCAAAGGAAGACAAGGGAGCTGAGACACAAAGTTGGGGAAAGAAACCTACAGGCTGGCAGGAAGGGTCATCTCTCCAGACTTTCCATTTCGGCAGATGTGGGTCCCTGCTGAAGCCCAACTTGGGTTCTTGTGCAGGTGTCTGGACAAGCGGCCCATGAGATATGGGCACATAGGATTTGGAAAGCGTTGCTGAAGTTTGAGTTCCAGCCCGCCTGGCACTGCTGTGAAAATTCATGCATAGGTTAACTTATGTCCACGACCAGTTAGGGATAAAATGGGTAAATTCAGGACGTTAGGCTCACTACCTTAGACTCCATGTTCATGAAAATTTGTGACAACATTTCTCCCTTCCTTTTTTTTTTTTTTACTACTTTAATTATTAAATTTGTGTTTAAATTTTGGTTAGTTAACATATTGGTTGATATTAATTTCATTAGCAGAATTTACTGATTCATCACTTACATTAACACCCAGTACCCATCACAACGCATAGCCTACTTAAACCCCCTCACCCATTATCCCATCCCCCACACACCTGGCCTCTAGCAACCCTTAGTTTTTTCTCTAACATTAGAGTCTTTTATGTTTTTCTTGCTCTTTTTTCCCTTCGCCTATGTTCCTCCGTTGTGTTTCTTTAAATCCCCATATGAGGAAATCATATGATGTTTGTCTTTCTTTGACTGACTTACTTTGCTTAGCATGATACCATCTAGCTACATTAACATCCTTGCAAATGGCAAGATTTCATTCTCATTTCTGAGTAACACTCTAGTCTATACATATAGCACATTCATCACTCGGTGGACTTTTGGTCTCTTTCCTCACTTTGGCTCTCATTGGTAATGCTGCTGTAAACATTGGGGCGCATGTACCTCCTCAAATCAGAAGTTTTGTATTCTTTGGGTGAATACCTCATAGATCAATTGCTGGAGTGTAAGGTCGTTTCATTTTTAAGATTTTGTACTGTTTTCTGGAATGGCCACACTATGCATTTTCACCAAGAGTATAAAAGTGTTTTCTTTTCTCCTCAGCCTCATCAATATGTCTTGTTTCCTAGTTGTTAGTTTTAGACTTTCTGACAGTTTGAGGTTGTTTCTCATTGTGGTTTTCATTTGTATTTCCCTGATGATGAGTGATGTTGAGCATCTTTTTTTGTGTTGGTTAGCCACCTGGATGCTTTGTTTGGAAAAGTATCTAGTCATGTCTTCTGCCCATTTCTTCACTGGATTAGTTGTATTTTTGGTGTTGAGTTTGATACATTATTTATAGATTTTGGATAGTAAGCCTTTATGAGATTTGTCATTTGCAAATACCTTTTTCAATTCTGTAGGTTGCCTTTTAGTATAGTTGTTTGTTTCTTTAGCGCAGAAGCTTTTTATTTTGATGGAGCCCAGTTTTTAATGTTTGCTATTGTTTCCTTTGCCTTCTGAGATGCGCCTACTAAGAAGTGGCGATGTCCAGTGTCAAAGAATTTGCTGCCTGAGTTCTCCTCTAGGATTTTGATGGTCTCTTGTCTCACATTTAGGTCTTTCACCCATTTTGAATTTATTTTTGTGTATGGGGTAAGAAAGTGACTCGGTTTCATTCTTCTGCATCTTCTGGTCTGGTGTGTCCAGCACCATTTGTTGACAAAATTGTCTTTGTTCCATTACATACTCTTTCCTGTTTCAGCCAAGATGAGAGGACCATACATTTGTGAGTCCATATCTGGGTTTACCTTTCTGTTCTGTTGACCTGTGTGTCTCTTTTGTGCTTGTAGCATACTGTCTTGATGACTACAGCTTTGTAATATAGCATGAAGTCTTCAATCACGAAGTCTCCTGTTTCTTTCTGTAGCATAGACATGTCAATAATATTTGCTCCTTCAATCCTTAACATTGACTGTGTTTCCATTTCTTTCTGTCATCCTCAGTTTCTTTCATCATGTTATATAGTTTTCAGAGAATAGATCTTTGAACTCTTTAGGTGTCCTATTATTTTTCATACAATAGTAAACGGGATGGATTTCTTTTTTTTTTCCTTTGATTTGTCTTTCTGTTTCTTCATGATTGCTGTATAGAAATGCAATAGAATTCTGTATGTTGATTTTTTATCTTGTGACTTTGCTGAATTGGTGTATCAGTTCTTGCAATGTTTTGGTGGAGTCTTGGGTATTCTATGTAGAGTGTCATGTCATCTGTGAAGAGTGGAAGTTTGACTTCTTCCTTTCCAATTTGAATGTCCTTGTTTCTTTTTGTTGTCTGTTTGTGTGGATAAAGCTTCCAGGAATATGTTAGGTAGAATTATGAGAGTGGGCATTCTTGTGTTCGTGACATTAGAGGAAATTTGTTTTCCCAGTGAGGATATTAGCTGTGGGGTTTTCATATATGGACTTTATGGTGTCGAGGTATTTTTCCTCTATCCCTTGTTGAGGGTTTTTATCAAGAAAGGATGTTTTACTTTGTCAAAAGTTATTATTTTTGCCTCGATTGAGAGGATCATGTAGTTGTTATCCTTTCTCTTATTACTGTGATGTATTACAGTGATTTATTTGTGAATATTGAACCACCCTTACAGCCAAGGAGTAAATCCCACCCTATCATGGTAAGTGATATTTTAATGTATTGTTGGATTCGATTGGAAAGTATTTTCTTGAGAATTGTTGCATCCATGCTCATTAGGGCTAATGGCCTGTAAGTCTCGTTTTTAGTGGGGTTTAATCTTGTTTGGAACCATGGTCATACTGACCTTATAGAATGAGTTTGGCAGTTTTCTTTCCGTTTCTATTATTTGGAATAGTTTGAGAAGACTAGAATATTCTATTCTACTTAAATAGAATATTTACACTCTAATTATCCGGTAGAATTCACCTGTGAAGCCATGAAGCCCTCGACTTTGTGTGTCAGTAGGTTTTTGATTACTGATTCAATTTATTTTCTCCTTTCAGTCTGTTCAGGTTTCCTATTTCTCCACATTTAAGTTTAGTTAGTTTATATCATTCTGGTAATTTATCCATGTCTTTCAGATTGACCAATTTTTTGGCATATAAATTCCAAAATATTTTTTTATAATTGTATTTCTCTGGTGTTAGTTGTGATCTCTCCTCTCAAATTTGTGATTATATTTACTTAGTCCTGGAGGAAGATGGCAGTGTAGGAGGACGTTGGGCTCACTGGGTCCTGCTGATCACTTAGATTCCACTCACATCTGCCTAATTTACCCAGGAAACCACCAGAAGACTAGCAGAATGGACTCTCTGGAGCCAAGCATAGACGAGAGGCTCACAGAAGTGGATAGGATGGTTGGAGAGGCGGTCCACGCTACATGGACTGGGTGGAGGGGAAAAAGGCAGTGGAGGTGCAGCCAGCCCACCCAGCAAGGCAGAGCCCCCGAATCTGGCTTGCAAAAGCATAGGGGCTGGATGGAGTGTGTTCTGACAGCCAGTGGGAATTAACATCTGGAATGTTATAATTCAACCGCACTGCTCAGAGAGCGGGAGGGCTAAAGGACAATGGGAGAGAGAGTTGTTGAGCCCCACAAGATAGAGCTCAGCTTGGCGGGGAACAAAGGCACAGGGAAGAGCCATTTCCCTTGCCCATCCCCCAGCCAAAATCCCAAAGAGAACCAGTTCCTGGCACGAACTTGCTTGCACCGCACAAATACCCAACACTGTGCTTCTGCGGATCCATCCTTCCAATGGGTCTGCCTCCCTCCCAGTGCCACAGGGCTCCTCCTGAAGTGGACCACCAAAGGAAAAGCGAGCTGAACCTGCCCCTCCCGCCCCTGTGCATCTTGTGGTTCCATCCAGGCTAATATGTCAGATCCCATCAAAGCAGCGCCCAAGCCTGGAAGTGTGCAAGTATCCCAGAGGCCACACCACTCCACAGTGAGTCCTGCCCCTGGGAAAGGGGAATATAAGGTACACAGTAGTCTGTGGCCCCAGCGGTGGGCTGGGGGCAGATATCCGGTCTGACTGCAGCCCCACCCACCAATGGAAGTTACTCCAGACAGCACAGGGGAAGAACCCTGCAGTTCCGCGCCACTCCAGGGACTCTCCAAAATGATGAATCAGAAGAATTCTACCCATAAGAAACTACAGGAAATAGCGACAACTAATGAACTGACCAAAAACAATTTAAGCAGTATAGTAGAAAATGAATTTAAAATAATAGTCATAAAATTAATATCGCTGGTCTTGAAAAAAGTATAGAGGACAGCAGAGAATCTACTAATACAGAGATCAAGGGACTAAGAAACAGTCAGCAGGAGTAAAAAATGCTATAAATGAGCTGCAAAACAAAATGGAGGCGACCACAGCTCAGATTGAAGAGGCAGAGGAGAGAATAGGTGAATTAGAAGATAAAATTATAGACAAAGAAGAAGCTGAGAAAGAGAGATAAAAAAATCCAGGAGTATGAGGGGAGACTTAGAGAACTATGTGACATAATTAAATGAAATAATACATGCATAATTGGGATTCTAGAGGAGGAAGAGGCAAAGGTGCTGAAGGTGTACTTGAAGGAATTATAGCTGAGAACTTTCTTTATGTGGGGAAGGAAAAAGGCATTGAAATCCAAGAGGCACAGAGAACTCCCTTCAGATGTAACTTGAATCGATCTTCTTCATGACATATCATAGTGAAACTGGCAGAATACAAGGATAAAGAGAGAATTCTGAAAGCAGCTAGAGATAAACATGCTCTAACATATAAAGGGAGACCAAAAGACTAGTGATGGATCTCTCTACTGAATCGTGGCAGGCCAGAAAGGAATGGCAAGAAATCTTCAGTGTGATGAACAGAAAAATAATGCAGCTGAGAATCCTTTATCCAGCAAGCCTGTCATGTAGAATAGAAGAAGAGAAAGAGGTCTTCCCAAACAAAGAAAAACTGAAGGAATTCATCACCACTAAACCAGCTCTAAAGAGATCCTAGGGGGGATTATGTGAGACAAAGTACCAGAGACATCACTACAAGTATGAAACCTACAGATATCACAATGACTCTAAACCTATATCTTTCTATAATAACACTGAATGTAAATGGACTAAATGCTCCAACCAAAAGACATAGGGTATCAGAATGGATAAAAAAGCAAGACCCATCTATTTGCTGTCTACAGTAGACTCATTTTATACCTGAGGATGCCTTCAGATTGAAAGTGAGGGGATAGAGAACCAACTATCATGCTATTGGAAGTCAAAAGAAAGATGGAGTAGCCATACTTATAACAGACAAACTAGACTTTAACGGCTGTAACAAGAGATGAAGAAGGGCATTATATAATAATTACAGGGTCTATCCATCAGGAAGAGCTAACAATTATAAATGTCTATGAACCAAATACGGGAGCCCCCAAATATATAAAACAATCACAAACATAAGCAACCTTATTGATAAGAATGTGGTAATTGCAGGGGACTTTAATACTCCACTTACAACAGAGCATAGATCATCTAGACACAGGATCAATAAAGAAACAAGGGTCCTGAATGATACACTGGATCAGAAGGACTTGACACATATATGTAGAACTCTGCACCCCAAAGCAACGGAATATACCTTCTTCTTGAGTGCACATGGAACCTTCTCCAAGATAGACCATATACTGGGTCATAAAAGATCCCTTCATAAGTATACAAGAATTGAGATCATACCATGCATACTTTCAGACCACAATGTGATGAGACTTGAAATCAACCACAAGAAAAAGTCTGGAAAGCCTCCAAAAGCATAGAGGTTAAAGAAAACCCTACTAAAGAATGAATGGATCAACCAGGCAATTAGAGAAGAAATTTAAAAATATATGGAAACAAATGAAAATGAAAATTCAACAAACCAAACGCTTTGGGATGCAGCAAGGGCAGTCCTGAGAGGAAAATACATTGCAATCCAGGCCCATCTCAAGAAACAAGAAAAATCCCAAATACAAAATCTAACAGCACATCTAAAGGAAAAGAAGCAGAACAGCAAAGACACCCCAAACCCAGCAGAAGGAGAGAAATAATAAAGATCAGAGCAGAAATAAACAATACAGAATCTAAAAAAAACTGTAGAGCTAATCAATGAAACCAAGAGTTGGGTTTTTTTGAAAAAATAAAGAAAATTGATACACCTGGAGCCAGTCTTCTCTAAAAGAAAGGGAGATGACCCAAATAGATAAAATCATGAATGAAAATGGAATTATTACAACCACTCCCTCAGAAACACAAGCAATTATCAGGGAATACTATGAAAAATTATATGCCAACAAACTGGACAACCTGGAAGAAATGGACAAATTCCTAAGCAGCCACACGCTTCCAAAACTCAAACAGGAAAAAATAGAAAGCTTGAACAGACCCAAAACCAGCGAAGAAACTGAATCAGTTATCAAAAATCTCCCAACAAATATGTGTTCAGGACCAGATGGCTTCCCAGAGGAATTCTACCAGACATTAAAGCAGAGATAATACCTATCCTTCTCAATCTATTCCAAAAAATAGAAAGGGAAGGAAAACTTCCAGACTCATTCTATGAAATCAGCATTACTTTGATTCCTAAACCAGACAGAGACCCAGGAAAAAAAGAGTACAGGCCAATATCCCTGATGAATATGGATGCAAATGTTCTCAATAAGATACTCGCAAATCGAATTCAACAGCATATAAAAATAATTATTTTCCATGATCAAGTGGGAATCATCACTGGGCTGCAGTGCTGGTTCAACATTCGCAAATCAATCAATGTGATACATCACATTAATAAAAGAAAAGATAAGAACCATATGATCCTGTCAATCGATGTAGAAAGAGCATTTGACAAAATTCAACATTGTTTCTTAAAAAAAACCCTCAAGACACTTGGGATAGAAGGAACCTACTTAAGCATCATAAAAGGCATTTATGAAAATCCCACAGCTGATATCATCCTCAATGGGGAAAAACAGAGCTTTCTCCCTGAGATCAGCAACACGACAGGGATGTCCACTCTCACCGCTGTTGTTTAACATAGTGTTGGAAGTTCTAGCATCAGCAACCAGACAAGAAAAGAAAATCAAGGCATCAAAATTGGCAAAGATGGAGTTAAGGTTTCACATTTTGCAGATGACATGATATTATATATGGAAAACCTGATGACTCCACCAAGACTCTGCTAGAACTGATACATGAGTTCAGTAAAATCTCAGGATACAAAATCAGTGTACAGAAATCAGTTGCATTCTTTTTTTTTTTTTTACTGTTTCACTCCTTTATTTCTTTTTTAATTAATTAATTTATTTAATTATTTTTTAATATATGAAATTTACTGTCAAATTGGTTTCCATACAACACCCAGTGCTCATCCCAAAAGGTGCCCTCCTCAATACCCATCACCCACCCTCCCCTCCATCCCACCCCCCATCAACCCTCAGTGTGTTCTGTTTTTAAGAGTCTCTTACACTTTGGCTCTCTCCCACTCTCACCTCCTTTTTTTTCCTTCCCCTCCCCCATGGGTTTCTGTTAAGTTTTTCAGGACCCACATAAGAGTGAAACATATGGTATCTGTCTTTTTCTGTATGGCTTATTTCACTTAGCATAACACTCTCCAGTTCCATCCATGTTGCTACAAAAGGCCATATTTCATTCTTTCTCATTGCCACGTAATACTCCTTTGTGTATATAAACCACAATTTCTCAGGGACTCCTTTGAAAAGAATTTTATTTCACCTTTGGAGTTGCTGAGTTCCCGAAGTATACGTTTGAGATGCAATATTTAGTGTTCCTCTTCTTTCCTGCTTCATTTTCCCCATAATTTTATCTTCTATGTCACTTACTCACTCATCTGCTTCTTTCCACCTGAGGTCATTATATACAATCATTTTCACATCCCGTTTATAACATTTGTAACGTTTCAGACTGACAAGTTTTTAGGTCTTTTCTATATGTAGACAGGGTATCCTCCTGTCTTGTTTGCTTTCTTGAAACACAGCTAGTGTCTTACGATAGTTTTTAAAAATTCTTTTTACTTATTATAGTTTTTAAAAATTCTTTTTGAGGCATATTTGTTATATGTGTTTTAATTATATCTCTTACAATGACCTTTTATCATTTATTCTTTTGGAATGCATTCCTCCATCAGTCTGTATGTCTGTCTCTGCTTTCTTATGTTTTTCGGAAAATCCTGTTATGTTTTCTGCTTCTAGAGTAGTGTCTTCATGACAAGTGTTTACATACTGTTGAGGACCTGATATTCTGGAAGCATTTCTTGCATGTGCTGTGTGCACTGTGCTGTCATGTATTGGCTGCTGTGTCCCTCAAGTCAGTCCTCTGCAGGTTTCTCCTTGCCTCCAGTAGGGAGTTTTTCAACTTTGTCCAGTGTTGTGTTTTAACTAATTGAGTTTGTTCTGACTGTTAAAAGAGGCTAATTCCTATCTCCCCTAGAAGTGAAGCTTTGCCTCACTATATGGTCAGTAGACTTGGTGCCTGTGGGGGTATAAGGTGGTCTTTGAAGGGAGGGGCGTTGTGCTGGTCTGGGTTCCAGGCAGTCTTTTCCTAGTAAGGAAGCATCTGAGTAAGACAAGGGGGGTGGATCTTGATGTCAGTGGCTCAGCTTCTACTGGGGGGTGCTGTGCTGCTCACTGAACTCTGTCCATGCTGATTGGCGGGGGGAAATATTGGCATCAGCAACCCCTCTAGTCCCTGCAGTTGGAGTTCCCAGCCGCCCCTGTTCAGGAAGCCCTCACACAGAGAGAAAAATCTGTGCTCGTTGGTCCCAGTCAGAACCCTGCCTTCACCCTGTCTGTGTCCAAGCCATTGGCCCACCTGATGGCACAGAGCTCTTATATTTTATATCAGGAGCTCTAGCTGGGTTTCAAAAGTCCAAACTGTATGAACTCAGTATTATAGGGACCCCACTGATCCTCTGGGAGAGGGTTTTTCTGTGCTGTGGCTGGAGCTGGTTATCCCAGAAGGGCAGTTGCATGAACATTAGGGGCTTGGAGTTCATGGTAAAGAACATCAGGAAGGCAGCGTCCAGTTAGGTGCTCTTAGCAGAGGCTCCAATGCTAATGACCAGGGCAGTGCAATGTGCCTGTCAGCTCTCGTGTCCCATGAGAGGCAATGCCCCCTCTCCCAAATGCACTCCAAGAAGGGACTGTCTCTCCCTATGCCAGCCAGGGGACCCTCAGATCACAGTGCCCCCCCATTGGTCTCTGCTCTCCTACTTCACAGGAGCACTGCCATGCCCACCAGGCTCCACCCCCGTGACAGCATGGACTTCTAAATCTTTAGTCTTTGAACTCCACATTTACAGAAGGTTGACTTCATGATTACCTTATTTTAATCTTGACTGCGTCATGCGTGCCCAGATTAACCACTCCTTCTGAGTATGTCTGATATGTGTTTGCAGAAGAGATTGGCATTTCCATCCATGTTTTCTTTCTGCCTAGGCATCACCCATTCCATTATAGTTCTGAGTAGAACCCAATGCAGAGGGAGGAAGAATTCCCTCATTTTTACTTCCCATGTGCTTGTTTGAACTGGACATTGGTCTCCTCTTGCCCTTGTTCTGAGAGCTACATCATCAGCTCTGCAGGTTCTGAGACTAGACTATTTCATAATCAGGCGAGAATTACACCATTGGTTTTCCTGGGTCCCCAACTTGTGACAGTAGATCATGGGACTTCTCAACATATTTTGTCATGGAAACCAATGTGCTTTGGATTCTCTTGTTCAAGGGAATCCTGACTAATACATGGAGATGATTCATCTCTTGTTTAGAGGAATTGAATAAAGCTGTAGCTCATTTAAAGTCCTGAGTAGCAAATGCCAGGAGGGAAGAGTCACGTTGTTTGATTGGGACAAGGGCTGGGTGAAGATAATGGGGAGCTGTGGGATCCTGTGGTCCTGGCTGCACAGGGAGTGCATCTGGGACTGCTTTAAGGTTCAGCTGTTGTGCCTCAGGAAATCTGTAATTCACTCATGTTGAGGGACAGGAGTAAGCAATGCAAACAACTGTGTCTTTGTGCATGTTAGTGCAGTTTTCCTATGACAACACAGTTGCTAATTCAGAAAGTTAATAGGTAAGCACAGAATCCTGTGTCCAGGAACTGCTGTGTTGAGAGGAAACCCCAGACCCTGACAGGAAACCTGCCTGTATCCTCCAACTGCACCTGCTCCTGGGAACACAAAGCAAAATTGTGCATAGTGTGCGCCCCCTGGTGGTGCTGATCCCCTACCTGCAGGGAGGTTTGTGTCTGGGCTCCCAGTGAGGTCCCCTCACTGTGTCTCTTGCACAGTAATATGAGGCCGTGTCCTCGGTCTTCAGGCTGTTCATCTGCAGATATAGCGTGTTCTTGGCGTTGTCTCTGGATATGGTGAATCGGCCCTTCACGGAGTCTACGTAGTATGTGCTACCTCCACTATTACTAATATATGCAACCAACTGCAGCCCCTTTCCTGGAGCCTGGCGGACCCAGCTCATGTGGTAGCTACTGAAGGTGAATCCAGAGGCTACACCACGTGAGTCTCAGGGAACCCCCCGGCTTCACCAGGTCTCCTCCAGACTCCACCAGCTGCTCGTCACACAGGACACCTGCGGACACAAGACATGTTGGTCAGCAAACTGTCACACATCCACTGTCTCACTCATATCCACTCACAGACTCAGTGTCCCTCGTTCACCATGAATTACCTTTTAAAAGAGCAACCAGGAACACCCAGTCCAGCACAAACTCCATGGTGAGGTGTGTGTGTTCTGTGCTGATCACAGAATGGGAACACCTGGGACTCCCGGGGCTGGGGCTCCTCTCCCAGCTGCAGGGTTGGAGCTGGACTGGTTTAATCAGCACAGGGAGGGCCCTATTTGCATATCCTCTGACTATATATCAGGCTCCAGACTTAGATTTATTTCAAATTTAAAACCAGTGTTTGAGAGGCACTTCTAGATCACTTCTTGCAGAAGGGACTGTGACAGTATAAATAATTCTAATCTGCGAACACAGTGATCTTTTCATCTGTGTTTGCCATTTTACATGTCTTTCTCCCAGCACATCATGTTTGGTATACTATTTTACTTTTTAGTGAAATTTAATCCTAAATACTTTATTTTGTGCCATATATTTTAATGTGTGTTTATTTTTGCGTGACAGATAGAGGGAAGGAGAGAGAGATCAGAGAGAGAGAAGGGGACAGAGAATCCCAAGCAGGTTCTGCACAATCATTGCAGACCCTGCCTTAGAATTAAACTCAGGAACCATGAGATCATGACCTGAGCCAAAATCAACAGTAGGCACTTAACGGCTTGAGCCACACAGATGCTCCATTTTGTGCCATTTTCAATTGTGTGATTTTGTTATTTTTTTCATATACTATGTTTTAGGTGTGTGGAAATACAACATTTTTTTGTATGTTGATTTGTACCCTGAACTTTTCCTGAGTTTATTAGTTCTAATACTTTTTTTATGGAGTTTCTAAGATTTCACTATAAGTTCATGTGATTCTCAAACAAATAATTTTCTTCTTACTGATTTGCATGTCGTTATTTCATTTTCTTACCTAATTTTTATGGGTACATCTGCAACTTGTAGGACCAGAAAGGTTTTTCCTTCTTTGCTTCTGTGTTCTTTGTCTGGTCTAAGGATTCAACTGACATAAGACAGATCTACAGAAGAGAATAAATTTCATTTTGCATGTGCACAAGCTTCCTAATAATATGACACCCAGAGAATGAAGAAAGTAGGTGGCACTTGTGCCTTTTAGAATAAAAAAACAATGGATTTGTGAAGAGTTAACAAGACAGAGATTTCGATTTGGGCAAGTCAATTAGTGAGGAATTAACAAGGTTTGTTTGCACAGCCTTCTTGGTGCTAAAGTTCCCATTTCTGGTGTAAGGATGGTTCTTCCATTCCGGTAGAGGGAAAGGAAGTTTCCCAGGAGAGATTTATTTCCTGCTCTCAAGGGGAAAAAGTAGGGTCACAGTTTCCTTATACTAGCTGTTACTCAAGTGACTTTCCTCCAAATAAGCAATGTGACAAGATGACATACATTCGGTGCCATATTTTACTGGTCTTCATGTTACCATGCGGAATACCTATGTAGGGAATGAGAATCCTTGCCCGGCTCCTAATATGACAGGAAAAGCATCAGTTTTTCGGTGTTAAATATGCTGTCAGGTGTGGGCTTTTCATCTACGGCCACAATTTTGTGGAGGTAATTTCTTTCTTTCCCTCAGTTGCTGAGATTTTTTAATAATGACAATTTGTTGAATTTTGTCTAGTTTTATATGTATCAATAGATGATGATATAGATGATCAACAGATGTGACTGCATTGTCACATATGACCCTTTCATTGTGCTGTTGCATTCACTATGCTAGGAGTTTTGCATGTATGTCCATCTGAGATATTGGCCTTTAGTTTCTCTTCTTATGGTGTCTTTCGATTTTGCAGCATAGTAAGGTTGGTCTTGTAGATAAGTTGGGGCATATTCCTTTCTTTTCAGTTTTTGTAAGAGTCTGAGAGGTATTGGCATTAAATATCCTTTATATTTTGATACAATTCATAGATAAAGTCCTCTGTTACCAAGCTGAATTTTTTTTTCTTTAGGGGCGGGATATGATTAGATTATAGATTCAATCTTACTTGCTTTAATTCTGTTAATTTTCTATTTCTTCATGTACAGTCTTCTGGGTTGTATAACTCTAGAAACTGCCTAGTTGCCCCTTAGTTATCTAATAATGGGTCTATAATTATCTAGGCATTTTCTGTTATTGTTCTTCACTTCTTTGGTATCAGTTATGTCCCCTCCTTAATTCTGATTGTATCTGTTTGAGTTTTACTTATTTCCTAGTAGAGATGCTTTTTCAATTGCATTTAGCTTTCCAGATATCAATTTCGATTTGTTAATTTTTTGTATTATTACACTCCTTATTCCTTTTATCTGTTCTAATAATTTCTAATGTTAGTTGAGTTAATAAAAATGCCAATGAATGTATCTGGGAAATTCTTATTTATATGGTACCACAAAGCACACGGAAGTGAGCAAACAATCCTGAGAAAGAAGAACAAACCTGGAGACAGCACACGTCCTTCTTTCTAAGTATATTGCATAGGTACATTGTCTATAACACTGTGCTGCTGGCACAGAGTCAGACACACAGACCAGTGGAGCAGGTTACAGAGACCAGAATGAACTGTGTCTGGATGCAGTCAGCATATCCTCCATGAGATTTCATAGAATTAAAATTAGGGAAAAAATGGCCTCTTTCACAAATGGTTTTGAATTCCAGTGAGTAAAATAATGACATTTGGTCCTTATCTTATACCATACAGATATGTAGACCCCCATTCAGCCCCTTCCCTGGAGTCTGGCAGACCCACCTCATCAATTAGCTACTGAAGGTGAATCTAGAGACTGCACAGGAGAGTCTCAGGGACCCCCTCCCCTGCCAGGCATCATCAGGTCTCCCCCTGACTCCAACAGCTCTACGTCACACAAGACATCTACGGATACAAGTCAGGAAAATGTCACACATCCACTGTTTCTCTCACTCATATCCACTAACATAGTCAGTGTTTCTTGTTCGTCATGAATTACTGTTTAAAATAGAACCACGGAAAACCAAAGTGAACCCAAACTCCATGGTGAGATGTCTGTGTTCTGTTCTGATCACTGAATGTGAACACTTAGGGGCTGGGGCTCTTCTCCCAGCTACAGTTTCAGGGATGGGAGGGTTTAATCAGCATACAGATGTACTTTGACAATATAGTAAATTTTGCAACAGAATCCTCAAGAAGCCAGTGACCTTTGGCAGGTGTAAGGGTGGGGCAGTGTTTGGTGTCACAGTATCTTTCAGGACATTGTGATTTATTAATTTGTGATTTTGCTGCAGTGATTATAAGTACCCATGATAATCCTTATTTTCACAAATGAGCCCAAACACTTGAGGTAAGACTCAGTATACCACCATTGTACAGGTTAACAGATACACTGCAGCAGAGATGGATTGTGTGCGTGTCCAAGATCACGTATGAGGTGAGAGTAGTCCCAGTATCTGGACCTGTGCTCCCCATCGGAGGACCCACCTGCCTCCTGAACCACATGCAGGACAAGGCTGGACATCCCCGTGAGGTTTGCAGGTTCCTGACTTTCTAGAAGTCCCAGGAGAGTGATGGGTGGAAGCCAGTTCTATTCTGTCACAGATATTGGAGAAAGTGAGAATCCTCAACACAGACTCACAGAGCTAATGGAGATGCTAGGGGCTTTCTAAAAACACAAGGGGTCATTTACACATGAACTCTATGTGGACATCAATGGAAACCCTCAATAATGGGCCTCTGAGTGGCTCAGTTGGTTAAGTGTCCGATTTTGACTCAGGTCATGATCTCACAGTTTATGAGTCTGAGCCTTGTGTCGGGCTCTGTGCTGACAGCTCAGAGCCTGGAGACTGCTTCATATTCTGATACTGTGTCTCCTCTCTCTCTCTTCCTCTCCACTGCATGTACTCTGCCTCTCTCCCTCTTAAAAATAAATAAACATTAAAAAAAGAAAGGTTCAATAACGTTAAAATGGTTGAATTTTATAAAAAAAAATGTTGAAGGCAAAACACCTGAGATCAGGAAGGATGATGTTAATTAAAAATATTTCTTCATCTATGAAATGGAGAACATTATTCTTCTAAACTCTTGTTAATGTGAGAATGATCAAAGATGTATTTATCCCAGTGTCTGACCCTGGGAAAATTTGTGTATTCCCATTATCATGGTTTATTTAAACAGGGAGGACACTTGTGTGTTTCCACAGCTTTTACAAACTCTTTGCTGTGTTCATGTCAGAATGAGCACTGCAGACCCTTCTGTTCACAGGATATCTCCTCCTACATATTTTCCATCTTTGAACCCTTCACTCTGCTTCTTGCATACAAATATACAGTTATATTTCCTTTAATTATTGGGGAGCAACAATCTTGAATAGTTATCCTTATCAGCTGGCAAGAGTCAGAAGAACTTTTCATTTGATAATCGAGAGAACAAAAGAAATATTTTTGGGCTCAGAAATTCTACTTTCATGAAACTGGGATAAATGTGCTCAGCTTCAGACATGTACCACCTTCAAGAAAAAAGGAAGTGTCAATCCCAGAGACAAGTTGGAGTCTGAGATTCAGAGCATTCTGTCTTTGAACCTAATGGGTTTCCCCAGATTGATAATCAAATTGTTTCTTTTTGGTGATGCACTTCTAAATTACACTGTATTTCTTCTGGCATAGGAATGTCAGTACCTGTTATGTTATGGTTACCATGCAGAAGCATTCAGAAAACAAAAATGGTTTTCTAGAAATGCAGGTCAGCTGATGGAGAGAGTTTCATCCCAGGATGGATGGTACCACAGTCTCACCCTACCCAAGCTACATGGTTAGATTTGGGGTTTTAGAGGTAGTGAAATTTAGGTACGTTTTGGACTTGACTTAATATTTAATGATTTGACATGTTGAAGGATTTGGGGGTGTGGTAATGTGAGTGTCGTGTGGGATGGAGGTGAACTTTTCCTGACATCAGTGTGGACTGTGGTCATCTATGTCATTCTTGAACCTGTGTAGAATAACTTATGTGGCCAAAGAGACTTGTCACATGAGATTAATTTTGACACATTGATATTACTGCCATGTGTATGAGTCTGGGGATGGAGTTCAGGACACAGAAGGGCAGTCACCAAATGTCCATCTCTGAACTGAAGATGAGTAGGTCCTGAAGACAGCACATCTGTGGGAGGGAATACCTTGAGAATTGTGGGATGAAACCCCACATCACCAGGCACAGACACTTTCTTGCATGAAGTTCAAGTCTCCCTCTGGATCTGAGTGTCTAACTGAACCCAGGTGGATATGCATGGATGTCCCCAAAATGCTCTGAGGTGAAGAGAAACGGTAAGGAAAGAAACATGAAGAAAGGCAGATAACAACAAGGTAAGACACATAAAGGAGTTATTGCCATTGAGAGAGGACTTCTGGGGATGACATGCATCCTGTTTTCTGCAGCCTTGATTGGACAATGATGGACACTAACTAGTGGAGGTCGGGGGCAGCCCTACAAACTGGGCTCTGGGATATAAGACCAGAACCATAGCCACCCTAAGCTGACTGTATTGTGGACAAGTGACATGACTCGGGAGGTCCCTCACCTGACGGTAAAGAGATGTTCTGGCCACCCTGTGGCCCCTCCACCCTCTGAGGTCACACCCTCCAGATGTTATACATTCACAGCTTCTATTGTATGTGAAATGTACCCTCTCTCAGTAAGGCGATGGTCCACTGCTGGTTGTGGGAGGATCCATCCTTGTGACCTTGTCTCTGGTATAAACCTCTTCTCTGTCTTCTAAGAATGAAAGCAAAGTTCCCCTTAACATGCAGCTAAAATCCAATATTGTGCCCTCACTTGGATCCAATTATTTTTTGGTGTAAATCACTAGTGAAATTGTCATCTGCTTGGAAATTCCCTTCAGAAGTAAGTAGTGGAATACATGGGTGGTGTCAGGTGGTGTAGACCAGTGGAACAGCACATGTAATCATGCATCCTCATGGCTGGGCTTGTTCCCCAGTGAGGGATGGGAAGTACAAGGAATGCCAGGTGACACTAGTCTGTGCTTTCTGAGTACCCAGCAGACCTGGGTGAATGAGCCTGGTCCAGGAGCAAGGACGTCTACACACAGGCAATACATAGATGCCAGCTGTCTAGACAGACTGCCCATGAGATGTGGTCACAGAGAAGCAGGGAAGGGCAGCTGGGGTTTGAATTCCCACTCACGTGGCACCAACATTGGGAATCCTGAGTATGTTTGTTAATTAATGTCCACTACCAGTTAGGGATAAAATGGGTAAATGCAAGTTGTTAGACTCACTGCCCTAGATCCCATTGGTTATGACCATTTGTAACAACATTTGTCTCCTTCCTTTTTTTCCCCTGTTTTTTAATATCTGAAGATTTTATTTATTTACATCTTTGTTAGTTAACATGTAGTGTAGTTTTAGTTTTGGGAATAAAATTTAGTGATTCATCACATACATTAACACCCAGTGTGCATCACAAGTGACCTACATAATCTCCGTCACCCGTTTAGCTATTTGAATCAGAATTTTTGTGTCCTTTGTGTAACTACCTTGTAGAGAAATTGGTGGGACATAAAGTAATTCTATTTTAACTTTTCA
This sequence comes from Neofelis nebulosa, assembly GCF_028018385.1. Lineage (NCBI taxonomy): Eukaryota > Metazoa > Chordata > Mammalia > Carnivora > Felidae > Neofelis > Neofelis nebulosa. The sequence goes on from NC_080788.1 coordinate 149,571,162, forward strand.
AACTCTTCTCCAGTGTGTTCAAACCACTTTGCATTTCCACCAAGAGTATAGGAAGGTTCCTCTGTCTCCACATCCTTGCCCATATCTGTTGTTTCCTGAATTGTTCATTTTAGCCATTCTGACAGGTGTGAGGTGGTATCTTATCATGATTTTGAATTGATTTTCCCCAATGATGAGTGATATTGAGCATCTTTTCATGTGTCTCTTAGCCATCCAGATGTTTTCTTTGGAAAAGTGTCTGCTCATGTCTTTTGACCGTTCACTGGATATTTGTTCTTCTGTGTTTGTTAAGTTCTTATAGATTTTGGAAACTAACTCTTACCATGTATGTCATTTTCAAATATCTTCACTCCTCTGTCAGTTGCCACTTAGTGTTGTTGACTGTTTCCTCCACTGTGCAGAAGCTTTTTATCTTGATGAGGTCCCAATAGTTCATTTTTTGCTTTTGTTTTCCTTGCCTCTAGAGGCGTGTCTATTAAGAAGTTGCCGAGGTCGAGGTCAAAGAGGTTTCTGCCTGTTTTCTCTTATAGATGTTCATGCTTTTTGGTCTTACATTTAGGTTTTTCATCCATTTTGAATATATTTTTGTGTTTGCTGTAGGAAAGAGTGTGAGATTCATTCTTCTGCATGTTACTATCCAGTTTTCCCAGCACCATTTGCTGAACAGACTGTTCAGCAAATCTGGTTCTGTATTCTGTCCCATTCATGTATGTGTCTATTTTTGTGCCAGTACCATACTTTCTTGATGATTACAGCTTCGTAATACAGCTTGAAGTCTAGAATTGTGGTGCCTCCAGCTTTGGATTTCTTTTTCAACGTTTCTCTGCCTATTCGGTGTTTTCTGGTTTTATACAAATTTTAAAATTCTTTGTTCTTTTTCTGTGAAGAATGTTGGTGTTATTTTGGTAAGGATCACATTGAATGTGTAGATTGCTTTGGGTAGTATTGATATTTTACCAATATTTGTTTCCCAATCCATGACCATGGAATGCTCTTCCTTTGTGTCTTGTGTAATTTGCTTCATATGCTTTCTATAGTTTTTAGCATACAGATCTCTAACATCTTTGGTTAGGTTTATTCCTAGGTATGTTATGATTTTTGGTGCAATTGTAAATGGGTCTTATTCCTTAATGCCTCTGTTTTCTGCTTCCATTTTGGTGTATGTATATAGTGCCAATAACTTGATGTTGTCTTTGTATCCTACAACTTTTCTGAGTTTTGTCTCCGTCCTAGAAGTCTTTTGGTGGAATCTTTTGGATTTTCCACATAGAGTATCATGTAATCTGCAAAGAGTGAAAGTTTGACTTACTCATTTCAAATGTCTATGCCTTTTATTTTTTTTCATTGTTTGATTGCAGAGGCTAAGCGTTCTAGTACTACGTTGAACAAAATTAGTGACAGTGGATATCCCTGTCATGTTCCTGACCATGGGTGGAGAGCACTCAGTGTTTCCCCATTGAGGATGATGTTAACAGTGCGTGTTTTGTATATGGCCTTTATGTTGTTGAAGAATTTTCCATCTATCTTTACTTGCTTGATGGTTTTTATCAAGAAAAGATAGTGTAGTTTATCAAATGCTTCTCTGCATTTATTGAAAGGATCATTTGAGTCTTATCCTATTATTGGTATGGTGTATAACTTTGATTGATTGTTAATATTGATCCATCCTTGCACCCTAGAAATAAATCCGACTTCATCCTGGTAAATGATTCTTTTAATGTACTGTTGGAGTCAAGTTGTAAGTATGTTGTTGATATTTTTTGCATCCATGTTCACTTGGGCAATTGGTCTGTAATTCTTTTCTAATTCTTCCTGTTGAAATTTTGGTAGTTTACATGTTTCTAGGAATTTAGTCATTTCTTCCAAATGGCCTAATTGTTTGGTATATAGTTTTTCATAATATTCTGTTATAATTGATTGTATTTCTGGTGTTGGTTGTGATCTTTCCCATGAAATTCAGGATTTTGTCTCTTTGGGTCCTTTTTCTTTTCTGTTTGAATAATCTGGTCCAGGAAGTTCAATTTTATTCATTCTTTCAGAAAGCAACCTAAAAATTTTGTTGATCTGTTCTACTGTTTTTGTTTCTTTCTATGCCATTTATAGGTACTCTATGATTTTTTACCCTCCTTGTCTGAACTTAGGCTTCATTTGCTCTTCCTTTTCTAGCTTCTTTAGGTGTAAAGTGGATGTGTGTTTAAAATTTTATTTTTATCGTGTTAGGCCTTTACTGCTATATACTTCCATCTTAAATCTGAATTTGCTGCATCCCACAGGATTCGGACTGTCAACGCTAACATTTTCATTTGCTTCCATGTATTTTTATTTCTTCTTTAGTTTCCTGGTCAACCACTTTATTCTTCAGTGCGATTTTGTTTTACTCCAACTATTAGTGGTGTGTCCAAATTTTTCCTTGTGGTTGACTCCAAGTTTCATAGTGTTCTGATCTGAAAATATGCATGCCATAGTCTCAATCTTTTTGTACTTGTAGGGGCTGATTTATGACCCAGTGTGTGATCTATTCTGGAGAATGTTCCATGTGCACTCGACAAGAATGTATTCTGCTGCTTTAAGATGGAATGTTTTGAATATATCTGTTAAGTCCATCTGCACCTGTGTCATTCAAAGCCATTGTTTCCTTCTTGATTTTCTTCTTACACGATCTATTCCTTGTTGTAAGTGGGGTGTGAAAGTCCCCTACTACTAGTATATTATTATCCATGAGTTTTTTTATGTCATTAATTGCTTTACATATTTCAGTGCCCCAATTTGTGGTCATAAATATTTACAGTTGTTAGTGCTTCTTGTTGGATAGACCACTTTAGGATATAATGCCCTTCTTCATCTCTTTTTGCAGTCTTTGTATTTAAATCTAGGCTGCCTGATATGAATATGGTACTACAGCTTTCTTTTTATGTCCAGTAGCATGATAAATTGTTCTGCAACCCTCACTTTCAATCAACAGGTATCTCTAGGTCTCAAAGGAGTCTTTTACAGGCAGAATATACCTGGATCTTGTTTTTTAATCCATTCTGATACCCTGTGTCTTTTGATTGGACTTTTTAGTTCATTTACATTCACAGTGATTACTGAAAGATGTGATATTAGTGTAATTGTGTTATCACAATGTTTCTGTAAAGTAATTTTTTTTCTAGAGATTTTCTCTGTTCCTTTCTAGTGTTTGTTGCTTTTGGTCTTTCTTTTCCACTCAAAGAGTCCCCTTTAGTATTTCTTGCAGGGTTGGATTAGGGGTCACAGACTCTTTTAGATTTTGTTTGTCTGGGAATCTCTTTATCTCTCCTTCTCCTCAATGACAAACTTCCTGGATAAAGTATTCTTCCCTGCCCATTTTTTTCCCATTCAGCACATTGAATGTATGATGACACTCCCTTCTCTCTTGGTAAGTTTCTGTGAATGGAACTAACCTTATTTGCCTTCCCTTCTTAGAGACTTCTTTTCTCTTGCTGCTTTTAGGATTTTTCCTTTATCTCTATATTATGTCAATTTTCTATGATTTCTCTTGGTAATGACCTACTTTTGTTGATTTTGACAGGAGTTCTCTGTGCCTTCTGGACTTGGATGTTCATTTTCTTCCTTGGGTTAGGGCAACTTTCAGCTACAATTTGCGCAAATAAACCTTCTGTCCCTTTTTCCCTCTCTTCTTTTGGGACTCCTATGAAAGGAATTTTACTACACTGTACAGAGTGGCTGAGTTCTCTAAGTCTACATCCATAACCCAAGAAGTTAGTTTACCCTCTCTTTTCTGATTCCTTATTTTCCATAATTTTATCTTCTATATCACTTAGTCATTCCTCTGCTGCTTCCACCCATTATTATGTGCAGTAAGCATCATGTCTCTTTCATAGCATTTTTAAATTTCACCGTTGACCAGTTTTTATGTCTTTTATCTCTGTGGTATGCATATCCTTGATGTCTTCTATGCTGTTCTCAAGCCCATCCATTATACTTACTATTGTTGTTTTCAGTTCTGTTTTAGGCCTATTCCTTATATCTATTTTGATTAGATCCCTGGATATGGTCCTTTCTTGTTCTCTCTTTGGGTATGAATTCCTCCATATTCTCATATTGTCTAGGTCTCTGTCTTCTTCTGTGTTTTAGAAAACCTGTTATGTTTTCTGCTTCTGAAAGTAATGGCTACATTAAGAAGAGTTCATATGCTGTACGGAGACTGGCGCTTCAGGAAGTGTTTGTGGTGAGTGCTGTGTGCACTGTGTTCTTGCTTTTTGGTGCCTTGGGAAGTGGGCATCACTCAATCCATTACGGTTATGAATAGAATAAAAATAAAAGTGAAGCAAGTTCTCTCATTTTTGCTTCTTGTGTGCCTGCTTGAGCTGTAACATTGGCTTCCTCTTGCCCTTGGAGTGAAAGTTAAACCCTCAGGTCCCCACGTTCTCAGACTTGACACCAGTTTGGAATCAGATGAGAATTACACCATTGACTTTACTGGATATCCAACATGTGATAGTATATCATGGGACTTCTCAGCCTATTTAGTCATGTAAGCCAATGTGCTATGTGTTCTGTTCCTCAGGATTATCTTGACTAATACATGTAGATGCTTTTTCTCTTGTGGTTTCATATATTTGAAGAAAACTGTAACACATATAAAGTTCTGAGAAGCAAAGTGACATGAATGAAGTGTCATGGTGTTTGACTGGGACAAGAGCAGGGTGAGGATAACGAGGAGCTATGGGATCCTGTGGTCCTAGATGCAAAGTGAGTGCACCTGGGACTCCTGTAAATGTTCAGTTGATGTGCATCAGGATACGTGTAAACCACTGATATTTAGTACAAGGGTAAGCAATTGTAAGAGACTCTATCTCTTGTTCATGTAAGTATAGTTTTCCTGGTAAAACAGACTTTGTAAACCAGACCCAAGTAGGTAAGCACAGAATCATGTGTCCAGAGAGGCTTCCTGGGGGAAATTGCTGCATGGAGAGGAAGCCCCAGGCCATGGCATAAAACCTTCCAGCAACCCCTACCTGCACCTGCTCCTGGGAACACAAACAGAATGGTTCATAGTCTGCACCCCCTGTCGGTCCTGATCTTCTTCTACAGGGCACTTTGTCTCTGGGCTCACACTGACAACCACTCACTGTGTGCTTGCACAGTAATCCATGGCCGTGTCTGCAGACCTCAGACTGCTTAGCTCCATGTAGGCTGTGTTTGTGGATGTGTCTGCTGTCAGGGTGAGTCTGCCCTGGAACTTCTGTGCATAGCTTGTAGAACCATCTTCAGGGTCAATACTTCCCATCCACTCAAACCCTTGTGCAGGAGCCTGTCGCACCCAGTGCACATAGTAATCAGTGAAGCTGTGTCCAGATGCTTTGGAGAAGATCTTCACTGATTCCCCAGTCGCCTCACTTCAGTCCCAGACTGCACCAGCAAAACCTGGGAGTGCACACCTGTAGAGAGGGGACAAGAGTGGATGAAATCAATGTTGACTGGTCCTGGTCCTCTCCTGTGTCCAGGGACTTGGCTGACCCTTACCTGTAGCCATTGCCACCAGGTAGAGGATTCTCCAGGTCCAGTCCATTGTGAGGGGATGTGTCTCAGGGTCTCCGGTAGAGGATGGCGTTTTACAGTGATGCTCTCAGGGCACAGACACACCCGTACTTAACTTAGTGCTCTGAGGACTATTTGCATAGTCATGAGACAGAGTATTTCATACACAGGACCAGAACCATCTGGAGACGGTCCCAGAGACCGTGTACATTGGGACTCAGAGAGCACCAGTCTAATCCTTGTTTGAGGACATGGGTCCTTGGCCAGGTTCCTGAACTGTGTGCAGACTGAGCTCCTGCCACTGAGTGATAAGACCTTACAGAAAATTCTCTCCACTGTGGACCAGTATTGAATGAGGCAGAGACCACCTGAACCTGTTGTTGGCTCTGATATCTGAACATCTTATTCCTGGATAAGCGTGTCTCCAAACTGCTGCACAAAATGGGGTAATAAATGCATCCTGGTTTCCATCTCTTAGATGAAGATATCTACAAGCCCTGGACTAGCAGCGTCTTCAAGTGTCTTCTCACTGCCTGAGTTCATTAAATGCTCTGATGGAACAGGATATTTAAACACCCTTTAGCATCCCTCATCTACTCATATTTTAGATTGCTTTCTGGAAAAGGAAACACTGGCTTCTGACAGGAAAGCCTTCCTCACCCGTTGTGAACCTACTCACATGGGGTAGCAGCCTGGTGCTGGGTAGTACTGAAAGGTCCCTGCAGTCTAGGCCCGTCTCTGCAGGGAGGTTCCTGTCAAGACTCACAGGACATTTATTCCCGTGTCTCTACTCCAGCATTACATGGTGGAGGGGAGCAGAATGTGCCACCCCAAATATGCCACTGTAATGAAACATGCTTGAGAAACAGCCAGTGCAGAGACGCACTGACCATCCTTTGTTCCCTAAACAAAATATAAATCTCCTATGTGAAATACACCCTTTTTGTACCAGGAGGGGAGAAATGTCCTTAGCACCAGAAAAAGGAATTTTGGCCCCATAATGGTGTGCAGAGAAACCTTAGTTATTCACTACTGTAGTGACACTAAGCACATTGAAGCTCTCACTGTTTCCCCATTGAGGATGATATTAGTGTTGGGTCATTCATATATGGCTTTTATGATCTCCAGGTATGCTCCTTCTATCCCTACTTTCTTGATGGTTTTTATCAAGAAAGGATGCCGTATTTTGTCTAATGCTTTCTCTGCATCTATGGAGAGGATCATATGGTTCTTGTCCTTTCTTTTATTGGTGTGATGAATCACGTTAATTGCTTTGCAGATATTGAACCAGCCCTGCATCCCAGGTATAAATCCCACTTGGTCGTGGTGAATAATTTTTTAATGTATTGTAGTATGTGGTAGGCTAATATCTTGTTGAGGATTTTTGCATCCATGTTCATCAGGGAAATTGGTCTATAGTTCTCCTTTTTAGTGTGGTCTCTGCCTGCTTTTGGAATCAAGGTAATTCTGGCTTAAGAAAGAGTCTGGAAGTGTTCCTTACATTTCTATATTTTGGAACAGCTTCAAGACAATAAGTGTTAACTATTCCTTAAATGTTTGGTAGAATCCCCTGGAAAGCCATCTGGCTCTGGATTCTTGTTTTTGACAGATTTTTGTTTACTAATACTATTTCCTTACTGGTTATGGGTCTGTTCAAATTTTTATATTACTTCCTGTTTCCGTTTGGTAGTGTATATGTTTCTAGGAATTTGCCCATTTCTTCCAATTGCCCATTTTATTGGCATATAATTGCTCATAATATTCTCTTATTATTGTTTTTATTTCTGTTGTGTTGGTTGTGATCTTTCCTCTGTCATTCTTGATTTTACTTATTTGCATCCTTTCCTTTTTCTTTTTGATCAAACTGGCTAGTGGTTTATCAATTTTGTTCATTCTTTCAAAGAGCCTGCTTCCGGTTTCATTGATTTGGTCTACTGTTTTTGTTTTTGTTTTTGTTGTTTTTTGGTTTCGATAGCATTAATTTCTTTTGTAGTCTTTATTATTTCCTGTTTTCGCTGGTTTTGGGTTCTATTTGCTGTTCTTTTTCCAGCTCCTTAAGGTGTAAGGTTAGGTTGTGTATCTGAGATCTTTCTTCCTTCTTTAGGAAGGCCTGGAATGCTATATACTTTCATCTTATGACCACCTTTGCTGCATCCCAGAGGTTTTGGGTTGTGGTGTTATCATTTTAATTGACTTCCATATTCTTTTTAACTTCCTCTTAACTGCTTGGTTAGCCCATTCATTCTTTAGTAGGATGTTCTTTAGTCTCCAAGTATTTTTTACCTTTCGAAATTTTTTCTTGTGGTTGATTTTGAGTTTCCCAGCATTGTGGTCTGAAAATATGCACAGTATGATCTTAATCTTTTTGTACTTACTTAGGGCTGATTTGTGTCCCAGTATATGGTCTATTCTGGGGAACGTTCCATGTGCGCTGGAGAAGAATGCATATTCTGATGCTTTAGGATGAAATATTCTGAATATATCTGTTAAGTCCATCTGGTCCAGTGTGTCATTCAAAGCCATTCTTTCCTTGTCAATTTTTTGTTGAGATGATCTGTCCATTGCTGTGAGTGGGGTGTTGAAGTCTCCTAATATTATGGTATTACTATCGGTGAGTTTCTTTATGTTTGTGATTAATTGATTTATATATTTGTGTGCTCTCCCATTTGGCACATAAATGTTTACGATTATTAGGTCTTCTTCGTCTATAGACCCCTTGATCATGATATAATGCCCTTATGCATCTCTTGATACATTATTTTTAAGTCTAGATTGTCTGATATAAGTATGGCTACTCGGGCTTTCTTTTGTTGACCATTAGCATGATAGATGGCTCTCCATCCCCTTATGTTCAATCTGAAGGTATCTTTAGGTCTAAAGTGGGTCTCTTGTGAACAGCGTATAGATGGATCTTGTTTTCTTATCCATTCTGTTACCCTATGTCTTTTGATTGGGGCATTGAGTCCACTGAGGTTTAGAGTGAGTACTGAAAGATATTAGTTTATTGCCATGATGATGCTTGTAGAGCTGTAGTTTCTGGTGGTGTTCTCTGGTCCTTTCTAATCTTTCTTGCTTTTGATACACACACACACACACACACACACACACACACACACACACATATATATATATATATATATATATATATATATATATATATTTTTTTTTTTTTTCCATCTTTTGTCCCCTCAGAGAGTCCCCTTTAAAATTTTTTGCAGGGATGGTTTAGTGGTCAAAAACTCTTTTAATTTTTGTTTGTCTGGGAAACTTTTATCTCTCCTTCTATTTTGAATGACAGCCTTCCTGGATAAAGAATTCTTGTCTGCATACTTCTCTGATTCAGCACACTGAATAGACTCCGCCACTCCTTTCTGGCCTGCCAAGATTCTGTGGATACGTCTGCTGCAAACCTGATCTGTCTTCCCTTGTATGTTAGGGACTTTTTTCCTTGCGGCTTTCATGATTCTCTCCTTGCCTGAGTATTTTGTGAATTTGACTATGGTATGCCTTGTTGCTGGCCAGTTTTTGTTGAATCTAATGGGGGTCCTCTGTGCTTGCTGGATTTTGATGTCTGTGTCTTTCCCCAGGTTAGGAAAGTTTTCTGCTATGATCGGCTCACATAACCCTTCTACCCCTATTTCTCTTTCTTCCTCTTCTGGGACCCCTATGATTCTGATGTTCCTTTTTAATGAGTCACTGATTTCTCTAATTCTTAAATCATGCTCTTTTGCCTTAATCTCCCTCTTTTTTTCTGCTTCATTATTTTCTATAAGTTTGTCCTCTATATCGCTGATTCTCTGTTCTGCCTCATCCATCCTTACCACAGCTGCATCCATCCGTGATTGAAGTTCAGGTATAGCATTTTTAATTTCATTCTGGCTATTTTTTTTTTTTTACTTATTTTATCTCTTCAGAAAGGGATTCTAATCTATTGTTGACTCCAGCTAGTGTTCTTAATATCGTGATTCTAAATTCTGGTTCAGACATCTTGCTTGTACCTGTGTTGGTTAAGTTCCTGGCTGTCGTTTCTTCATGGTCTTTCTTTTGGGGTGAATTCCTTTGTTTTGTCATTTTGAAGAGAGAAAAGGAATTAATGAAGTAGAAATATTGAAATAAAACAAAGTTTCAAAAATATTAAAATTAAAAATTAAACACACACACACACACACACACACAAATCTAATAGTTAATGCTAGATCCTAGGTGTGTTTTGTTTAGTTGTTGAAAGTGGTTTGACAGATTAGGGGGAAGAAAGGGGGCAAAGTAAATCATTTGAGAATTTGAAACAATGCATACACTGATGTAGAGTAAAATGGGTAGATGGGAGTAAAATAAATTTGAAATTAATATAGACAAAAGTATAGTATATAGTAGAAAAATTAAATAAAAATATTTTTAATAAAAATTATGAATTTTTTGTTCTGTATTTAAGAAAAAAGTAAAGAATGAAAAAGAGAATAAAGATAAAGAAAAGAAAAAAATCATTTGATAGTTTGAAAAAGTGAATATACTGTAGTAGACTAAAGTAAAATGATGGAAATAAAATGGAATTTGAAAAAATTTACATAAAACTAAAAAAAACAGAGTAATGACAATTAAATAAGATTATTTTGTAAATATGAAATTTATTGTCAAATAGGTTTCTATACAACACCCAGTGCTCATCCCAACAGGTGTCCTCCTCAATACCCATCACCCACCCTCCCCTCCCTCCCACCCCCCATCAACCCTCAGTTTATTCAGTTTTTTAGAGTCCTTTATGGTTTGACTCCCTTCCTCTCTAACTTTTTTTTCCTTCCCCTTCCCCATGGTCTTCTGTCAAGTTTCTCAGGATCCAAATAAGAGTGAAAACGTACAGTATCTGTCTTTCTCCATATGACTAATTTCACTCAGCACAACACTCTCCAGATCCATCCACGTTGCTACTAAAGGCCACATTTCATTTTTTCTCAATGTCAGGTAGTATTCCATTTTGAATAAATACCACAATTTCTTTATCCATTCATTAGTTGATGGACATTTAGTTATGGACATCTTTCCATAATTTGGCTATTGTTCAAAGTGCTGCTATAAACATTGGGGTACAAGTGCCCATATGCACAGCACTCCTGTATCCTTTGGGTAAATTCCTAGCAGTGCTATTGCTGGGACATAGGGTAGACTTATTTTTAATTTTTTAGGAACATTCACACTATATTCCAGAAAGGCTGCACCAGTTTGCATTCCCACCAACAGTGCAAGAGGGCTCCCGTTCCTCAACATCCTCTCCAGCATCTATAGTCTCCTGATTTGTTCATTTTAGCCACTCTGACTGGCATGAGGTGGTATCTCAGTGTGGTTTTCATTTGTATTTCCCTGATGAGGTGTGACGTTGAGCATCTTCTCATGTGCCTGTTGGCCATCTGGATGTCTTCTTTAGAGAAGTGTCTATTCATGTCTTCTGCCCATTTCATCACTGGGTTATTTGTGTATCAGGTGTGGAGTTTGATGAGTTCTTTATAGATTTTGGATACTAGCCCTTTGTCCGATATGTCATTTGCAAATATCTTTTCCCATTCCGTTGGCTGCCTTTTAATTTGGCTGATTGTTTCCTTTGCAGTGCAGCTTTTTATCTTCATGAAGTCCCAATAGTTCATTTTTGTTCTTAATTCCCTTGCCTCTGGAGATGTGTCAAGTAAGAATTTGCTGTGGCTGAGGTCAGAGAGGTTTTTTCCTGCTCTCTCCTCTAGGGTTTTGATGGTTTCCTGTCTCACATTCAGGTCCTTTATCCGTTTTGAGTTTATTTTTGTGAATGGTGTAAGAAAGTGGTCTAGATTCATTCTTCTGCATGTTGCTGTCCAGTTCTCCCAGCACCATTTGTTAAAGAGACTGTCTTTTTTCCATTGGATATTCTTTCCTGCTTTGTCAAAGATTAGTTGGCCATACATTTGTGGGTCCAAGTCTGGAGTCTCTATTCTATTCCATTGGTCTATGTGTCTGTTTTTGTGCCAATACCATGCTGTCTTGACGATGACAGCTTTGTAGGAGAGGCTAAAGTGTGGGATTGTGATGCCTCCCGCTTTGGTCTTCTTCTTCAATATTTGGTTATTCTGGGTCTTTTGTGGTTCCATACAACTTTTAGGATTTCTTGCTCTAGCTTCGAGAAGAATGCTGGTGCAATTTCGATTGGGATTGCAATTTTGATTGTGTAGATTGATTTGGGTAGTATTGACATTTTAACAATATTTATTCTTCCAATCCATGAGCATGGAATGTTTCTTCATTTCTTTGCATCTTCTTCAGTTTCCTTCATAAGCTTTCTATAGTTTTCAGCATACAGATCTTTTACATCATTGGTTAGGTTTATTCTTAGGTATTTTAGGAATCCTGGTGCAATTGTGAATGGGATCAGTTCCTTTATTGGTCTTTCTGTTGCTTCACTGTTAGTGTATAAGAATGCAACTGATTTCTGTACATTGCTTTTGTATCTTGCGACTTTTCTGATTTCATGTATCAGTTCTAGCAGACTCTTGGTGGAGTCTATTGGGTTTTCCATGTGTAGTATCATGTCATCTGCAAAAAGTGAAAACCTGACTTCATCTTTGCCAATTTTGATACCTTTGATTTCCTTTTGTTGTCTGATTGCTGATTCTAGCACTTCCAACTCTATGTTAAACAACAGCAGTGAAATATCTTAATTTTTCCCCATTGAGGATGATATTAGCTGTGGGGTTTTCATAAATGGCTTTTATGACGTTCAAGTGTGTTCCTTCTATCCCGAGTGTCTTGACGGTTTTTATTAAGAAAGGATGCTGAATTTTGTCAAATGCTTTCTCTGCATCGATTGACAAGATTATATGGTTCTTATCTTTTCTTTTATTAATGTGATGTATCACACTGATTGATTTCCGATTGTTGAGCCAGGCCTGCAGCCCAGGAATGAATCCCGTTGATCATGGTGAATAATTCTTTTTATATGCTGTTGAATTTGATTTGCTAGTATCTTATTGAGAATATTTGCATCCATATTCATCAGGAATATTGGGCTGTAGTTGTGTTTGTTGCTGGGTCTCTGTCTGGTTTAGGAATCGAAGTAATGCTGGCTTCATAGAATGAGTCTGGAAGTTTTCCTTCCCTTTCTATTTTTTTGGAACAGCTTGAGATCTAGAGGTATTATCTCTGCTTTAAATGTCTGGTAGAATTCCCCAGGGAAGCCATCTGGTCCTGGACTCTTGTTTGTTGGGAGATTTTTAATGACTGATTCAATTTCTTCACTGGTTATGGGTCTGTTCAAATTTTCTATTTCTTCCTGTTTGAGTTTTGGAAGTGCAAGGGTGCTTAGGAATTTGTCCATTTCTTCCAAGTTGTCCAGTTTATTGACATATATATTTTCATAGTATTCCCTGATAATTGCTTGTATTTCTAAGGGTTTGGTTGTAATAATTCCATTTTCATTCATGATTTTATCTATTGGTGTCATCTCCCTTTTCTTTTTGAGAAGGCTGGCTAGAGGTTTATCAATTTTGTTTATATTTAAAAAAAAACAACTCTTGGTTTCATTGATCTGCTCTTCAGTTTTTTAGATTCTATATTGTTTATTTCCGCTCTGATCTTTATTATTTGTCATCTTCTGCTGGGTTTAGGGTGTCTTTGCTTTTCTGCTTCTATTTCCTTTATGTGCGCTGTTGGATTTTGTATTTGGGATTTTTTTCTTGTTTCTTGATATAGGCTTGGAATCCAATGTATTTTCCTCTCAGGACTGCCTTTGCTGCATCCCAAAACATTTGGATTGTTGTATTTTCTTTTTTGTTAATGTTTATTTATTTTTGAGAGAGACAGAGACAGAATGCGAGTGAGTTAGGGGCAGAGAGAGAGGGAGGCACAGAATCTAAGGCAGGATTCAGACTCTGAGCTGTCAGCACAGACCCGGACGTGGGGCTCGGACTCACAAGCTGGGAAATTGTGACCTGAGCCGAAGTTGGAATCTCAACCGACTGAGCCACCTAGGTGCCCCTGGAGTGTTGTATTTTCATTTTCATTTGTTTCCATATATTTTTTAATTTCTTCTTTAATTGTCTGGGTGACCCATTCATTCTTTGGTGGGGTGTTCTTTAACCTCCATTCTTTTGGATGTGTTCCAGACTTTTTCCTGTGGTTGATTTCAAGTTTCATAGCACTTTGGTCTGAAACTGTGCATGGTATGATCTGAGTTCTTTTATACTTATGAAGGGCTGTTTTGTGACTCAGTATGTGATCTATCTTGGAGAATGTTCCATGTGCACTCGAGAAGAAAGTATATTCTGTTGCTTTGGGATGCAGAGTTCTAAATATATGTTAAGTCCATCTGATCCAATGTATCATTCAGGGCCCTTGTTTCTGTATTGATCCTGTGTCTAGATGATCTATCCATTGTTGTATGTGGGGTGTTAAAGTCCCCTGCAGTGATCACATTCTTATCAATAAGGTTGCTTATGTTTGTAATTATTTTTATATATTGGGTGCCAGCATATTCGGTGCATAGACATTTATAATTGTTAGCTCTTCCTGATAGATAGACCCTGTAATTATTATATAATGCCCTTCTTCATCTCTTGTTACAGCCTTTAATTGAAAGTCTAGTTTGTCTGATATACATATGGCTACTCCAGCTTTCCTTTGACTTCCAGTATCATGATAGCTATCCATCCCCTCACTTTCAATCTGAAGGTGTCCTCAGGTCTAAAATGAGTCTCTTGTAGACAGCAAATAGATGGGTCTTGTTTTTTTTATCCATTCTGATACCCTAGGTCTTTTGGTTGGAGCATTTAGTCCATTTACATTCAGTCTTATTATGGAAAGTTATGGGTTTAGAGTCATTGTGATATCTGTAGGTTTCATGTTTGTAGTGATGTCTCTGGTACTTGTGGTCCTTGCAACATTTCACTTACAGAATCCCCCTTAGGATCTCTTGTAGGGCTGGTTTCGTGGTGATGATTTCCTTCCATTTTTGTTTGTTTGGGAAGACCTTTATCTTTCCTATTCTGAATGACGGACTTGCTGGATAAAGGATTCTTGGCTGCATTTTTCTGTTCATCACATTGAAGATTTCCTGCCATTCCTCTCTGGCCTGCCAAGTTTCAGTAGATATGTCTGTCACTACTCTTATGGATCTCACTTTGTAAGTTAGAGCATGTTTAGCTCTAGCTGCTTTCAGAATTTTCTCTTTATCCTTGTATTTTGCCAGTCTCATTATGATACATTGTGCAGAAGATCGATTCAAGTTACATCTGAAGGGAGTTCTCTGTGCCTCTTGGATTTCAATGCCCTTTTCCTTCCCCAGATCAGGGAAGTTCTCAGCTATGATTTGTTTAAGTACACCTTCAGCCCCTTTCTCTCTCTCTTCCTCTTCTGGAATTCCTATGATACAGATATTGTTCCATATGATTGCATCACTTAGTTCTCAAATTCTCCCCTCATACTCCTGGATTTTTTCATCTCTCTTTTTCTCAGCTTCCTCTTTTTTCATAATTTTATCCTCTAATTCACCTATTCTCTCCCTTGCCTCTTCAGTCCATGCTATGGCCACCTCTATTTTATTTTGCACCTCATTTATAGTATTTTTTAGCTCCTCATGACTATTTCTTAGTCCCTTGATCTCTGTAGTAATAGATTCTCTGCTTTATTCTGTGCTTTGTTTAAAGCCCAGTGATTAATTTTTTGACTATTATTCTAAATTCTTGTTGTGTTATATTGATGAAATCATTTTTGATCAATTCGTTAGGTGTCGCTACTTCCTGGAGTTTCTTTTGAGGCTAGTTCTTCTGTTTCACCATTTTTGGTAGTCCCTGTGGTAGCTCCAAATTGCAGGGCACTTCCCCTGTGCTGTCTGGTGTCACTTGTGTTGGTGGGCGGGGCTGCAGTCAGACCCATTGTCTGCCCCCAGCCCACCGCTGGGGCCACAGTCACACTGGTGTGTACCTTATCTTATGCTCTCCCAGGGGCAAGATTCACTGTGGACTGGTGTGACCCCTGTCTGTGCTGCTTGCACACTTCCAGGCTTGGCGTGCTGCTTCCATAGGATCTGGCATATTAACCAGGGAGGATCCGCAAGGTGCACAGTGGTGGGAGGGGTAGGCTTAGCTCGCTTTGCCATCAGTGGTCCCCTGTGGTAGGGGCCCTGAAGCACCGGGAGGGAGGCAGACCCGTCAGAGGGATGGATCCACAGAAGCACAGTGTTGGGTGTTTGCGTGATGCAAGCAAGTTTTGTGACAGGAACTGGTTCCCTTTGGGGTTTCAGCTGGAGGATGGGAGAGGGAGATGGCGCTGGCCACTGCCTTTGTTCCTGCCGAGCTGAGCTCTGTCTTCCGGGACTCATCAACTCTGCCTCCAGGTGTCCTCTTACTCTCCCTGCTCTCTGAGAGCAGAGCTGTTGACTTTTAGCATCCCAGAT